>NW_020954548.1:4932234-5074782 GCF_900497805.2 Vombatus ursinus
GAAGAAGAAGAAGAAGAAGAAGAAGAAGAAGAAGAAGAAGAAGAAGAAGAAGAAGAAGAAGAAGAAGAAGAAGAAGAAGAAGTAGAAGAAAACAGTTCTTATGACAATAGTGAGGAGTGTCAAAGAGTACTCTTGTTTTGGCCCTGGCTCTTAATTACTGACTCTGTCTGCTCCCTGGCTGACTCCACCTTTGATCCATGCCTTACATTCATTTCTGTTCTTCTAGTATGTTTACCTTGTCTTAACTGACCTGAAGACAACTTCAAACAATGCCTTGATTCTCCTTTTTCAGTATATCTTAGATTCCTTCACTATCATTGCTTTAGTTGCCAGATTGACATCTGAGACTTATAAATGATCTTGCATATGAACCGTAATGGAACACTAATATTAGCTAAAATGCCACATCCACACCCACCCACACATCATTTCACAAAGAGTCCCTTATCTTTCTTTTTGATTAGAATGGAGGCTGGTTTCCTGCCTCAAGAGTCAATATAGTCCCATATCTAAAGGCCAGGACCCAAAATAAGGTTAAATACATTCACTGAAAATGAAAAATTCATCAAGGTTAAAGGCCCAGAACTGTATTTGACTACTTTTTAAATTTCTTCTTTTCACCATTTGATTTTCTTTATTTATAAATTTCTGGACTAGGCTCAATAGCTTGACAGTTGATTAGCAAGGGATAACTAATAGACATATGTGACAAATCCAACCCTGGCAGCTATTTGTGAAAGCAATTAACAAGTATGAAAACACAACAATTAACTTTAATAATCAAACCATTCATCTCCAACACCCCAGAGTGTTCCCCCAGCGCTAGAAATTTATTTAGCACCCAAGGGCTGGGACACTAACAATGTTTGCAACCCATGTATGGAAGTAGCATAAAAATGTTTGCTTATATTTAGGTATTTTAGTCATTTAGCCAAAATACTCAAATCAGGGAGTCCAAACAGACGTGATATTCTAAAAGGAAAAAGGGAAAGGCAGGGGAAGGGAAGGAAAAGGGAAAAAAGGAAATAAAAGGGAAAAGAACAAACATTTATGTGAACCATACTACCTGCCAATTTACTGTGCTAAAAACTTTACAAATATTATCTTCACTGAACTTCACAACAAATGTGTAAGGTAGGTGCTGTTTTTATCCCTGTTTTATATTTGAGACAACTGAGGCAAACAGAGGTTAAGTGATTTGCTCAGGGTTACATAGCTAATAAATGCCTGAGGCAAGATTTGAACTCAGGACTTTTTGACCCTAGGACTAGTGTTCTGAAAATGATTTTTGAATGAAAATTTCACTTTGGAATTATCTTGAATGCTTTCCAAAAAGAAGCTATATGTTTGTTATACTATCTAAATATAAGTAGTTGAGAAAGATGGACAGACAGATGAAAGATAGACAGTTAAGAAAGATAGAGATAGATACATAGATGAGAGACATAAAATGAGATGAATTGATAGATGGATAGATGGCCATGTGAGGTAATGAAGTGACTTGGAAAAGGCACTGGATTTAGAGTCTGAGGAGGTGGGTTTAAATCCTAGATCTGTGTCCCCTTAAAATGTTAATATATGTGTGGATCATCTGTTTAAACTCTCTGGGTCTCATTTTCAGTCAAGATAAAAAAGAGAAATTTGTAATAGAGCATCTCAAAATTTTCCTTTATCCTTAGGGTCCTAGATTTTCCATCATCCCCTGGAAAAAATGACATATAATATTAGTTTTTAGGAAACACATGTGGATTGATAATGAAGGATCCATTGTCATTGTTTTACTCTCTTCTTTTATGTTAAATATTTAAATATAATTGAATTTTTAATTAAAAAACTTAATTTTATTATGGGGAAATAAACTAAAGTGAGTTAGACTGGAGCAGGAAAACTTAAAAAGAATCCATATGAACAGATTATACAGACGATTTGCAAAGGCTCTTCTTTATATCTACTAAGGAAAGGGCAAGAGAGAATAAAATAAATCTGTGACAGGTGGTAATGAGTTAAACATTGGGAACAATTTCCTAATTTACAGGACTAAGTACAACTCATTCAGACATTCTGACTGAAGTGAATAACTATTGGTTGCTGTGGATATAGTGAAAGTACTTTAAAGACTATAATGAATTATCAAGATTTAGTGAATAATCTTTATCTAATAGGCACTGTGCCTGGGAACATATTAGGCACTTAATAAATTCTTGGTAATTGATTGAACCCCTTGAAAGTTCAAGTTGACAGCTTTTTTTTTAATTCGTCAGGTATACTTTTGCCTATAATAGGGGAATGGACAGAATGACCTACAAAATTGTCTTCTAATGCTGAGATTTGATAAGAATCTTTTGTGACATATTCAAAAGTTGCATAATTTGCTAGAAAGTCCCCAGACTATTCAAGAAACCTAGGTTCTAGTCCTAGATTTACCATTGCCTGAACTTAGGATGATCATCTAACCTCAATTTCCTCCTTTGTAAAATGAGAGCATTATGCTGAAGAGACTTTACATGGTTCTCAATTCTAATATTATATAATTACCTGATGCATTTTGAAAGACAGACGCTAAGTCCCAGCCCAAGTCCCTGCAAAAAAGAGTTGGCAGCTGCCTCCTGATCTCCCCAGCCACACACTGAGGGGGAATCCAGTGGCTGATCAGAGGGGCATTGTAGGAATCAGGAATCTCTTGCTTTTCCCATGCTTGGATCTGGGTCACAGTTCTGGGTGTGATCCTGGGACAAGGAGGAGTGTTGGCATGGTAGAGCTTGTAGGGGTGGTGGAGAGGGAATCTTCCTCACAGTTCCAAACCAGAAAAGAGTACTTGTGGTCACTCATAGACCAGAGTACAGGCCAGGAAAGGAGTAAACACCTCACCCATTATCATACCAACTTGGGAGAACTGAAAACTTACAGGTCCCTAGAAGTATCTCTTTTTTTTTTGGTGAGGCAATTGGGGTTCAGTGACTTGTCCAGGGTCACACAGCTAGTAAGTTTCATGTGTCTGAGACTGGATTTGAACTCAGGTCCTCCTGACTCTAAAGCTGGAGGTTTATCCACTGTGCCACCTAGCTGCCCCCCCTAGAAGTATCTCTGAAAACAGCTGCACAAAACCCCTGAAGCTTGGGACAGTACATTCTCCACACTGGAAGCAGACCCTACCTTAACATAGTTTATAACTCAAGTAATTGACTGGGATCATGAACAAAGGTGCAATAAGAATCAGACCATAGAATCTTTCTTTGGTAACAAAGAAGATCAAAACATACAACCAGAAGAAGACAACAAAGTCAAAGCTCCTACATCCAAAGCCTCCAAGAAAAAATATGAATCAGTTCCAGGCCATGGAAGAGCTCAAAAAGGAGTCTGAAAAACAAGTAAGAGAAGTAGAGGAAAAGCTGGGAAGAAAAATGAGAATGATGCAAGAAGAGCATGAAAAACAAGTCAACAGCTTGCTAAAGGAGACCCAAAAAATACTGAAGAAAATAAACACCTTAAAAAATAGCAAATGGCAAAAGAGATCCAAAAAGTCAATGAGGAGAAGAATGCCTTAAAAAGCAAATTGGCCAAATGGAAAAGGAAGTCCAAAAGCTTACTGAAGAAAATACTTCCTTAAAAATTAGAATAGAGCAATTGGAAGCTAGTGACTTTATGAGAAATCAAGACACTGTAAAACAAATCCAAAAGAATGAAAAAAATAGAAGAGAATGTTAAATATCTGATTGGAAAAACAACTGACCTGGAAAATAGATCCAGGAGAGAGAATTTAAAAATTATTGGACTATCCAAAAGCCATGATCAAAAGAAAAGCCTAGATGTCATCTTTCAAGGAATTACCAAGGAAAAATGCCCTATTTTAGAACCAGAGGGCAAAATAGAAATTGAAAGAATCCACTGATCACCCCCTGAAAGAGAGCAGGGGGATGATAGAGGGAAGGACATATTGGAGGAGGGGGTAATCAGAAGCAAACACTTCTGAAGATGGACAGGGTCAAAAGAGTGAACAGAATAAATAGGGAGTGGGATAAGATTAAGGGAAATATAGTTAGTTTTTCACATGACTACTATGGAAGCGTTTTGCATAACTACACATGTATAACCTGTATCCAGTTGCTTACCTTTTCAGTGAGGGTGGGTGGGGAGGGAGGAATGGAGCAAATTTGGAACCCAAAGTTTTAAAAACACATTTGAAAAAAAATAAAATAAAAGACCTACTTGGAAAGGTAGGATTCAAGAGCTCAAATGCATAAACCCAATTGTGAAGATTAATACCTATTCAATAATGAGAGTTCACAAAACTCTCTTTGAGGAAAATCTGTAAACAATAATATGAGATTTATCATAATTTATCATAATTCAGAAACAATAAATTTTTAGTTTTTAGCAAAAAGATTGAGAGATAATTTCTGTAGATTTTTTAGTTCCCATTTTGATTTCAGAGCAACTTGCTTTATTTTGTTTACTCATAGAACCAATATTTTTAAAGTCAGCCTTCAAAAGAGAAATATTTTGTCATCTGGTCTCATATGTTATAATTTTTAGCCAACATTAGCAATGTTGTTGTTGTTGTTTCTCCTTAATGACATCTTGACTTGCAAGTGAATTGGATATAAGTGAGGTAGGGCTGTACAAAGTCATCAGCCTCACTCTCTTCTCTAGAATCATTCAGAGTCCAGTGGCAAGACATAGGTCCAGACAACTGGAGATGGGTCAGGATACAGTGGGAGACCTTGACCTTTTTAAACTAAGGTTTTTCTTCTGAGGCAATAGCCATTCAGTGATTAAAGGCTAGATGAGAATTGAGGCAAAGGATGGCCTAGTTTGCCTTCTCAAAAGAATCAATGTGGGAGGGGAAAACCCGCAAGGTTTCTGTACAGAACAAAAAAAAAATGCTATTTGCACTCTGTCTGAGCCATTGAAACCCAAACATTTAGCAATAGAGGCTTGGGCTGGAAACTGTTATTGGCCAATCCATGAGAGTTAGAGTGATTTAGGTTTAAATGCATAGTCAAGTAGCTCCATTTGAATCATAATAGGCTTATCAAAGCCTAGTTTTTCAGAGCTGTATTTCAAGAAATCATAAATGACAACTACATGAGACAAAAGGGTTAGTTGCCCTGGGTTTTTGGGGGAAGTGGGGGACAATGATGGAATAAAGAAGTAGGGGGGAAAATCTAGCTCCCAAACCCCAATGTATCTTTCAAAGTATAAGCAATCAAAATTTATATTCCTTTGGACAGAGGACCCACATGTAAAGGTACGACTCCCCATGTGGACAGAGGGAGAAGAGGAGGAGAAGGAGAAAGGAAGGGAGGGAGGAAGGAAGGTTAAATAATTTGCTTAAATCTAAAGGAAGATGCAGAATATATATGGTGTGTGCTTTAAATACTGATTACTCCAGGTTCTATATATGTAAATATTTTACAGAGATGTACAAATAACCATGGTTATTTAAATCTATGTTTTAGAGTTGATTTCATGTATACTTGACATTGAAGTAAACTTGATTTTAAGCAAAAAAAAATTTTTTTTACACATTTCATACTATGGGAAACTCATTTTAGATAGAGAAACAAAGATCAATCATCTATCTTAGCTTTTCAATATACCCAGATCCCTCTATACCATAAACTTGGATAAAGTGAGATTCACTCCTTTCTCTTTCCTCCAAAACACATGAAACACAATCTCTGAAATGAAAGAATAGAAATCAAACGAAAAGCCAAACTAATTTTGCTTAAGCAGTTACAGCTTTCAGAGTGAATTATTTGGAGTCTCCTTGGTGTTACTCTGTGAATGTAATCACACATATTTGTCTGGAAGAAAATTATGTTCCAACATATAAACAGGCCTGCCATTATACCAATTACTCAAGATTTCTTCTTTGAAGATACAGAGTGGTGGAGGAGGGGAGAGAGGAGAAGACAAAAGGAAGGGTCTATCAGAAATCAGCTATCAAGGTTTCTTGACAAGTAAACTATATTTTCAAACTTCAAAGAGCCAAATATGTCTAAGATAATCTCAATAAAAAAGATAGTTTATAATTCAACTCATGTAAAAATTATGATGATATTTTGTATTTTCCCAAGTACTGCTTCAATAAGAAAATATCCACAAATGACATGATTTGTGATTTTGGACAAGGTATTTCACCTTTCTTATCTGTCTTCTAATTTATAACATGAAAGACCTGAAACAGATGATCTCAAAGGCTCATTCCAGATCTAAAATTTCAGTCATAAAATTCTTCTGTTATGAAAATACTTTGATTCAGCATGCTGTACCATAAAGAGCACTGGAATAGGAAGCAGAAGAACTGTATTTATTCCTGATTCTTCCCAAAGCCTCACAGCACAATACTCAAACTCTCTGAGCCCCTTCAGGGATTTCACATGTAAAATGTAGACAATACTTTCATTACTTATCTTGTAAGGCTGTCATGAGAATGAAATAATGTGGCACATGCAAAGCATTCTGTTAATATAAATAAATTTTACATGTTTATGAAAGGTAATATCATTGTTGTCATGGTAGATATTATTATTTTTATTAGAATATTTATATCAGAGCTACAGATTTCCAAAATAAGACTTTTTTTCCAGCTTCAGTGTATTAATTTCAAAGCAATTATTTTGAATCTTCTATGAAGAGCTTCAGGATCAATCAATGACATGTTGGAATTTAAACATTTTGCCTCTATTTCTTTTTTCAATTTAAACAACATAGCAAGTTTTATGGTTGTTAGAGTTAGCTCTTTATTATCTATGTCAAGTTTTTTATCCTAAACTATCCTCCTTCTATTTTCCTACCTACTTCTTGAGCATAATCTCAGTATTCTTTTTAAGAGAACCAAAATGAATTTTCTAAGAAAAACTGCCAGTATGTATCAAATTTAAGCTAAATCATTTTTTAAAAGTGCTGCTTAAATTTAGAATGCATTATTGGCTCTCTGTTACCATTCCTTACTTTTGGATTCAATAGGCATTCATTTTCTGCAAAAACAGATCCCTGTATAGTAACACTATGGTATGTGCCATAAGATATAGTAATCTATCTCATGAACATACTATACATATGTAGAATATTAGTTGGAAAAATACAATATTCAACAACATCTTGTATCACAGGACAATTCAGAAGGTGATCTCCTGCCCAAGTTAATCTGTTCTTATACCCATCTCAATGGTGAGAGTACTTTTTAAACAAATAATTTATTTCAAAATACTTGTAAATGAAGGTGTACCACATTATTCTAAATTTGATTTAATCAAACATCTTGGTATTTTCTAAAAAAGTTTCATTTTGATATTAGATGCATTAGAGAAGTTAGATGCATTATAGAATTAGAAGCATTTCATTCACAATCCACACGTAGTAAGCCTGTTACATTGAAAAACATTGTATTGACTTGTTATTGTGGAGTATGTTATTTCTAGAGACAATAGCCAAAGTCATAGAATAAAAGAATATTAGAGTTTATCTAATCTAACCAGGAGCTAAGGAGGAATGTCATCTACAATAACTTTGGCAAATAGTCATTCACATTCCAACTCTAATGATAAGGAATCCATTGCCTACAAAGTCAGCCCATTGAAGCTTGTTTCTCATGGAATATTGCATAGGTCACAAAAGAATGTGCTTAATGAGGTACTCAGCTGTAAGCACCTTTTGGGTCTATAGTTGCCATGACTCTGGACAGTATATCATAAAGTGGGCAAACTTTATGTTCTCTGTTGTGGTACTAATACCAGGGAAATAAAACCCAACACCAAGATGCCTGCCATAAAGCCTTCTTATGGCAAATAAACATGGTAGCATAATCCCTGGAATGGAGTATATAAAAATATAGGCTCCTTCTGGTTTTGCCAATATTCTTCTATCTAAAGATTCAACATTACTTCCTAGGCCTCTGGCCTCAGGATCTTTGTCCTTTATTCCCATGACCTTGATTTTCATGTGCTGCTTATTGAATTTATGTTCTTAATTTATAGTTACATCATATAGTATTTCTTAAAGTGCTCATCTGCTTTTAGATTCTCCTCTCTCCAATCTATTCCTCACGTTATTACTTGATTGATATTTCTAAAATACTCTGCACTCACTTAATATATATACACACATATATACACACATACACATACATATATGTATATATGTGTGCATATATGTGTATATACACATGTACACATACACATATGTGTGTGTGTACATATATATATATATGTATTCAAAAGAAGGACAAGATAAAAATCCAATGTGAATCAAACATTCATCATTGTTTTGGTAATTATGCAATTATGTGACAAGCTACATGAAAGCACCCTGGCCCCAATCTTAACCCAAGGCCATGGTGCAGCAGCCAGAAATAACTGGTACTGCAACTGTCTCCTGAATGAAAGGCTGGGCAAGGGAGCCACATTAACTTTAGAATAAATTCCTTGGCTGACATTCAAAGCCCTCAGTAATCTTACCCTAAATTCCCTTTTCAGTCTTATTGCTACCCAGTGCATTGACTAATTAGGACTCCTTTGTTCTCTGATGAGATATTTTGTTTACCTGTTTCTGTGTCTTTTTGCCTCTTATTTCATATGTAAAACTTTTCCCAAATTCCAGTGTTTGCAGAAATCTAACTCTTCCTTCAGTTCCCAGTTCATATAAAGTCATTTGGCTTTCTCCCATCAAGACATATTCTTTTCATCCTCTTCTTCATTACCATAATATTTAATTATCATATTAAATATAGTACTTACCACATTTCATATTTTATTGTGGATACTCAACCCTGGGTCCCATCTAACCAACTAAAAGACAAAAGCAATCTCTTTGATAGCAGCCACCATTTTCTATTAATCTTAAGACCAAGAAATGAAGACAGGAAGTGAAGGAGTAAAGAAATATGAAAGAAGTAATATCCTAATCCCTGCTCTATTGCAAATAAGGTTGATTTTTCTTTTAAAAAGTATTGAAACAATCCTGGAAGTTGCGTGGTTCAGGTCACCAAAGGCTGTTAACATCATTTACTTGATGGCTGAGGATAAAACAGCCCCAATTTTCCCCAGTCCATTCTGATGCTCTGCTAGTGGAAAACAATGGCCAACTCAGTCAAAGGAGTTTCACTTAGGTGAATCAACTCTAATTGCCCTTAATGCCTATCTTTATTAATAACCTGCTATGAGTAAGTATATCTCCTTCTGTTGGCTGTGAAGAACTTGTGAGTATATTATTTGTTCCATACTGTGATGGTAAATCAAAGAAAAAAATAGATACACATGACACATTTTAAAATTTAATCTATATTATTAACATATTCAACATCACATTTCTAAATCTAGTCAATGAACACAATAAATCAAGCACTAGTTTATAGTATATGCCAATTTTTGAAGTGTAAATGTTTATACTGAAAACTTAATAATTTTTGAGATTGTTTGAAGTAAGCACACTACTATTTGGTTCCAAAATTGAATTTCAACTACCTTGAGACCAATAACATTCAGGCTCAAACCAGAATAGGAAAAGAGAGAAAGAATTAAAGGAATGATTAAAGATGAGGAAAACAATGACAATAACACTAATCACATACTCACATACCAAGATTTCCAAAGTTCATTCCTTTTGATAATCTTGTCAAGCAGGTAGTATGAGGATAATTATTCTTAGTCTATAGATGGAATGCCTGAGACTCTCAGAAGTTCTGACTTACCCATAATCATATAGATACTAAGTGTCTGTACTGAGATTCTAACATAAGTATCTATAATATCATAGGATTGTAGCTTTAGGCCTGGGCACTCCCAAGGTCATTTAGTTCAACCCTTTCTTTTTATGGTTAAGGAAATTGAGGCCCAGCAAGGCCATATGACTGTCTCAGAGTTGCATAGGGAGTGACAGATGTGGGATTTCTATTCAAGTCTTCTGATTCTAAATTTAGTGTACTTTCCATTGTAGCATGCTGCCTCTCAAGTGTGATGATCATATAAAGTAAGTCAAGACTTAAAAGCTAGAAATATTTAGATATCATCTTATCTTCTTATTTCACAAATAAGAAAATATTCTGTGTAATAGATTTTTTTTTATTTTCAATGAAACAATCCTTCTCATCCTGAAAGGCTAAGGGAAAATGTATGAAGGAGTAATTGCATGCTAGAGATCTGTTTCCTCTAAATTTTAAGGGCAAATCTATTGCACCAACTTGGATCCACTTCCTAAGTCTCATTATATAGCTTTTCACCCCCTAGGCTATTTTTGGGGTACAACATATTATAAACCATTGCCTTTCAAAGGGCAGAAGAAGGGTTCCTGTTATCCTTTCTTTTAGCCCTCTTCAAACAAATATTTTCAATGAAAGATCACTCATCCAGGAATTTAGTAATAAAAATTCTCACCATGTTTCTAATCCTATGTTATTAAAATGCAAGGAAAACATCACTAACAGAGAAAAACAATATGAAATTTCCACCTCATAGCTGCTGCCAGACTCATAAATCAAAACATATGTTAAACAACATTGCTTACCTAGAATGAGAGTAGAGAAAGCATGGAAAATGGATGCACATGTACGATACGAATAGCTTGAGTGACAATGTCTACCAATCCTTTCAATACCTATCAGAGTTGCTAAAAGGGAGCAGAAATGGACTCCTTGCTTCGTACTCCTATTCTTCCCCTGGTTGGAAATGTTAAATAATGTTTGGAGATTATCTAAAATATGAATTGAGGAAGAAAGAAAGAAATTCAAAAGGACAAGAGAGAGGAAAATGGTTTAGATAATTCACAAAAATTTTATTTAAAAAATACTTGAATTTATTTACACAATATCACTGCCTTTAAAATATATCCTATTATTTTTCAACAAAAAAATCTCCAAAAAAAAACCAAGCTAGTTGTCTTTCCCTTAAACTGTTCTCCTTCTTTTGACTTCAATGTTTCTGCCAGTAACAAGATCATTTGTCTGTTTAAAGTTAAAAATGAAAAAAAAGGAAAAGAAAAAGCAGAATTGCCCAAATGGATCAAGAGGCACAAAAATTAACTGAAGAAAAAGAGAGAAACTTTTTATAAGTAGAATTGAGTAAATGGAAGCTAATGACCTTATGAGAAATTAAGAAACAATAAAAGAAAACCAAAAGAATGAAAAAAATAGAAGACAATGTGAACTACCTCATGGGGAAAGCAATGGACCTGGAAAATAAACCCAGGAAAGGTACTTTAAAAATTATTGGACTACCTGAAAGCCATGACTAAAAAAGAAAAAAAAAAGAGCCTAAATATCATCTTTCAAGAAATTATCAAGGAAAACTGCCCTGATATTCTAGAACCAGAGGGTAAAATAGAAGTGGAAAGAATCCACTGATCACCTCCTGAAAGAGATCCCAAAATGAAAATTCCAAGGAATATTATAGTCAAATTCTAGAGCTTCCAAGTCAAGGAAAAAATACTGCAAATAAACAGAAAGAAACAACTTAAATATCATGGAGCTACAGTTGAGATTTCACAGGGTTTAGCAGCTTCTATATTGAAGGGTCAGAGGGTTTAGAATATGATATTCTGGAAGAGAATGGAACTAGGATTATAACTGAGAATCACCTACCCAGCAAAATGAAACATAATCTTTCAGGAGGAAAATGAATATTCAAAGGAATAGAGAACTATTAAACATTTTTGATGAAAAGCCTGGAGAGGAATAGAAAATCTGATGTTCAAGTACAAGGTTCAAGAGAAGCATAAAAAGGTAAACAGGAAAGGGAAATAATTAAGGACTTAATAAGGTTAAGCTCTTTACATTCCTAAATAGGAAGATGATACTTGTAACTCATAAGAACTTTCTCATTATTAGGGTAGTTGGGAGGAGTATATATAGACCATGGACATGTGTGTGACTTGGATATGAAGGGATGATATCTAAAAAAAATATTAAGGGATGAGAGACTGATGTACTGAGAGAAAGGGAAAAGGAGAGGTAGAATGGGGTAAATTATCTCACAAAAAGAGGTAAAAAAAAGCTTTTCCAGTGGAGGGGAAGATGGGGGAGGTAAAGGGGAATGAGTGAATCTTACTCTTATCAGAATTGGCTCAAAAAGGGAATACCATACACACTCAGTTGAGTAGATAAATCTATCTTACCCTACAGGAAAGTAAGAGAGGAAGATGAAAAGAGAAGGAGGAGGTGATAGAAGGGAGGGCAGATTGGGAGGGGTAGTCAGAAGTAAATCACTATTGAGGAGTGATAGGGTGAAAAGAAAGAGATAATAGAATAAATGGGAGGGATGTAAAGTTAGCAATGGTAAGTGTAAAGAAAATTTTGAAACAAGTTTCTCTGATAAAAACATCATTTCTCAAACATATGGAGAACTGAGTAAATTTATTTGAAAAAAAAAGAGCCATTCCCCAACTGATATATGATCAAAAGATATGAACAGTTTTCAGAAGAAGAAATTAAAGCTATATATAGCCATATGAAAAAATTCTCTAACTCATTATTGATCAGAGAAATGCAAATTAAAACAATTCTGAGGTACTACCTCATACCTATTAGAATAGCTAATAGGACAGGGGGAAAATGAGAAATGTTGAGGAGAAGATGGAAAAAATGAGACATCAATGCACTTTTGGTGGTGTTAGGAACTGATTCATACATTCTGTACAGCAATTTGGAGCTTTGCCCGAAGAGTCATAAAACCAGGCATATACTTTGACCTAGCAATACCACTATTAGGTCTGTATAACAAAAGAGATTAAAAAAAAAAAAGGAAAAGGGCCTATATGTAAAAAAATATTTATAGCATCTCTTTTCTGGTGGTAAGGACTTAGAAATTGAGAGGATGCTATCAATTGGAGAATGGCTGAACAAACTGTGGCATGTGATTATGATGGATTACTATTGTGTTACAAGAAATGATGAGTAGGATGCTCCAAAAAAAAAAAAAAAAAAACCTGGACTTATTTGAGCTAAGGCAAAGTGACATGTAATGTGTACAAAGTAACAGCAATATTGTAACATTATCAGGTATAAACGATTTAGCTACTCTCAGCAATACAATGATCCAACACAACTTCAAAATACTCATGAAGAAAACTACTATCCTTTCCCAGAGAACAAACTGATGGTGTCTGAACACAGATTGAAGAATAATTTTTAAAATTTATTTTAATTATGGTTTTCTTTTTTTTCTTTTCTCTTTTTCTGGTCTATGTTTTCTTTCACAATATGACTATTATGGAAATGTTTTGCATTATTACACATGTGTAGACATGTATATATTGAGTTGATTGCATTCTCTATGAGCAGTGGTGAGGAGGGAAGAAAGGAAAAATTTGGAATTTAAAGTTTTAAAAACAAATGTTAAAAATTGTTTTAAATGTAACTGTGGAAAAAAAATACTAAACAAAAAAAGGAGGTCAGGGGCTCTGAAGAAAAGTATTGTTTTTGTTCACAGGGCATCAGGAAACTTGAAGAACAGTATTGTTTGTAATCCTAAGGTTTCAGGTAGCTTTGTTTGTAAAGACCAGAGTGCAGACTAGGAGAGCATTTACCACACCTCTACTCAGATCTCACTACACTGGAATATTTGAAATTTTTCAAATCCCCAGAAGTGGCTCTGAAAATAGTGTTGTGAAGAAGTTTGAAACTTGGGACAGTGAATCCCCATCCACTCCCTGACCCAATGTCAGGAGCAGAGCTCATCATTAACATAAAATTAAAACATCAGAAATAAACTGATCATCAAAAGCTACCATGGTGACAGGGAAGATCAAGACACAAATCCAGAAGAAGACAACAATTTCGAAACAGATACAAAGACTCAAAGAGAAAATATGAATTGGGCAAAAGTCAACAAAGTTTTCTAGAAGAGACAAAAACATCATTTTCATTTAAACTATTTATTTTTGCTTTTCAACATTCACTTTCATAAAATTTAGAGTTCCAAATTTTTCCCCCATTTCTCCACTCCAGCAAACCCAAGATGACATACAATTTGATATAGGCTCTACATACACATTCATACTAAATCTATTTTCACATTAGGCATGTTGTAAAGGAGAATTAGAACCAATGGGAGAAACCATAAGAAAGAACAAATAGAGAGAGAGAGAGAGAGAGAGAGAGAGAGAGAGAGAGAGAGAGAGAGAGAGAGAGAGAGCACAAATAATATGTTTCAATCTGCATTCAGACTCATTGCTCTTTTTCTGGATGTGAAGAGCATTTTCCCATCATGAGTCTTTTGAAGTTGTCTTAGATCCTTGCATTGCTAAGAAGAGATGTCTGTCAAAGTTAGTCAACACACAATGTGGCTATCACTCTGTACAATATTCTCCTGGTTCTGCTCACTTCACTCAGCATCAATTCATAAAAGTCTTTCCAGGTTTTTCTAAAGTATGTCTGCTCATCATTTCTTATAGCACAATGGTATCCTGTTACATTTATGTACCACAACTTGTTCCACCATTCCCCAATTGATGGGCATCCTCTCAATTTCCAATTCTTTGTCACCACAAAAAGAGCTGCTATAAATATTTTTGTACATGTAGGTCCTTTTCCCATTTGTGTGATCTCTTTGGAATATAGACCTAGAAGTGGTATTGCTGGTTCAAAGGGTATGCACAGTTTCATAGCCCTGTGGGCATAGTTCCAAATTATTCCCAGAATGGATGGATCAATTCACAGCTCCACCAACAATGCATTCATGTTCCAATTTTCCCACGTCTTTTCCAGCATTTATTATTTTCCTGTTTTGTCATGCTAGCCCATCTGATAGGTGTGGTGTGGTACCTCAGAGTTGTTTAAATTTGCATTTCTCCAATCAATAATGATTTAGAGCATTTCTTTTCATGTGACTATAGATAGCTTTAATTTATTCCTCTGAAAACTGCCTGTCATAACATTTGACCATTTATCAATTGGGTAATGACTTTTATTCTTATAAATTTGACTTAGTTCTCTATATATTTTATAAATGAAGCCTTTATCAGAGACACTGGTTGTAAAAATTCTTTTCCAGTTTTCTGCTTCTCTCCTATTCTTGGTTGCATTGGCTTTGTTTGTGCAAAAACTTTTCAATTAAATGTAATCAAAATTATAAATTTTGTATTTCATAGTGTTCTATATCTCTTGTTGAGTCATAAGTTCTTCCCTTTTCCACAAATCTGACAGTTGAACTATTCCTTGCATCCCCAGTTAGCTTATAGTATCAACCTTTATATCAAAATTGCATACCCATTTTGACTTTATTTTGGTAAAGGGTGTAAGATGTTGGCCTATGCCTAGTTTCTGCCATATTATTTTCCAGTTTTCCCAAGAGTTTTTCTCAAACAGTGAATTCTTATCACAGTAGCTGGAGTCTTTGGGTTTATCAAACACTAGATTACTGTAGTCATTGACTACTGTATCTTGTGTACCTGACCTATTCCACTGATCCACCACTCTATTTCTTAGCCAGTACCAAGTAGTTTTGTTGATTTTTGCTTTATAATACAATTTAAGATCTGGTATGGCTAGGCCATCTTCCCTAGCATTTTTTTTTCATTAATTTCCTTAATATTCTGGATCATTTGTGCTTCCAGATGAATGTTGTTATTATTTTTTCTAGCTCTGTATAATATTTCTGGTAGTTTGATTGGTATGGCACTGAATAAGTAAATTAATTTAGGTTAAAATCATTTTCAAAATGAGATATGATAAGTTGGTGGAGCATAGGCAGTAATTCAACTGAATTCTTCAAAAATTTCCCAAACTAATTTATAATTCCTCAAAACAAATTTTGGAGGGGCAGAGCCAACAAAATGTAAGAGTGAGACACTTTTCTAGCCTAAGACAATTAGGAAGTTTTTAGAAGAGGTTTGTGACACTGAAGTGCTACAGCAACAGTACTAACAAAAGGGCCTTGAAGGCAGCTGCGGCAATGACAGCAGAGGCAGCAGCTTTGTGAGCTCTTGGCCCAGAGATGGTAAGAGGGTTGAACAACTGGTCACAAATTGATTAGAAGACTTTTTTTATGGGGCTGAGTACAACTGATGCTATTTGATAACTGTATTTTACATATTTACCTCTGGGTCACAGTTATCAAGTGGAGAGCAGTGGTTGTGGTCTATCACATGGAAGCAGGAGCCCAGGTCACAGTTCTGAGCTGAAGAGGAACACTAGCTCTTATGGAAACAGGAGAGCACAATATAAGGTTATAGATCCAGGGCCAAAAGGAGAGCTAGCACATGAAGTTACAGGGGAACTGGGGTCCCTCCTGGGTAAAAACCAGAGCACAGACCAGATCAGAGATCACAGATCTCCCAGGGTCACATCAATTTGGAAGCATCAAAGACTTACAGAACCCCAGAACTAGGTCTTAAAACAATAACATAAAAAGACTAAAGGTTGGGACAATGATTCTCCACTCTGAGGTGAGCAGAATCCAACTTTAAGATAAATTTTGAAGTCAAGAAATAGGTTGGGAAAATGAGCAGACAATAAAAATAGGACTTGACCCATAAAAGATGCCATGAGGGCAGGGAAAAAACAAATTATAAATTCAGAAGAAGACAACAGTGTGAACAGAGTTATAAGGAAAGCCTGAAAGAAAAAAAATGCTAAGTGTATAAAATCCCAACAAGAATTCCTGAAAGAGTTTAGGGAACAACAAAAAAAATAGAGCAATACAGAAAAAAATTGGGGTCAGGGGAAGGGCGTGATGCAAGAAAATTATGAGAAGGAAATTAGGAGTTTGATAAAAAAAAAAGGAACAAAAATACTAAAGAAAATAACATTTTACAATGCAGACTTGGCCTAAAAGAGGCACTGAAGAAAGGAATTCTTCAAAAATCATAATTAACCCAATGGAAAAAGAGGCACAAAAGCTCATTTAAGAAAATAATTCCTTTAAAACTGCAATTGAGAAAGTGGAAGCTAATATTTCCAGAAGACATCAAGAAACATTAAAACAAAGTCAAAAGAATGAAAAACAAATAGAAAAAATGTGAAATATCTCATAAAAATGACAACTCACTTAGAAAATAGATAGTGGAAAAATAATTTAAAATTTAAAAATTACCTGTAATAAAAAAATCTTAGACATACTTCAAGGAATTATCAAGTAAAACTATAGGGAAGATCTTTCAAAAAATGAAGTGGTGAGAAAAATGGAAGCACTGAGAAAAGGGGGAAGGGAGGTGTAAAATAGAGAAAATTTTTCTCATATGAAAAGGTACACAAGGAAAAACTTTTTTTTTAGCAGAAGAGAAAATGTTTGAACTTCACTTATATTAAAATTGGTTCAAAGAGAGAAGACTATAGAATCTATCTTACCCAGTAAGAAAATAGGAGGGTAAGAGGATAAGAGGTATATGAAGGAATAAAAAAATGGGGGTGGATTAAGGGAGGTACTGGTGAGAAGCAAAAGAGAGAGAGAGAGAAGAATAAATGGAAGAAAATGAGATGGAGGGAAAAACATAGTTGTCATAACTGTGAATGTGAACGTGATAAGTGCACTCATAAAATGAAAGCAGACAACATAATGGATTGGAAAACAGAATCCAATGACAAATGGTTCACAAAGGACACATTTAAAATAGAAAGAAATTGGGGCTAGAGCCAAGATGGCTAAGAAAAGACAGAGACTCACAAGAGCTCTCCTAAATTACTCTCCAAACAACTTAAAATCATGCCTCAAAATGAATTCTGGAGTGACAGAGCTCAGAAAGCACAAAGTGAAATAATTTTCCAGCCTGGCATCTCAGAAAGTCAGCAAGGAAAATCTGTTATACTGGGTGAAAGTGGAGTACAATCTAGTGAAGGCTGTGTAAGCACAGGCAGTTCTCCAGTAAACCAGTAACAAGCCTTGGGGCAACTGAATCTGCAGCAACAGAACTGACTTCTGGAGTTCTCATCTCACAGATGGTGAGGGATCATACAACTGGTCAGAAGGAGTTTCCAGGGTGTTTTTTTTTTTCTGGCACTGGGGGTCTGTAATCTGTTGCACTGTAGTTTGGGGATGTGGGGCACAGTCCTGGGTTGCAGTTACAGAGTGAAGAGGAGCACTAGCACACCAGAGTTTAGGGCCACAGGAGATCAAGGATCCTGGTCACAGTTCCATGGCAGAAAAGAGTGCTTGTGATCATTCACAGATCAGAGCAAAGGCCAGGAGAATAGTAAACATATATTTCCTTAGATCATATTAACTTGGAAGAACTGAAAACATACAGGCCCCTAGAACTAGATCAAAAACAGTTTCACAAAAAGCAAGAAGCTTGGGGCAGTGGCCCCTCCACCCAGAAGTAGAGCCTAACTTTAACATATAAATTTAAAAATCAAGAAATAGACTAGAAAAACAAACAAAGGAAAAAAAAGATACTGCAGAAAAAAGTTACTATGGTGAAAGGGAAGATCAAAATACAAACTCAGAAGGAGACAACAAAGTCAAAACTGCTACATCCAAACACTCACAGGGAAAAAAAAAGTAAATTTGTCTCAGGCCCAAAAACAATTCATAGAAGAGTTCAAAAAGAATTTTAAAGATTAAATAAGAAGGTAGAGGGAAAATTGGGAAAATAAATGACAGTGAAGCAAGAAAATCATGAAAAAAAAAGAGTCAAGAGCTTGGTAAAGAAGACACAAAAAAAAATACCAAAAAAAAACCACCTTAAAAAACAGAATATGCTAAATGGTAAAAGAGACACAAAAATTCACTGAAGAAAGGAATGCCTTAAAAAGTGGAATTGGCCAAATAGGGGAATTTTTACAAAAGAAAAATTGACCAATTGGAGGAAAAAAAAAGATGAACAAAAATTCACTGAAGAAAATAACTCCTTAAAATTTAGAATTGAGAAAATACACACTAATGACTCCATGTGACACCAATAAATAATAAAACAAAATCAAGAGAATTAAAATCTCTCATTGGAAACACAACTGACCCGGAAAATAGATCCAGGACAGATAATTTAAGTATTATTGTATTACCTGAAAGTCATCATCATCATCATCATCATCATTATTATCATCATTATCATCATAATAAAGAGTCTGGACATCATTTTTGAAGAAATTATCAAGGAAAACTGAAAGAAATCCCAAAATGAAAACTCCCAGGAATATTAGAGCCAGACTCCTGAGCTTCCAGGTCAAGGAGAAAATACTGCAGCAGCCAGAAAGAAACAATTCAAATATCATGGAACTACAGTTGGGATTACACAGTGTTTAGCAGCTTCTACTTTGAAGAACCAGAGGACTTGAAATATCATATTCTCATATTCTAGGGGGCAAAAGAATTAGCATTGTAACCAAGAATCACTTACCCAGCAAAACTAAATATAATCCTTCAGGGAAAAATGAATATTCAATGAAATAGAAAATTTTTAGGCATTTCTGATGAAAAGCCCAAATAGAAAATCTGACATTCAAACAAAAGATTCAAGGGAATAATAAAAAGGCAAATAGGAAGGAGAAATCATAAGAGATTCAATAAATTTAAAATGTTTACATTCCTATATTGGAAGATGATACTTGTAACTCATAAGAACTTTTTCATTATTAGAGAAGTTGGGAATATAAGTAGATAGAGGGACTTGGTGTGAGTTGAATATAATGGAATGGCCTCTTAAAAATAAAATTAAGGGTTGAGAAAGAGCAATGCACTGAGAGGAGAAAGAAAGGTAGAATGGGGCAAACCATCTGATATAAAACAGGCATGAATAAGCTTTCACAGTGGAGGAAAAGATAGGAGGGTAGGGAGAAACTTTTGAACCTTATTTTCATTGGAATTGGCTCAATGACAGAATAGCATATACAATCCATTGGATTAAGAACTCTCTCTTGTCCTACAGGAAAATAGGAGGGGAAGGGGATGAGAGAAAGGAGTACTGATAGAAAGGAGGAAGGATTGGGGTGGTGGTAATCAGAAACAAAACAATTTTGACAATAGGCAGGGTGAAATGCAAGATTTGAATACAAGATTCAAGGTTAGCACAAAAATGTTAACATGAAAGAAAAATCATAAGTGACTCAATAAGCTTAAACAGTTTACCATCTTATAGGGAATATGATGCATGTAACTCCCAAGAACTTTATCATTATTAAGATAATTAGAAGGATTGTAAATAGACTGAGGACATGGGACTGAATCAATTATGTTGGGATGATAAATAAAAAATTTCATGGTCAAGAAAGAATGCCCTGTAACAAGGGAGAAGGAGAGAGGAAGAATAGGAAAAATTATTTCACATGAAAGGCATGTTCAAGGAGCAGCTTTTGCAGTGGAGGGGAAAATGGTGGGAGTGGATGGGCAGCAACTGAACCTCACTTTCAACTAAATTGTTTCAGAGGGAAATTATCTATCTATCTGTCTGTCTATCTATCTATCTATCTATCCTAAATTAAATATAGAAATCTATCTAATGCAACTATGAAGTCAAAGGTGAAGAAGATAAGAGAAAGGGGGGGGTGTGATCAAAGGAGGGAAGATAAAAGAAGCCAGTGGTCAGAAGCAAAACAATAGCAATGTTTTGATTGATTCTTTTAAGTTCTTTTATCTTAGTCAGTCCTTTGTTTTGCTGGGCAATCAACCACCACAAACCTCTCCCTCCAGTAATTCTATACTATGTTATTTTTGTATTCTGAGTGTCTTTTATATGTTGTTATTTCTAGATTTGCTGCCAGCTGTTTTTAATGTTATATTAAAACATATCTTTCCCCATCCCCAATTTGCTTATAGATTTAGGGAAGACACCATAGTCTATGGGTATCAAGTTATAAGCTCTTCAATGATGTATTATTTTAAAGTATAGAAGCTAATTGAAGTTGTCGAAATGAAATTGAATATTGTGAATCAATGTAGCTAGAAATGTATAAGTTTAGAGAAAGTTGCATATACTTGAGTCTCAAGGCTAAAAGAATAATGTTTGGTGGAGGAAGAATGTAGCAGGGTTGCAACAGTGGAACAGGAAAGGGAGCTGAGAATTGAATTCTGGATAGTAGTTAGAAGACACTCAAAAATCAGAAATATCAGAAGAATGAAAGGCATTTTGCAATAGCCATTAGGAATCTGGCTCTGTGGTCAGAATAAGGAATTGAAAAAAGATGCAAGAGAGGACAAATACCATAGCTTCTTCCACAATGATGCCAAAAAGAAGAAAAAAAGGGGAGTAAAACAAGAGCCTGCAGAGACAAATTAAGGTCAACAGGATAAGATTAATACAATTGAGGAATTTTTTTCCACCAATTTTAGGAAAGAACATATAGCTTAATAGGACTATTTCACTAATACTAGCTACCCAGAAGGCTTAGCACCTTTCACAATCTGGTTCAACATATTTCCAGGCTGATTGTGCAATGCTCTTCCTCACATATTCTATATTCCAGTCAATGTTGCCTACTTGAAATTTCCCACATACAATACTTCTTTGCCCAAGTTGAATCCCATGCTTGGAGTGGTTTCGTTTCTTATTTCTTCCTCTATACAGTCTAGTTCCCTTCCAGACACAGCTCAAGGACTAGGCCATGCCTTTCCAGATTCCCCCAGTTACAAGTGATGCTCATAAGATTACTTAAAAAAATAAATCTGTGTCTCTTATTTCCTCTCAAGTAAAATAAGAACAATTTGATGATAAGGACTGTTTCATTTTGTTTATTGATCTCTGGTACCTGGCACAATACTGGGCATAGAGAAGGTAGTTAATAAATTTTAGATGGATTGAATTAAGACTCAATTAATGATAAGCAACTGTCTTGGTCTTTAGGCAGTGGGAAGTCATTGAGGGTGATTTTATAGATATGATAAAAATGATATTTTAGAAACATTAACCTAACAGTAACTTGTAATATGATCTAGAGATGCTAAAGGAGATTTAGATAATTCAAGTGTCAGTTGGTATGGCCTGCACTGTGCTTGTTTCAATGTGAATTGAGAAAAAGGCCAGATTTCACAGATGCTGTAAAACAGGAATAAAAAGGACTTAATGATTGATTTTTTTGGGGGGGGGTAGATAAGAGAGAGGGAAGAATCATAAATGATTAATATTTAAAGTCCATATTTATTAACTACACTGGACAGTGAAGTATTTGAGCTTGGTAATTTAGAATGAACTAAGATGCTAAGCTCAGGTTTATAACTTATAAGACAAAGAGGGCTGATGTTTGCCTTCTGAATTCAGATACAGTAGACAGTTTCAAATATCATGTGGACATTCTCTAGTCTCTTAATTGCCTTTCGATAGATATATTATTATCATGGCAATAGTGATTGTTTTTATCTCAAATTCTGGTTTCATGGGTTTAAGAATATTCTAGCATAGATATTCACCAAATCTTTTATATGACAACACTCTCTTTAACTTAGGTGAATTTTTTTTTACTCTGAGTCATATGATCAGTGAAAGACTAAATCCCTACTGATTAGAAATGCAATTTTATTTCTGTAATACTGTTTGTTATTTAAAGTGAAGTAGCAAACAAGTAGGCTTTTAGAGAACTTTACAAGTCAAAAAGAAACAAATCTTAGTCACAGAATTTCAGAAGTAGGAGGATTCAAAGCCATCTACATTAACTAAATAGGAAACTCCTCTATAGAATGACTGGCAGGAGATAATCTAATCTTTGTAGACTCTAGCAAGGAATAATTCATTACCACCTCAGGCAGCCCATTCCAGTTTTGGATATCTCTAATTTTTGTTGTTGTTGTTGTTAGTTTCTTCACCTCAAGTCAAGCCGAAATCTTCCTCTATGAAACCTCCTCCTATGAAACCTTACTTTTGTTCTGTCTTCTGGAGCCAGGCAGAAAAAAAAACTATTCTGTCTTCCATGCAACCCTCTTTTGTCATATTCAAATTTGTGAATGCAACTTCCATGTTTCCCTTAAGTGTTGTCTATTCCAGGGAAAACATTTTCATTTCTTTCCATTAATCTTAATAAGGCATAACCTTGAGACACCCCCCCCCCCACCGTATTGATCACCCTCCTTTTAAAGATCCTGTTAATGTCTTTTCAAAGATGTGGCAACCAGAACTGAATATAATACCTTAGATATGATATAAACACTACACATTTCATGGGGATTATCACTTCCTTAGTACTGAGGATTATGACACTTTTAATTCAACCTATGTTAATACTAGGTAGTATGTCTGAGTACTCATTTTTGGCTCATATTGAAATTTCATTCCACTAATCCCCCCTCTGATTTTTTTCTCTTTAGAAATAATGATAAAGATATATTCTATTTTTATAATGCACAGTTTTCTCCTATTATCCCTCTCCATCTCCCTCTCTAGAAAGTCATCCTATAAAACAAAGAACTTTTTATGGAAAAAAAAAGATGATCAACAGGTCTACTCATTACATTAAAAAATAGAAAATGTAAGCAACATCCTATTTCCATGGACCTCTCATCTTTGCAACATTGCAATGAGGGGAGTTGTAGTCTCATATCTCTTCTTTGAAGTCATTTTTGTTCTTTGTCAGTTTGCAATATTCAATTTAGATTGTATTTCCTTTTAAATGTTTGTTTTCATTGTGTGCATTATTTTCTTGTCTCTGCTTCCCTCAATTGGTGTTAAGTTATGTAGTTCTTTCCTTGATTCAATGTGTTTATATTCATTGTTTTTTGTTGTTTGTTTTGTTTTGTTTTGTTTTATTTTTACAACACAGTAATATCCAAGTACTTTTATGTACTAAAATGTGTTTGGCCATTCTGCAATTGATGGGTGGTTATTTTGTTTCCAATTCTATACTATAACAAAGAAGTGCTACTTTAAATATTTTGGTGTATGTAGGAACTTTTCTTTTTATCAATAACTTCATATAAGTATAAGGCTAGTAATGGAACCTCTGGGTCAGTCACTTTATTTGCATAATTCCAAAGTGCTTTCCAAAACACTTGAGCTAATTTACAGCTCCATTGTGTTACAGTGCCTATCTTTTTACATCTATCTCTTCATTATTTTATCTTTTCAAATTTTCTGAGTGTAAGGTAAAGTATCTAGATTGTTTAGATGTGCATTTTCTTATCATTAGTAATTAAAAGCATTCTTTTATGTGATTATTAAATGTTGGACTTCTTTTAAGCACTGTGTTTCATTTCATATGCTTTGGTTATAGTTGGTATTTAATAAATGTTTTGTTTTTTCTCTCAGAAAGAAGCCACTAGTTTTAAGGCGAAATCAGGAAAGGCTTCTTATAGAAGGTGGAATGTTAGCCAGGACTTGAAGTAATTCAGAGAAGCCAAGAGACATAAATGAGGAAGCACATAAATCTAGGCATTGAGGAAAAGCCTTTAATAATGCTTGGATTTGGGAGAGGAATGGTGCCAAGGTAACTGGATCAGAGTACATGTAAATGAATAAATCCTAAGAAGAATGGAAAGGTAGGGTGTACAGAATATAATATGATTTGGATACAAAACAGGTTTTATTTTATTCTGGAGATGATAGCTACTGAAGTTTACAAAAGAGTGTGTTTGACATGGTCTCACTTGTGCTTTAGGAAGATCAGTATGACAGTTAAGTTGAATATGGACTGGATACTTGAAGCAGGGAGACTAATAAGAAGGTTGTTGCAGTCAAGATCTGAGGTGAAGCAGGCCTATACCAGAATGGTGGCAGTGTCACAAAGTGCATATTCAAGAGATGTTACGAAGGTTATATCTACAGGACTTGGAAAATGATTGCATATGGGAAGTGAGAGAAAATCAAGTATCAACTATGATTTCAAGATTGTGAAACTGGCTGACTAAGAAGATACAAGTAATCTTGACAGCAATTGGGAAATTAACAAAAGGAGAGGGATTGGAGGAAAAGATAATAAGTTCAATTGGAACATATTGAATTTAAGGTCTTTATGAAACAGTTAGCTTGATATGTCTGATATTTGGTGATGCAAGACTTGAGGTCAAGTGAGAGGTTAGGGTGGATGAGCAGATTTGAGAATCATCAGCATAGTTCCTTTGCCTCTAGAATATCATATTCTAATCCCTGTGCTTTTTAAATTTGTAACTGCTAAATTTTATGTGATCCCTTCTGTGTTTCTATGGAATGTTCTCTCTTTTTTCCTGTTTGTATTTTCTCCTTGACCTAGGAGTTCTGGAATTTGGCTATAACATTTCTGAGAGTTTTCATTTTGGGATCTATTTTAGGAGGTGGCTGATGGATTCTTTCAATTTCTATTTTACTCTTTGTTTCTAAGATTTCAAGTGGTTTTATTTTATAATTTCTTGAAATATGATGTTTAGGTTCTATCCTTAATCTATTTTTCAGGTCAGTTGTTTTTCCTTTAAGATATTTCACATTTCCTTGTATTTTTTTTATTCTTTTGACTTTGCTTTAGTGTTTCTTGATGTCTCACACATTAAGATGTTTCTTAATATCTCTCACATTAGCTTGCCTTTCGATAATTCTGTTTAAGGAGTTAATTTCTTCAGTTATGTTTTATACATCTTTTTTAACATTTGATTTGCCTTTTCTGTCCTATTGCTTTCACAGGCAAGTTTTGGGTCCTGTAATTTTGTTGAGACTTCTGAAGTGGTGTGATCCAGGGAGAGGGCTAAACTCTACCCTTCTGCTTTGCACTCTGCAAATTCCTGAGTCAGGTTTAGGTCTGGTATCTTGTGTATGGTTGTATTCCCATAGACCATTGCTGGACTCCATCACAGTTAGCTCTCCCAGAAGTTCTGAAAATTCAGATTTACTGAACTGCTGACTCCACATATGTGGTCTCTTGCTCTGATTTATCCTACTGAAGTTTTATGTGAGGGACTAAAAATGGAAACTGAGTCCCCCATCCTTTTTGTTCTAGGGCTCAGAGACATACAGCTATAGCTATGTTTCTGGAACTTGTATTTGGTTCCTTACACTCCTCCCTCATGACCTCAACCAATCCTCTCTACACTGGAACTGTAACCTGGAATTGGGTAATGGACAACAGACCCACCAGATGGCACCAATTCCTGTATTCATTGCTAGTATAGGGGTTCCCTGAAATCTCTTTCTGTCCAGGTGTTCAGTCCTCTTATTGTACGTGGATGCTAGGCTGCTCCCTGGCACTGCTACCTGTGCCGCACCCTACTGTTGCTTCTAATACTTGTAGTTCTGCTGTTGATTCTTTTGCCCTGAACTCCTTCCAGCTCTCTCCACCTCCCCCCACCCCCCAGACTCTATGTCTGTTTTCCTAAGTTGTCCTGGACTAGAAAAATATTCAATGTGACTTTTTCTTGATTTTCATCATCAGAATTCAGTATGACAGCTTTTTGGTTGTTGTGAGTAGAGTGCTAGGAGAGCTAGGCAAAAATACTATCTCTCACTCTATCATCTTGATTGTGCCCAGTTTCTGAGAGCTTTAAATAGTAGAGTATTTATTACTTACATTTCTGGTATATAAACCATGAAAATGTTTATAACAAATAGTTCAACATTGCTAGAACACAGAGTGTATGAAAGAAAGTGCTATGGTTTAAGACTAGACAGTTATTTTGTGAGGCAAAGTTATGGAAGACCTTTGAACAATAGGAAAAGGAAGAATAGTTTTAGAGCTTCATTGGCAAGGGGTCAAGATTCACTGCCATGTTGGAGAGGTCTAAAGTCTTGGGAGGTGTCAAGGTTGACTATGACAAGTTTCCAAACACAAGGTTTATGGACAAAAGGGAACTCCCACTTAACTGAAATATCATTTCTAAAACAATAAACAGCCTAGTTTTTGATAAGGAAGAACATTCAGCTTAGCCAAACAACATTACTACTCATTAGCTCTTTCAGTAGAATATTTGACTGAGCTGATTAATTTTATGGCCAAAATGCAAATGCAATTTTTCATTATTGTAGAACCTATGTTAAAGCATATCGTACACTCACCTCAAATTAATATCATGGCATGAATTCTCACTGAAAATGCAGCTTTCATATGCTATTAAATTTTAAACAGATCTTTCTAAAATAATGTTTCCATGAAGGATTCTGCCCCTTTTAGAGCTGAACTCCCACTGTTTCTTGACGGGTTAATAAATGAAAGCTATTAGACTAAGACTTCAATGCTTCCAAACACTTAGACATACTATTTTTCTTATGGTTTGCACCTCTTTAGATAGCTTGTTGTCACTATCTAAGACTTTCTGAATTACTCATTAGACAAGGTGTAGCTTTCCTAAAAAAACAAAGAGCAGTAGGATATATTATCAGCATATTGCAAAATCAGCCACAAAATCTTAGGATAAATATTTTTTCAAGATACAAAAAACAAGGGAAAACTTTGAAAGAGACTATCTTCATAGATACACTCAGTGAAAAGTTTTAGCTAAATTTTTTTTAAAAGTTTTATGAGGAAGGTACCATATTTATGGAACAAAAATAAATTGATTTTCAGGGGGCAAATGAGTGATTTTTAGGGTTAACCATGCTACAAAGTAGAAATTCCAAACTTTTTGGACCAAGTAAAGAAATTATTACCTCAACACTAAGATAGCAGACTGCTATAAATCCATAGAGAATACTCTTTTGAAAAGAGAAGGATTTACATCCTCAGGCCACTAGAGTAGGAGGGTAGAGGCTCTGGTGGCCTGAGGATATACAGCCTTCCAATTTCAAAAGACCTCTAAAAGGTTATTCTCTACAGCCTTTGTGCTCAGGGAAAATTCATATTCCAGCACAAAGAATGATTTTATGCAAAACAAAAAAGCATATTAACAGAGTAAAATAAAATGTTAATTGAAGCATAATATTCTAAATAGAAAAAAAACTAAGACCTTGTAACAATATGGCTAAGTGGCAAAGCAAATAAAATGATGGACTTGGATTCAGGAAAAGTAGAGTTCAAATACTGTTTCAGATATTTTTAGTTGTGTAACCCTGGACCCACTCACTGAATCTCTCTAAATCTCAATGTCCTCATCTATGAGATGGGGATAAGAGTACTACCACCCTCAAAGGATTGATCAGAGAATAAAATGAAATGATATGTAGGCTTTGAAAACCTTAAAATGCTTTATGTATGCTAGCAACTGCTATAATTGCACCAGCAGATTATCTAAGCTCTCAGTTTAGGGATGATTAAACCTGAGACCTAGAGAAGTTCAGTAACTTACCAAAGGTGTATAATGGCAGAGAGAAGACTAAAAACCCCATCTAATGCCTTCCAAGATACTATTCCCTCCAATTATCTATGATCCTTTCAAGTAGATGTTTGTTCTATGGCCTAACACACTCTCTCTGTTTCTGTCTCTGTCTCTGTCTCTCTGTCTGTCTGTCTATCTCTCTATCTTTCTTTCTGTCTCACACACACACAAACATAATTATCAAAAGAGAGGAGGATATTGAACAAAGTGAGAAGCACTATATATATATATATATTTTTAAATGCAGTATAAGTCAACATCCAACATAAGGAACAAATAGATTGATGATGGCTATACCATACATCTCCTTAATACATACTGTCAAATTCTCAAATGTTTGATTTTAAAGTTCTTTGAAAAATTTCAAAATTGTAATGTATTATTGCTCTGCATCCTAATTTTATTCCAGCTATATCTTTCTCATATCATCAGCAATCCACATTAGACACAAAGTTGAAATGAGATTCCAAATATCTCTTTTTAACATCTGTCTATGATAATTTTGATACTATTTCTAGCAGGAGGAAACATGGGAATAACCTGATATCCTGGACCAAAATTAAAAGATATCAAAATCAATAATTTTCTTAGAGAATTTTGAATAATTTATTCATTTGTTTACTCATTAATTCCTTAATTATTCCATTTAATTACCTGCTTAAATAATTTATAAATTAATTTAACACATTATCAATTCTTATCAAGGTTCTTATTTTCTGTAATTCTACTTCTCAAATTTCTAGTAAGACACTAACAGACAGTATCCCCAAGCTGTAGTTCAATTTGCACACGCACATACACACACACACACACACACACTATACTTATATACACACATGTGTGTATGTTGTCCTATTTCTATGAACTCCTTGAGAACAGTGCTAACTTTTTGCCTTCCTTTAAATCCCCAGCTCTTCGCACAGTGTCTGATACAGTGTAGGTGCTTAATCAATGCATATTGACTGATTACAGCTTTCCTCCTCTTCATGACTAAACTTCTTTAGAAGGTCACATATAATAAATACAGTAATGTTCTTTCTTTACACTTATTTCTCCAGTATGACTTGAAACCAACTCATTCAACAGAGTGCTCTCAAATGTCACAGGTGACCCCTTAATTAAGAAATATAATCTGCTTCATCTTAACAAATGCCCAACTACTATAAGAAGTTTTTTTCTGTCACCTTTAATGCTAGTTCCTTCTTTTTGAGATTACCTAAAGTTATCCAGCATATATCTTGCTCATACATAGCTTTTAAAAAGTTTAAGATATTCCCTGTTAGATTGAAGGTGGTGACTGCTTTCATCTTTCTTTATATCTCCAGCACTTAACACAGTGCCTATATATAAGTACTTAAATATTTTTTCGTGACTTGACTTGACCTAACTTGCATTTTACAATGTGTTTTCAGTCTTAAAAACTAAAGATTTTCAAGATTTTATCCTTCTGTGAGTTATTAAAAAGACAGACTCATTTTCTGCATGTATTTTTCTTTCTTTTTTCTGTTGGTGGTCAAAAGGTTAGGTCACAGAATATAAATAGTATTTTCCCTAAACATTGACTTCATTGTTCTGGAACCTAAGTACCTGATTCCTGGTTCTGTGTGTAAAGGGTACATTGCTAGAAAACAGAATTGCTGAAGGCTTTTATTTTAGAAATATGCACAGAGAAAGATGTACTACTTCCTCTAGGAGAGTTGGAAGAATTGTTTTCATTACCTGCTTACATAAAGTGAACTTTGATTTTCAAATGAAGCAAACCAATTTGTAGCAAGAAGGTGAAGAATCAATCACATAGGATCATGAATTAGAGATGGAAGGAACCCTAGAAGTCATTGACATCATACCCCTTATTAGAAGTAAAGTGAGGCTAAGGGAGGTTAAGTGATTTGTCCAAGATCTGATTCCAAGTTTCATCATATGAGAGAACTTCATAGCATAATTATTTTAAAGTTAGCATCTAAAAACATAAAACAGTTAATGTCTCAGGCTTTATTGAACATACAAAGTTGTAGCAATGGCACTTGCATGGACCTCCTATCAGTTGTTGTTATTGTTGTTGTTGTTGATTTTGGTAATAATAATACTGTAATTATTAAGATAATCAGAGAATTTTAAAACTAAAGGAGACTCTAATCAAATAAATGAAGAAATATATTTTAAAAACTTAAGTAGGCTTAATCAAATTTATATAGCTAGCTAATGGAAGACCTGAGACTTGAATAAAAAGTTCCTTATTCCCTTTTTATTTATTTTTAAAGAATGGTTTTTTTTCTACAATGACATATCAATACATTTTTAGCTTTCATTTTTACAAGATTTTGAGTTCCAAGTTTTTCTCCCTCCCTTTTTCCCCTCTTTTCTTCTGAAAATGATAGTTTGATTGAGTTTATACATGTGCTATCATGTAAAATATATTTCCATATTTGTCACAGTTGTGGAAGAAGAAACAGATCAAAAAGAAAAAAAAAAACATGAGAAAGAAATGAAGTAAGTAAAAAAAATGCTTCAATCTATATTCAGAGTCCATCAGTTGTTGATAGCGTTTTCCTTCATGAGTCCTTTGTACTTTTCTTGGAACACTATGTTGCTGAGAATATCTGAGTCATTCATAATTGGTCATCATATGATTGTGCCGGTCCAAACTGCGCACTCTCTTAAAGCCAGATCAGGCAACCAGGGTCATACTCACCAGTCTTCGGGGTAACCCGGATTTACCAGAGACGAGCCGACCAGGGGGTGCAAAAACCTGAACTTTATTCAATAGTCATCACAGCAAGGCCAGGCAGGAGAGCACATGCTCACGAGCAGGAGCAAAAGCCGACCCGCCCCTCATCCCCGCAGTTCCTTTTTGTACCTTCTTTGTCCCTCCTCCTCAGCCCGCCCATAGTGACTCGTCGAGGATCAAATATCAAAAGGGAATGTCCAGCGCTAGTGTCCAGACAAAGGGAGCATACGTGGCACAAGAAGTGGGACCTAGATATTTGGAAGGAGGCGTAAGGGATCAGTGCATAGACAAAGGAGAATGTACGTGACGCAGGAAGTCGGGTCCAGATACGGGGGGGGGGGGGGGGGGGGGGAGGTGTCGGGGGTCAGTGCTACACCTAGGGAGCATACGTGACTCAGGAAGTCAGGTTTGGTCACAGGAAGGAGGTGTCTGGGGTCAGCGTAGTACCTAAAGAAGGAGGCTAGACAGAGAGAGCTCGTTCTCTATCGTTCCCCTCCCAAGCGGCACAGTCCTTGCCTCAGGAGCACGCACTCCGGCCACTTCCCTGTACCCCACTTCATCCCCAGACTGTCACAGCTCCTCCCCAGCCTGTCACAGCTCCACCTCGCACCGCTCCAGTCTCGGAAGCAAGAGCTCCGGTTACCTCTCTGAACCCAGATCCCATCCCAGTACGCCACAACTCTGCCCAGCACCGCCTCTGCCTCGGGAGCAAGAGCTCTGGTCACTTCCTAATACCCAGTTCCCGTGCCATGTTGGCACAATCTTCACTTGGCAGTAGCTAGCACCAGACAGTCCCTCACATGTGATTGTCACATGATGTTGCTGTGTACAATATTTTCATGGTTCTGCTCATTTCATTTTACACCAGTTTTTATAAGTCTTTTCAGGTTTTTCTGAAATTTACTGTTCATCATTTCATATTACACAACAGTATTACAATACATTTGTATACCACAGCTTATTTGGTCATTCCCCAATGGATGGGTATTCCCTCAATTTCCAATTTTTTGCCACTACAAAAAGAGCTGCTACAATTATTTTTGCACAAGTAGGTCTTTTTCCCATTTGTATGATCTTTTTGGGATGCATACCTAGCAGTGGTATTGCTGGATCTAAGGGAATGCACAGTTGCATTGTCCTTTGGGCATAGTTCCAAATTGCTCTCCAGAATGTTTGGATCAGTTCACAACTCCACCAATAGTTCCTTAGTGTCCCAATTTTCCTACATCCTCTTCAATGTTTATCATTTTCCTTTTTTTTGTCCTATTAGCCAATCTGATTGATGTGAAGTGGTATTTCAGAGTTATTTAAATTTGCATTCCTCTAATCAAAAGTGATTAGAGTCCTTCTTCATGTGCCTATAGATATCCTTGATTTCTTCATCTGAAAACTGCCTGTTCATACCCTTTAACTATTTATCAATTGAGAAATGGTTTGTATTCTCATATATTTGACTCAGTTCTTTATATATTTCAGGAATGAGGCCTTTATCAGAGATATTTGCTGTAAATATTGTTTCCCAGTTTTCTGCTTTCCTTTTAATCTTAGTTGCATTGGTTTTGTTTTTACAAAAAAAATCTTTTAATTTAATTTTATCAAAATTATCTATTCTACATTTCTTAGTGCTTTCTCTCTCCTCTTTGGTCATGAATTCTTCCCCTCCCCGTAGATCTGAGAGGCAGACAATTCCTTGCTCTTCTAATTCAATTGATTCATTGTTTATGGTACCTTTTTAACAAGATGTAATTTCCTTCCTTATGTCTATTAGGTAGGCCTAGTTTTGCTTTTACTTTTTTTTTTAAAGATCCCCATTGCTGCACCTGTCATTGTTGTTGTTGTTGTTTTTACTTCAGTTGAAACATAATAGATTCTATTCCAGCCCCTTACCTTTATTCTGTTTATGTCTCTCTGCTTCAAGTGTGTTTCTTGTAAGCCACATATTATGGGGTTCTGATTTTTGATCTACTCTGCTATTCACTTACATTTTATGGGAGAGTTCATCCCACTTACATTCACAATTATGATTACTACCTATGTATTTCCCTCCATCCTATTGTTCTTTCTGTTTGTCCTCTATCTCCTTTCACCCATTCCTTTCTCATCAGTGTTTTGCTTCAGTCTACCAACTCCAAAATATCTTCTCTCCCTTCTGTCAGTTCCCACCTTACCCCTTTACTTAATCTCCTCCCCTCCTACTTCCCTGTCTGGTAAGATAGATTTCTATATTCAAGTGATTATGTATACTATTCCCTCTTTGAGCCAATTCTGATGAGAGTAAGGTTTGAGCAATACCTGTTGCTTGTTCACCCTCCCATCTTCCCCTCCACTGTGGTAGGTCCTTCATGTCTCTTCATGTGAGATAAGTTTTTTTTTTTCATTCTACTTCTCCTTTCTTCTCTAGTTGTACTCTTATTTCTCATCCCATATTTTTTTAATGTCATTCTCTCAAATTCATATACTGTTAGTGAGACAATTTTTAAGGTTACAAGTATTATCCTCCTGTGTAGGAATGTAAACAATTTAAATCTATTGAATCCTTTATGTTTTCTTTTCCCTTTTTACCTGGTTATGCTTCTCTTGGGTCTTAATATCAGAGATCAATTTTTTGGTTTTATTCTGGTCTCCTTATGAAGGCTTGAAATCCTATTTTGTTGAATGACCATTTTTTCTCATAATGTATTACGTTTAATTTTGCCAAATAAATGATTATTGATTGTAGTCCTAGGTCCTTTGCCCTCTGGAATATCATGTTCCATGACCTCTGATCCTTTAATATTACAACTGCTAAGTCCTGTGTGAGCCTGCTTGTGACTCCTTGACAGTGAAATTGTTTCTGATCACTTCTAGTATTGTTTCCTTGACCTGATTGTTCCAAAATTTGGCTAGATTGTTCCTTGGAGTTTTTATTTTGGGATCTCTTTCCTGAGGAGATTGGTGGATTCTTTCAATGACTATTCTGCCCTCAGGTTTCAGGACATCAGGGCAGTTTTCCTTGATAATTTCTTGAAAGATGCAGTCCCAGGTCCTACTTTTCATTATGGCTTTCAGGAAACTCAATATTTCTGATAGTGTCTTTCCTGGATCTATTTTTCAGGTCAGTTGTTTTTCCCATGAGGTTAATTGATCCTTGATGTCTCATGGAGTCATTAGCTTCTACTTGCCCAATTCTAACTTTTAAGATATTATTTCCTTCAATTAGCTTTTGTACCTTCTTTTCCATTTGGCCAATTTGTACTCTTTAAGAAGTTCTTTTCTTCAGTGAATTTTTGCATCTCTCTTCCATTTGGACAATTCTATGTTTTAAGCAGTTTTCCAATCTGTTGACTCTTTTTTCATAATTCTCTTGCATCACTCTCATTTCTTTTCACAATTTTTCTTCTGCTTATCATGTGATTTTTAAAGCTCTTCCATCAGTTCTTTCTGGTATGTAGGCCACTTCCCATTTTTTTGGGAGGGGTCCTGTCCATAGGTGTTTTGGCATTGTTGTCCTCTTCCGAGTTTGCATTTTGGTCTTCCCTGTCACCATTATAACTTTTTATGGTCAGATTCTTTTGTTGTTGTTTTTCCTTATTTTTGGTCTTTTTCCTTTCATTTAAATTTGAGCTCTGTTCCCAGGGTTGAAGGAACATTGTCTCAGGTTTCTTGTGTTTCTGGCCCCGGCTGTTTACCTGGTGCTATACTAATGTTGCCCTGAGGCTCATGGGGGACCCTTGTGTCTGGTTCTGTGTTGAAGGGCTAGGGTAGAATTTAGCTAGTACTGCTGGAGACTGTAGAGATCTGGCAGCTTACCTGTTGCTGAGCTGGGGTCCTAGAAGTGGTAGCTAGTGTGTTCCGAGGCCCTGTGGGGTGTTTCTGTACTTCCCCTGGGTAACACTGAAGCACATCACAGTCTGACCTCAAGAAGCCCTTATTCCCCTTTTGAAAATGTTTTTACTGCACTAGCCTCTGATGCCTAAAAACTATATAACATTTAACAAATTGATCTCTGTAAAATTTAATGTCTTCATCTGTAAAATAGGCATAATAATAGCACCAACCTCTGAGATTTGTGGGAATATAGAATGAAATACTTGTAAAGCACTTCACCAGTCTTAATGTGTTATATAAATGTTAGTTAATATTAATATGCTGAAGTTAAAATACTCCAGGAGATTTTCAGGAAGGATAAAGACAGGAGAAAATACATAGGCTTTTCACTTTTTTATTGATTATATTTTAAAGTCTATAAATACATTGTACACAACACTGAGAGTATATGAAGCATAAATGCAAAATGATTTCATATTCTTACAATAGTTATGACACCTATACACAATTTAGTAAGCAAACTTCATGAGGTACTCTATCTGGGAAAAAATATCACATGTGCATACACATATGTATATAGATAGATTTTTTTTTCAGCAGAGTGCCTCATGAAAACTGTCTACTATAGTTCTATCTCTGAATATGCATCTACTTGTGAGATGTATATATGTGTTTATATCTAGGTATATGTATGATATATACATGTGCATGAATTTCAAGCAGAATACTAAGTTGTGTGTATAGGCATCATTTCTGTGGAAAGAAAATGAACTTATCAAAAGGGTATAAAACCATGCATACCCTTTGATTCAGCAATACCACCACTAGGTCTGTATCCCAGAGAGATCATAAGAAAGAGGAAAGGACCTACACGTACAAAAATATTTTTAGCAGTTCTTTTTGTGGTAGCAAAGAATTGGAAATTAAGGGGATGCCCATCAATTGGTGAATGGCTGAACAAGTTTGGTATATGAATGTAATGGAATACTATTATACTATAAGAAATGATATGCAGGCAGATTTCAGGGACAATTTGGAAAGATTTACATGAACTGAGGCTGAATGAAGTGAACAGAACCAGGAGAACATTGTACACAGTAATAGCAACATTGTGTGATGATCAGCTATGATAGACTTCGCTTTTGCAGCAGTACAATGACCTAAGACAATTCCAGAAGACTCAATCATGATAGAAAACACTATCCACAACCAGAGAAATAATTGCGGAGTTTGAATGCAGATTGAAGCAAATTCTATTTTCCCTTTTTTTTCCTTTCTCGTGTTTTTTTTTCCCATTTGTTCTGTCTTCTTTCACAACATGACTAAGGTGGAAATTGTTTAACATGATTGCACATATATAATCTATATCACATTGTTTGTTTTCTTCGGGAGAGAGGATGGGAGGTGTGGAAGGAGAAAAATGTGGAACTCAAAATATTTTTAAAATGAATGCTTAAAACTATCTTTATATGTAATTGGAAAAAATTAATTATTTAAATGCAAAAAAGGAAATGGACTTGTTTTGCAATTATTCTTTATATATCCCCAATCCTTAATCCATCAGTCAGCTTTCTGACTTCCAATCTCATCAACTGAAAATTCTCCTTCTAAGGATGTCAATGATTTCTTAATTGCCAAATACAGTTTTTATCTTTTCATCAACCTTTATTTCTCTGTACCATTGACATGGTTGGTTTCTCTCTCTCTCTCTCTCTCTTTCTCTGTGTGTGTGTGTGTCACACACACACACAAACACACACACAATACAGCTTTCTGTGTTTCACTTCAAGACTCAGTCTCTGACTCTCTTCTCATCTATATATTATATCCCTTGATGATGTCTTCAGCTTTCTTAGCTTTAACTCCCAAATAAATATGTCCAATTGTTATTCAAGCCATTCTTATGAGCTCCAGTCCTCAATCACAAGCTGTCTTTTGGAAACCCCACATCAGATATCCTTTGAGCACTTCAAACTCAGCATATTCAAATGATAAATCACACCTTTTCTAGCAAAATTTGTCCTTCTTCCTAATTTCACTATTTCTATTGAGGACACCATCCTTTTTATTGCTCAGGTTTGCAACCTCAGACCCATTCTTAACTATGCACTCTCCTTGATTCAACATTTCTAATTAATCAGTTGACAAGTTTTTCAATTCTACCCTCATACTAGATCTCATTCTGTTCCCTTCTCCCTAGAAACATGACTACTAATCTAGTTTTGGCATTCCTCATTTCTTATCTATTCTAATTTTTATCTTTGCTCAAGTCCTGTCCCACTCTAATTAATTATCCACATTGCTTCTGAAGTGGAAGGACACAGATATAACTATGCAACTTCTCTGCTCAATAAAGTCCAATGGCTTCCTAGAGGATCAACAACAAACTCATTTGTTTGCGATTTAAATCCTTTCACTGACTGATACTACTGTATATTTCAAGATATGTTATACATTTTCCTTTGTATGTACTAAATCTTTGGAGTAGTGCTCCAAAAACTCACTAAGATATTTCAGCATATTTTAAACTTCTACTAAGTGCCTTATCTGACAGGACAAATATGATAGGGTGAGTTCCTGGAATTACTCAAAGTCCCAAGACTAATCTCCTGCATTCTTTTTTTTTCTTTTTCAAAGAAATCAAACTACATTTATTTTATACCACTATGAAACCCATAGGGGATACTTAATATAAAACAGAAATATTTTAAAATGTGCAAGGAGTTTAAATTGTTGAAACTGAATATTCTCACTAACTAGTATAGTTGAAGAATGGGTATTCTCAATTATTAATTCACTGAATGTAGTGAAATTGACTTGGACAAGTAACCTTTGTATGTGAGGAGTCATTTTAATTTGTCTTGTGATTCTTTAGAAATATAGTCATTTAACCATTTATCTAATATAGCACCCAATGCATCAACATAATTTCTTTCATCTGATTTCTTTCAGAGTTACGTCCTTTCTTTCCATCATTGTTGATCTCAGAAATCCTTGTTTTTGTAGTTCCATAACCAGACAAATACAAACCTTCTTCATATAAATATGGAAATTTCTTTTAACAAGAACAAACTTTTTTCAACTATTACTAATAGTATAAGTTCATTTTTAGCATATACTTCCACTTTAAAAAATATCTTTTTAGTCTTTTTTTTTCTAAACCTGAAAAAATAGGTATAAATTATATAACTTTTTCTTCTCTACTAATTTAGTAAGACTTTGGTTTGGTCCTCCTTTTTTCAGTGATGCGAAACATATTTCCACATTAGTTATATTGCAAGAGAAAACAAAGACCAAAAAAAGCACCAATAAAAACAAAGAAAGTTAAAAAAATATGATTCAATCTGTATTCAGACACCACAAATTCCTTCTTTGGCTATGGGTAACATTTTTCATCATAAGTCCTTTGGAGTTGTCTTGGATGACTTTATTGCGAAAATAGCTAAGTCATTCACAGCTGATCATCTTACAACATTGCTATTACTTTGTACGCAATACATTTCACTTTGCATTAGCTTATGTAAGTCTTTGCAGGTTTTTCTGAGAAAATCTTGCTCATCATTTCTTATATCACAATAATATTCCATCACAATCACATACCACAGTTTGTTCAGCCATTCCCCAATTGATGGACATCCCTTCAATTTCCTTTTTTTTTTTTGCTACCAGAAAAGTGCGGCTGTAAATATTTTTGCACATATAGGTCTTTTTGCATTTTTTTAAATCTGTTTTAGGATACAGAGCTAGTAGTGGTATTGCTAAGTCAAAGAGTATGTGTGATTTTATAGCCCATTGGACATAGTTCCAAACTGCTGTACAGAATGGATGAATCAGTTCACAACTTCACCAACAGTGCATTAATGTCTCATTTTTCCCACATTCCCTTCAACACTTGTCCTTTTCCTTTTCTGTCCGTTTAGCTAATCTAATAGGTGTGTGGTAGTACCTCAGAATTATTTTAATTTGCATTTCTCTAATCAATAGTGAGTTAGAGCATTTTTTTCATGTGTCTATAGATAGCTTTGATTACTTCATCTGAAAATTGTTCATATCTTTTGATGATTTATCAGTTGGGTAATGACTCTTTTTTTTTTTATAAATTTGACCCATTTCTCCATATATTTGTGAATAAGGATTTTATCAGAGAAACTTCCTTCATTTTTTTTCATAGTTACACTTGCTAACTGTATTTCCCTTCATTTTATCCCCCTGATTTATTCTATTCACCCTCCACTTTCACCCTGTCCCTCCTAGAAAGTGTTTTGTTTCTGACTACCACCTCCTTCAATCTGCCCTCCCTCCTATCACCCCCTTCTCCTCTTACTGTCCTGTAGGGTAAGATAGATATACCCAATTGTGTATGTGTATTATTCCCTCTTTGAGTCAATTATGATGAAAGTAAGGTTCAATCACTCTACATCTCTGTCCCCATCTTCCCCTCCATTGTAAAAATTTTTTCTTGCCTTTTTTATGTGACATAATTTATCACATTTCTTATTTATTTTATTTAATTTATCCCCAGTAATGAGAAAGTTCTTATGAGTTGTAAGTATCATCTTCCTGTATAGGAATGTGAACAGTTTAACCTTATTAATATAATCATGGTAATGATGCTGATAGTTTCCTTAATATTGAAGTGGCCTTGAATTCCTGGCATATATCCCACCTAGTCATAGTGTATCTTCTTTGTGATATATTGTTGTAATCTCTTCGCTAGATTTTTTTTTTTAAATTTTGCATTTCTATTCATTAAGTAGAGTTGTCTATGTTTTGGGTTTTTTTAATTTTGTGTTTCTGCTTTCCCTGGTTTAGTCATCAAAACAATATTTGTGTTAGAAAAATAATATGATAGGACTTCTTCCTTGCCAATTTTTCAAATAATTTATACAGTATTTGGATTAATTGTTCTGTAAATGTTTGGTAGAATTCTCTTGTGAATGCATCTGGTTCTGGGAATTTTTTTTTCTCTCAGGGACCTCATTGATGGCTTGTTCAATTCCTTTTTCTAACATAAGGTTATTGAAGGGTTCTATTTCCTCTACTGCTAATCTGGTCAGCTTATGTTGTTGTTTTTGGGGTTTTTTTGTAAATATTCATCTATTTCACCTAGATTTTCAGTTTTACTGATATACAATTAACTTTAACACAAAATAACTAGTTAAATAATAACTAATAAAAAATAACTCTAATAAAATTAACTCTAATACAAAATAACTCTAATAATCACTTTAATTTCATCTGCATTGGAGGTACATTCACCCTTTTCATTTTTGATACTAACAAATAGGTTTTCTTTTTTAAATAAAATTAACAGATGTTTTATCTTTTTTTTCATAAAACAAGCTCCTACTTTTATTTATTAGATTTTTTTTTACTTTCAATTTTATTAATCTCTCTTCTGATTTTCTGTTTTTTTTTTCTATTTAGGTGTTGAACTGGTGATTTTTTTTTCAGTTTTTTTTTCAATGTATGTGCATGGGGCAGCTAGGTGGCACAGTGGATAGAGCATGGGCTCTGGATTCTGGAGGACCTGAGTTCAAATCCAGCCTCAGACACATAACACTTACTAGCTGTGTGACTCTGGGCAAGTCACTTAACCCCATTGCTTTGCAAAAAAAAATAAAATGCATGTGCAATTCATTGATTTACTCTTTCTCTCTTTCATTGTTGAATGAATTTAGAGATATAAATTTTCCCCTAAGTGCCACTTTAGCTGCATCCCACAAATTTTGAAATGTTTTATCCTGTTGGTCATTCTCTTTAATGAAATTATTGATTGCTTCACTGAGATGTTCACTCACTCCTTCCTTCAGATTAGATTATTTAGTTTACAATTAATTTTAATCCACATTGTCACAGCCCTTTATTAAAGGTATATTTTTTATTTCATTTTTACCTAAAAAGGATGAATTTAATGTTTCTATTTTTTAATTTTTATGGTTTTTATTCCCTAGCACATGGTCAGATTTTGTGAAGATACCATGCATACCTGAAAAAAAAAAGGTGTAGTACATTATGTTTAAATTCAGTTTTTTCCAAGAGGTCTATCACATCTAATTTCTTTATGATTATATTTATCTCCTTGACTTTTTTCTTATTTATATTAAGGTTAGATTTATCTAGCTGTGAAAGGTAAAGTTGACATGCCCCACTGTATAGTTTTGCTCTCCATTTTCTCCTATGCCTCATTTAACTTCTCCTTTAAAAAATTGGATGCTATGATATTTGGTTCATATATGTTTAGTACTGATATTACTTCATGGTCTCTGGTGCTTTTTATCAAAATGTTGTTTCCCTGCTTATGCCTTTTATTTAGGTTACTTTGGCTTTTGCTTTGTCTGAGATTGTGATTGCTACTCTTGCCTTTTTTACTTCAGTTGAAACATTATAGATTCTGCATCAGCCCTATTTTAATTCTGTGTCTCTCTGTTTTAAGTGTGTTTCTTGTAAACAACATATTGTTGGATTCTGGTTTCTAATACATTCTGTTATCTGCTTCCATTTTAAACGTGAGTTCATCATTCATATTTACAGTTATGATTACTAATTTCATTTTCCTCCATCAAATGTTCTTCTGTTTATTCTATTTTCTCCTTTTATCCTATCCCTCTTCTAAAGTTTGTATCACTGCCTTCTTTTATCTTCTCTCCTTTTTATCACATGTCCCCTTCTTTACACTCTTCCCCTTCTACTTCAATGGTGGTTATGATAGATATCTATTACCAAATGAGTGTGTGTGTGTGTGTGTGTGTGTATTTCCTCTTTGAATGAATTTTAGACGTGAATGAGTTTCAAGCATTGTCTGCCACATCAACACTTTCTCCTCTACTCTATAAGCTCTTCCCTTCTGGCTTCTTTTATGTGAGATAATTTCCCCCAATCTTCCCTTTCTTTCCCCTTCACCAAAGGCATCCCTCTTTCTTGCCTATGCATTTTTTACATTAACCCAACATAATTAACTCATTCCCATCTCCTCTTTGGAAAAAAAAAAATCCTCCTATGTGCCCTAATAATGATGAAGTTCTCAGAAGTCACATGTAGCATATTTCCATTTAGAAATATAAACACTTTAATCTTATTGAATCCATTATGATTTCTCTTTCATTTTTATGTTTTTTTTTTTGTTTCTTTCATCTTATATTTGAAAGTCATGTTTTCTATTCAGCTCTGGTCTTTTCATCAAGTATGCATAAAAGTTTCCATTTAATTAATTATCCATTTTTTCACTTGAAAAGTTATACTCAGTTTTGCTTGGTAGGTTATTCTTGGTTGTAATCCCAGAACTTTTTAAAAAATTTTTTGTAATATCATATTCCAAACCCTCTGCTCTTTTGACATGGCAGCTTCTAACTTTTATGGGATCCTATAGATCCACAATATTTGAATAGTTTCTTTCTGGCTGCTTGAAGTATTTTCTCTTTGACTTGGGAGCTCTGGAAATTGGTTCTAATTTTTCTGGGAGTTTTTATTTTAGAATCTCTTTCAGGTGGTGATCAGTGTTTGAATTTCTATTTTGCCCTCTGGATCTAGGATATTGAGGTAGTTTTCATTGATAATTTCTTGAAATATGATGTCTAGGCTCATTCTTTAATCATGGCTTCAAGTAAACCAATAATTCATAAATTATCTCTCCTTGATCTATTTTCCAGGTCAGTTTTTTTTTTAGGGAGATATTTCACACTTTCTTTTTTTTCTATTTTAAATACTTATTTCCTCCTTTTTATTTTCATTTCCTTTGCCCTGAAGGTATAAGAACAAAAATGAAACAAACCTTATCCTCAATTAGAATATTTTACTAGATAGGAAACAACATATGAAATAGAAAAAAATAGGTAAGGAAAATACAAAATACAATACAAAAGAATTTCATAAAAAAGAGGACATAAATATCAAAGGGGTATCATATCTTATCATATCACATATCATATCATATCACATAACACGTATCAATATCTTGAAGAAAACTAGCAATTTCAGTATGTGGAAATGAAGAAAGACTTCACTCTAGATATTGGAAAGGCATGGGAGAGATAATATAATGTCCAGAACAGTAACCAGGGAAGTTTCAATAGAATAAGGGATGTCTAAAGTGGAGTATGTGCAGTAAAATATAAAAATTGGATGAGATTTCTAAAAAAAAATGCTTTCCTATGGAATTCTCTGTAAGTATTTTCTGCTTTAAATTAGAACCTTCACTTGGGGTCTCATCTTGTAGCTCATCATAGTTTGGAAGGAACACCAGGATGTCAAAGACTGTCTTAGTCCTTGTAGCATTAAGAAAACAGCTAGTGCAGTGTCAGTGTTGAGACTTAAGGACACATAGGAAAGGACAGTGGTCTGACTTATTGGAATAAATTTACCATCTTCCTTACATTGAACCATAACTGCATCCCAGGAATAAATCCACTATAACCATCAGTTTACAATCTTTCTAGTATGTGGTTATAATAGCCTAATTGTTAATATTTAATCTATTTTTACATCATTATTCACCTCACTGCCAGAATAATTTTCCTTGAGCATAGATCTATCCATTTTCATCCTCTGCTCAAAATGCTTCAATAACTCCCTACTGAATTATTTCATACACCCTATACCTGGGGTCTATGGAGTGTTTAGGGAGCACTAACACCTCTTATGTGAGTGCTTGCAAAGACTTTTTCAGGACTGCTCATCCACCTTTGGTGTTCCTTATTACCCAACTCTTACTCACAGCTATAAGAAGCCATAGCATGTATTGTGGCCACATCCTGTAAAACAAGATGGATTAAACCGGGTTGAGGGTTACTGACAAGCCTCAAATCCACTGGTGAATTAGCAAGATGTCTATCCCAAGCATGTGAAGACTTTTCCAACTAGAACGGATAGATGAGAATGACTTGTTCTGGATGGAGGAGAACAATTTGTTCCAAAGGCCATGAAGGTAGTTGAAACAGGTACTGTGGAGAATTTAGGGGGTAGAGTCAAGATACCAGAGTAAAAGCAGTGACTTTCTTGATATGTCCCCCAGACCCCTCCAAATATCTGTAGAAATGGCTCTAAACAAATTCTAGAGCAACAGAACCCACAAAAAGACAAAGTGAAAAAAATTTCCAGCCCAAGAATTTAGAGGGGTTTTTTTTTAATTAAGCACATCAAAGAAGCAAAGATTACATACTGCATACTGGCTATCGCCAGTAGTCCAGACTTTTGTTTTGCCCAGGGACTTCAATGACTCTGGAAAAGAGAGTGAGACTGACAACAAATTGTCTAACTTGAATACAATTCCCAAGACATCACCCGTGATGTAATTGGTCCTCTTCATAAACAAAGGAAGAACAATTCCTCAGTATACTGCCACTCTGATTTGAAGATTATTTCTTCCCCATCTTTGGTTCTCTGATTCTATAATGTGTGAAAATGAATGTACTCCTCTTCATTTTCTACATTATCTTCTGTTTATCAATGCTGGAAGTAAGTAATTATCAACTTTCGCCTTAAAGATTTCATTTTTTCACTTTCTTCATATTGCCTACCCCTTAACTTCTTTGAGTCTTAACTCTTTATGGTTCATTCCACGTGTAATACATTGAAGAAAAAAGAAAGACATGCAGTCTCTGTCAACAGATTCATGTACTTAAATATTGCTATATTTCAGCCAAAGAAAATTCACTGTGCCTTTAATCTAATTCACAATTTGCTAAATAAGCAAAAGTTAGGTGTAGGGGCTGAAGGAGAACTAGAAATTGCTTGAATTTGTGTGTTTGTTTTCTTTCTTGAAGTTTTTACTTTATGACCTTCTCCCTTAATTCATAAGTAAAAGCAACAAGATGGACCGTTTCCTCACAACTGTCTTAGGCCCTTCCCATTAGTTAAGTGCCTTGGATCTCTATGAAACTTCAATCCTCCCTGAAAGCTTCCATGAAATAAGTAAACAGTAGGTTGGAACTTTTCCCAGAAAGTGTCAACTGTGCAAAGATCTTAAATAAGAGAGGGAACATTATGATGAAGCTTCATTTCATTTAGTGTTTCATGGATCTACTTTGGGGGGGGGAATCCTTCTTCATGTAAGAATTAGCCAATTAGGTATTACCCTAATGCTCTCTTTGACTGGATCTTGGAGCACCTCATCCTCTAAAGGAGATCCTCTATTTCATTATTCACTACTTTGCTTGGTAAAAATACATTTTTTTCTTTGAACAAAGAAAAGGCAAATTGTCAAGCATCAGAAAGTCAGCCCAACTTCCCAAAGGACAGCACAGTGGAGCTATAGGGAGGGAATGAAAAGTAGATGCTCTCACCTTATACTGTCAACCCTCAATTACCCAAAGAATATCTCTGTCTTTGCCTCTTTCTAGGCTATATCTCCCTGATGCCACAACGCCATTAAAATTACCAAAATGCAATCAAGACAGTAAATCTTCCACCCAAATATTTTGTAATGCCTCATAAAGTACAGTGTAATATATGCTTTAGGAGCTTAACAGTGTCATTGCTCCCCTCCATTAGCACAGATAATAAATAGTTGACAGTATATGTGTGTCATTGCAGGAAAGATAATCGGACAAGTCTAAAGAGGATCTAGTTTACATTTCTTTCTTTTTTTCCCCAGAGCTAATCATTGTGTGTATTCAAAGTCATCATGACATCTTACCTTCAATGGAGTCATTCATGTCCCAAAATACTACTTTTCAACAGAAAGTTTGGATGACACATTTAGACAGTATGTCATTTCAAGGATGCAAGATCCATTAACAATTTTGTATAATGATGTCTATAATCAAGCAACAAACCCTTTACATTTGTTACAAAACAAACAAACAAAATCCTTTAGCAATGCCCTGTGATTTTAAATCCTGGTTAGTTCCCTTTATTCACCCTTCTTTCTCAACCTGCTTTGTTGAATCCTCTTTTGTGACACAGAAAACAGAAAAACCAAAACACAGCATAAAAAAGCTAGCATTTGTGCAGCATTTTAAGATTTGGAAAGTGTTTTACAAATACTATCTCACTTAATCTTCACAGCAATATTATTATGTCTGTTTTGTAGATGAGGAAACTGAGGCAGACAAAGGTAAATAAAGTTGTCAAGGGGTCACTCAGCTTCTAAATGTTTGAGGTAGAATTTCAGCTTAGGTCTACCTTGACCTAAATCGACTGTTCTAGCTACTGAACCACCTAATTGTCTACTAACAACTATGCAGTGTTTACACTTGTTGTACCTCATCTCTCCATTAAGAATAGAAGATAGGTTTTTATCACTTTTTTTTCCTGAGGACAAGATTGGTCTTTATAAATAGTGAGTACAATTGCATTTTAATATTCTTCCTATTTTAAATGATTATAGTTACCGTATTTAATCTGCTTACATTAATGTTCCTATCTTTCATATTAGTATTTTCTTTATAGTTTCATCTTCTTGTGTTTCCTCCAAATAACTTTATATTTATTATATATTCTATTTTCACTTATGTGTACATGTTTCTTCCAATAGAATATGAAATGCTTCTTGTCCAGGAATGGTTTCATTTGTATCCCATACATCTAAGACAGTGATGCCCAATGTCCAATTATATTATAATCTGTATGTATAGTGTGTATATAATAATATATATAATACATATGTTATTATGTATTTATATACATATATGCACAAATATATATATATTGTGTGTGTGTGTGTGTGTGTGGTGGGGAGGGGAAGCTAGATGGATACTGTGCCAGGCATGGAAAAAAGAAGATTCATCTTCTTGAGTCCAAATCTGACTTCAGACACTTACTAGCTGTGTGGCTCTGAGCAATTCATTTAACTGTTTGCCTCAGCTCTTCATCTGTAAAATGTGCTAGGGAAGGAAAAGGCAAACTACTTCAGTATCTTTGCCAAGAAAATACCAAATAAGGTCACAAATAATCAGACACAACAGAAAACAAGAAAATGTTTGTGTGTTTGTATGTGAGTACAATTCTGTTTGGTACCGAAGTCCTCCCCTGATAGCTTACCAAGGCATGGAAGTGATCCTTAATTCTCAAAGACTAGCAAGAAAAGTACAAACACTGGCAGGTATAATGAAGCTGAAAAGTCCTAAGGACCTGATGAGATACTGTCTTCTTTCACATACATCAACAAGTATAGGTTGAGCATAAATAGGTAGAACATCAAAACAACATTTCATATGTGTTTAGTCATAACTAAAAAAAAATACTGTTAACTCAGGCCAAGGTAGAAATACCCACATTGATGAAATCATGAGTATTTTGAAACATTGAAAGAAACACAGTAAGGACCAAGATGTCTCCGTATGAATTTGATTTGGGTAGTTACATTGTTTTCTAATAGCTGAATGTATGTCATCTACTTCTGTTTCTCTATGGCATTACTTGCTATTCTTGGGATTGGGTATATAAAAACCTGATAAGCTGAAATGAGGACTATGAAACTCAGTTAATACAGTTACAAAAATGGGGCAGCTAGGTGGCACGGTGGGTAAAGCACTGGCCCTGGATTCAGGAATACCTGAGTTCAAATCCTGACTCAGACATACAACACTTACTAGCTGTGTGACCCTGGGCAAGTCACTTAACCTCATATATATATATATATATATATATATAATACATATGTAGTTACAAAAATAGTTTTCTTACATGACAGCTGGACTAAATACCATACCCCAGAAGGTAATATTTCTTTTTAAATGTATGGAACTTTAGGGAAGGGTGATTGATACTGTCCTGTCTAATGAATGCCTCACATGGTACCCTACATCTAAAGAAGATACAGTCCTGCTTTATTTCATTCCCTAACAATCTTTTGCCTCCCCCCCCATCATACATGTATCACCCGATTTCATCTCTTCTAGTTTTCTAAGTTGTAAAACTATGACCAATTCATACTGTCATTACTACTGAAAAGGGATAATTCACTTTGTTGTGGCTTTACTCAATATTCCATGGACTTTTTAAACCACAGTACTCTACTTTGGCCACTGTTCTCCTATTTTTTCTTGTTTCTTACTGTTAGAATATAAACTTTTTGCATTTCTATCCTTAGCACTTAGCAGAACTTAGTAAGTGTTCAATAAATCTTTTACATTTATTCTTTCAATGCATAAGCTACAATGGTAATATAATATTTATGTATTATTATGTTAAAACCCAAGAATAGCTTTATGATGTAAGACTATCTTTCTCTGACAATATGCTATGGTGCAACCTTAACCAAACTACTCAAATAATTCAGGGTTTAGCTATTTAAAGGTGTGGACAATTTTGCACCTCACATGAGATATCACCTTTTAATTCTAGTTCAGAAAGGTGTCCCCAAATGGATTTAACTGTATCTTGGCTTTTAGAATTTTCCTTTTCCTCACTTCCCAGATCAATTACCACTGCCTTCATGAAGGCTTCCCTGAACTCCCAGCTATAAATGATTTCTATCTCATGTCCATTTATTTGACCTCTTCTACGCACTTATGACATTCTAACTGTTATCAGAATTGTATCCAATTCATAAGTGTGTACTGTGTGTCAGGCACTGTGCTAAGCACTGGGGTTACAATTAATAAACATGGTCCCTGCTCGTTTATCATCTAAAGTGGAAGAAAACACACAAAAGGAAGCAGGAAATAGGGGGAACAGAACAACAGGGTGGACCTGGCATGAAGGCATCTTGTTCTGTTCAGTTGACACCAGCCAGGACAGCAGATACAAAATGAAGAGTGAATGAGAGAAAGAGAGAGACAGAGAGAGAGACAGAGACAGAAAGAGAGACAGAGAGAGACTGTGTATGTGTCTGTGTGTAAAACTCTTCTACTCAAGCCTTGTTCCTCTTTTGGTAGACTGAAATTGCTTTAAAGTTATTACTATTGGTATCTCTGGCACCTAGTTCTTTGCTTTGGACATTGTAAATGCTTAATGATTCTGACTACACGCGTGAATGATTTCTCCATCTAGGACAAAATGAAAGGAATTTATTTTCTTTTCTTACAACTGTAATCCTATCCCAACAGTGAAGTTTTATTTGGGGAAGGTATTGAATACCCTTTTGTCACATTTTCTTTTTCCAATTTCAAAACATACTCTGTCTATCTTCCACCCTGTCAACCATGACTCTTATGAATTACAGCATACAGTTAACTTATGGCTTCTCTGTTGTTGTTGGTGGTGGTATTTTTTTTCCTCCAAGAACTATTTGTAAATGTTGTCAGAGTAGGAGTGGATAGTTGTGCTGAAGCTTTATTAGTATTGGATATAAAGGATTTACTGTATTGACTGCCTGAAATGATCTTAATTTTTTATAAAAATTGAGAGGAATCCATCTCTGCCAGCCTTCCAGTAAGGTCACCACTGTAAGCACATGAACTTACATAGTTTCAAAAAGTAATTGATAATGTTAGGTAAACTTTTTTTTTGTCACAACAATGACATTTGTCTAATGAAAACTTTTTCAGAAAGCAAGTGAAGTACGATACACCATGAAAAACATAGGAAGAGTCTGAAAAACTTGTAAGATACTACATGCCATAAAAAGAAACAAGACAAATTGATTCTGATTTATATAGCTCTTGTATTATGGCCAACTTCTAAAATACATTTTAATTTGAAATTTGATTATTAGATGCCTAATATTTGAATATTAGGTGCCTAATAGTGGGGTAGCTAAGATAGATATGACCCAGTTCCTCTTCTTAAGGAGTTGACAGTCAAAGAGAAGGAAAGATATAAAAAATAAGCATAATAAAATTGATTGTGAAGTAAGTATAAAGGAGAAGTTGAAGCAAAGTGTTATTATTTGAGTTAGTTGAGGAGAGAGCAATCCCTTTAGTAGTCTGGGGTGAGGGTTGAGGAGGAGAACACTGAGTCTGCAGACCCAAGAGACCAGCTTATTTTCCATATATAGGGGCATCCTGGTAAGAAAGTAAAAGACAGAAAGATTTAAAATTAGACATTCTTTTGATAGGCTGGTTATACATGCCCCAAGCTCTTAAGCAAAGTACAAGCTAGATCAACAACAGCTAACAGTAAAAACTGGATGCCATAAGAATTGGAGTTTAAAAGTTCATATTCTTTTTCAGTTCTTCAATTTTCACATAATATAGAGATATACTGTCAGACCCTTCCTATCTTATACATAAGGTCTTTATTTAAGTATTCCTATCCCTTTTCTTGAATTATTTCTAAAGCAATCTTTCAGTTACCACCACACTTCCATCTTCGATGAATAATTTACATTATCATTTTTATGGAGTAGGGTGGGCCTGAGTTTGTTTTACTCTAATATAAAATATAGTATATTAAAATATAATATATTATAAAAGTTCATGTATTGGTGTTGTGTTTTGTATAGTTCAAGGCTCCTCTTAGTAAGTTTATATTTATCTTTACTTGTTATTCTAAAGGATTCTTCAGTAGAGTTCTAGAGATAGTCTGAATCTGCTTTCCTAGGCCTAGTAAAGACAAGTATGCTAGCTCTTATCTCCAAGAGAGTAGTCCCAAGGTGGTGAATGATTAATTCCTTGGTTATGGAATGAAACAAGCAAGATATATATAATTACATATAAATATACACACATACTATAAATACATGTATATCTGTTGTAAGTGTGTGTACACACACACAATTTTCCATTAATTCTAGCAACTTCTTGGTTTGTCCTTCATAATCTCTCTTTAATATAGTCACATCCATGCCAGAAAAGTATAAAGTGTATATATGTATGCATGCATGTATATATAAATGATATATAAATATATGTATACAAATACACAAACATAAATATATATGCATGTGTGTATATGTGCATGTGTTTATATGTATATGTACACATATACACATATGCAAATATGCATATGCAGTTACTAAGAATAGCCTATAAACACACACACACACATATGATTGTTTAGTAAAGTATATATTTTATATGTACACATATATAAATATATCAAATCTAAATCCAAACAACATTGATTAAGCACATACTATGTCCCAGGCACTGTGCTAAGTACTGAGGATACAATGAATAAAAAGACAGTGGCTGCCCTTAAGTAGGCTACAATGTAGTGGAAAGAGATAACACAGAAAAAAGATAGGAAAGCGGGGGAGGATCAGGAGGTACATCTTGTTCTGTGGAATTGAAATCAAGCAAAGCAACAGATACAAAGTGAAATGAGCCAAAATGTCCAGTTCTGACTATCTATAAAGGAAAGTATTGGGATTAGTTGGGTACTCCACCTTCAAACCCTATAATCAAAGGGGAAAGTTGGCTAAGGGAGATGGTGTCAGTCAGAGCTTGAGTTAGCACCATGGTGATGAAATTAAACATGATGAGCATACATAAGTGTGTGCATGTTTATGTATACACAGAGAGATGTATAGATAGATAGCTTCATTGTTGATTTCCACAATGACAATTGTATAAAATTGGAAAAGGAAGAGAAGCATTCCAAGATTCCTATAGTTTTAAGACTATCAATGAACATTAATTTATGTTTTAGTAATCTACATGTAAAATGTTATCCAATGACCAACAGTGGAAAAACCACTATGTCTGAATTAAGAAGATCAGTACTTGATATCTACTAACTGTGTGATTCTGGACCGGTCACTTAACCTCTCTAATCCTCAGTTTACTCATCTGTAAAATGAAGGGGTCAATACTATGGTCTCTAAGTTCCCTTATAGCTCTAGATTTATGAATGTATGGATTTATCATCTACATTCAAATCCTAGCACTGATTTTTTTTTAACTATATGTGTGAACCTGGACACATCACTTAATCTCTAGGGACTTCAATCATTCAAACTGTCCATCTATCTATTAATGGACCATCTAGCGATTGACCTATCTATCTATCTACCTATCTATCTATATTTATTATATATGCAAAGAGACAGACAGACAGACAGAGACAGACAGACAGAGTCAGAGAGTATTTTGGAGAGTTAGAGCTCTAGAGATAAATGATTTTGTGACATATGATTGGAAGAACAGAATAATATTTATACTGATATTCTCATATTGCCAGAAGACAAAAAGTTTATAGCTAAATTGAAGGATGGATAGCAGGTTCTCCTTGGAGGGGCTGGCATACAACTTGGAGGGATTTTTTTTTATTATACACCCAAAGTCAATAACAATTTTAATGGGTGACTTGGTCACCTTGTCTTACAGTGTTCATGATAAACACAAGGTAACCTTAAAAAAAAAGAAATACAATAGCAGGATTCACATAAATATCTTCAATAGAAGAAGAAAATGTAATAAATTATATGTTCAACATGTTTAGGTCCTCCAGACCCAGTCAACACATACTTAAATTTTCTTTCTGAAGATAAGCATAAGTGGAGAGAAAGGCAAATGAAATAATCCCAAGATTAGTAACTCAGTTGCCTCATGCCTAAAGATCATGTCTACTTTCTTTATTGAGAGACTGAAATGATTCTGATCATTGAGACCACAAACTGTTGATTGTGATATTTCACAAAAAACAAAATTTCCATTTTTTTTTATCAGAAAAGAATTGGCTTATTACTGATCAGGGCATCATCTCAGAATTAGGCAATCAGATACCAACTATTCCAAGCAAAAGGTAAAATTTGCTTCAAGTTTGAAGAAAAGAAATGATGCAGCTATTGAGCGTAATTATAATAAACTCAACCTGCCATTTGAACACAATTCCAATGCTCAAAAAATGAGGAATGGAAAAAGATAAAGTGGGACTTCTGGGAGCCAAGATGGCAGAGTAAGAAGTAAATTGCTGTAACTCTCCCATACTCATCTCCAAACAACCATAAAATAAGGCCCTGAAACCTATCCTGAAACAGCAGGACCAGCAAAAAAATGGTGTGAAACAATCTTTTAGCCTAAGTAATTTGAAGAATTGTCAAGAAAGATCCATCTGACTCAGGTGAAAGGAGAATACAGTACAGGATGGGAAGCATCCCAGCAAGTTCACAGGAAGTCCCCTTCAGCAAACCAGTGGGAGATCTTGTATCCCAGTGTGGTGGAGCAAGCAAACACCAACACTAGAACCCCCCAAAAGACTTAGCATAGCCAAGGGACTAGGCAGACTTCAGCTATGAGAACCACCATGTGCTTCAGTGTAGCCCTGGACAAACAGGCATCCTCCAATGGCTAGACATCCATATGCTGCAGCATAGGGCCAGGAAAAAAGTCTATGAGAATCCTTTGGATGCCTAAGCAAACAGGCAGTGACCAGCCATCATAGCCCAGGCAAATAGGCAGCCTCCAGAGACCAGAATACCATATGCTTCAATACAGCTCAGGGGAAATGGAGAAACACCCCATCAGACCTCAGCGCACACCTGACACCACCACTAGGACCCCAGGTCAGTTGTCAGACCACTATAGCTTCCAGTAGTGCCAACCAATCCCCACACCACACCTTCAGCACAAACCAGACTAGAGGGTCCAACATGGACCTCAGAGCAAAAGCACCTCAGCACTAAGTAAACAGCCAGGGCCTGCAGCCACTAGCATAAGAAGTTTGAGACAGTGCCCCTTCCACACTGGGTACAGAGCTCAAATTTCAAAGAAACGGAAAAAAATCACCCAAAAATATAAGCAAAAATTAAAAGAAAAAAGAATGTGACCGAAGAAAGTTATTATCGTAATAGGGAAGACCAAGACACAAACTCAGAAGAGGACAACAATGTCAAAATACCTATGTGAAAAATGCAAAAGAAAACTGGGAAGTGACCTCAAGCTCAGAAACATCACATGGAAGAGCTCAAAAAGGAGCTTAAAAATCATATAAGGGCGTAGCTAGGTGGCACAGTAGATAGAACTCTAGCCTTGGAGTCAGGAGGACCTGAATTCAAATCTAGTCTCAGATACTTGAAACTTATTAGCTGTGAGACCCTGGACAAGTCTTTTAACCTTGATTGCCTTTCCAAAAAAAATTATATGAGAGGTGGAAGAAAAAATGAGAAAAGAAATGAGAGTGATGCAAGAGAATTATGAAAAAAAAGAGTCAACAGCTTGGAAAACTACTTAAAAAGTAGAATTGATCAAATGGAAAAGGAAATATAAAAGTCCACCAGAGAAAACAACTTCTTAAAGAGTACAACTGGCCAGATGGAAAAACAAAAGTACAAAAGCTAATTGAAGAAAACGGCACCTTAAAAGGTAGAACTGGGCAAGCAGAAACCAATGACACTATGAGACATCAAGTATCAATCAAACACATTCAAAAGAATGAAAAAAAATGGAAGAAAATGTAAAATATCTCATGGGAAAAACAACTGACCTGGAAAAATAGATGCAGGAGAGACAATATCAGAATCATTGGAATACCTGAAAGCCATAATCAAAAAGAACACCTGGATAACATCTTTCAAAAAATTATCAAGAAAAACTGCCCTGATGTCCTGAAACCAGAGGGCAGAATAGGCATTCAAAGAATCTACTAATCACCTCAGGAAAGAGATCCAAAATAAAACCCCTAAGGAACATTGTAGCCAAATTTCAGAATTATCTGGTCAAGGAGAAATACAAGTAACCAGAAAGAAACAATTCAAATATTGGAGAGTCACAATCATGATCAAACAGGACTTAGTAGCTGCAACATTAAAGGATCAGAGGTCATAGAACATGATATTCCAGAGGGCAAAGGAGGTAGGACTACAACCAAGAATCATCTGGTAATATCAAGCATAATACATTAAGGGAAAAAAAAATGTCCATTCAACAAAATAGAAGAATTTCAAGCTTTCATAAGGAGAAGACCAGAACTAAACCAAAAATCTGACCTCAAAATACCAAGAGAAGGATAAACAGGGAAAAAAAGGAAAAGAAAAAAAAAGGATTCAGTAGATTTAAATTGTTCACATCCCTACATGGGAAGATGATACTTGTAACTTTTTTTATTAATTTATTTTGATTTATCAACAATCATTTTCATAAGCTTTTGAGTTTTAAATTTTTCTCCCCCTCCCTCCCCACCTCCCTCCCAAGACGGCACATAGTCTGATATAGGCTATACATATACATTCCTATTAAACATATTTTCACATTAGTGATGTTGTAAGTAAGAATTAGAACCAATAGGAGGAACCACCAGAAAGGAAACAAAATACAACAGAAAAAAAAGTAGCAAATAGTATGCTTCAATCTGCATTCAAATTCCATAGTTCTTTCTTTGGATGTGGATCACATTTTCCTTCATGAGGCCTTTAGAGATGTCTTAGATCCTTGTATTGCTGAGAAGGGTTAAGTGTATCAATATTAGTCATCATACAACGTGGCTGTTACTGTGTACAACGTTCTCCTGGTTCTGCTCACTTCACTCAGCATCAGACCATACAAGTCTTTCCAGGTCTTTCTGAAGTCTGCTTGCTCATCATTTCTTATAACACAATAGTATTCCATTATTTTCATATACCACAACTTGTGCAACCATTCCCAAGTTGATGAGCATCCCCTCAATATCTAATTCTTTGCCACCACAAAAAAGAGCTGCTATAAATATTTGTGTACATGTGGGTCATTTTCCCATTTGCATGATCTCTTTGGGATATAGCCCTAGAAGTGCTGTTGCTGGGTCAAAGGGTATGCACATTTTTATAGCCCTTTGGGCATAGTTCCAAATTGCTCTCCGAAATAGTTGGATCATTTCACAACTCCACCAACAATGCATTAGTGTTCCAATTTTCCCACATCTTCTCCATCATTTATCATTTTTCTGTTTTGTCATGTTGGCCATACTTGTAACCCTTAAAATCTGTACTATCAGTACAGATAAAAGGAATATACATAAAGGTGAATTTAAGGAAATGACATAAAGAATAATGTATGAGAAAGAGTAGTACAATGGGTAGAGAAGAACGGGAGAGGATTAATGGAGTAAATTATCTCACATGAAGAAGTGATAAGATGGAAAGGTGGGTGATAGACACTTCTTTTACCTTACTCTCATCGGTATTGGCTCAAAGAGGCAATCATATTCACAATCACTTGGATATAGAAATCTATCTCACCTGACTGCGAAGTAGGAGGGGTCAGAGATTAAGTAAAGGGCCAGGTTAGGGACTGACAGTAGTGAGGGTAGATTAGGCAAGGTGAGAGACAGAAGTGAAACACTGGTAAGAAGGGAATGGGTGAAAGGAGAAAGAGGACAAACAGGAGGAAGAATAGGATGGAGGGAAATAAACAGGTAATAATCATAACTGTGTATGGAAATGGAATGAACTCTCTCATAAAATGGAAGCATATAGCAGACTGAATCAAAAACCAGAATCCTACAATATGTGGATTGCAAGAAACATACTTGAAGCAGAGAAACACACACACAGTAAAGGTAAGGGGCTGGAGCAGAATCTATTATGCAAAGTAAAAGCAAAAATAAACCTAATTAAAAGACATAAGGAAGGAAATTACATTTTGTTAAAAGGTACCATAGGCAATCAAATTAGAATAGCAAGGTATAATATACCTGCTAAATGTATGGGGAGGTGAAGAATTAATGACCAAAGAGGAGATAGAGAATATTATGAAATGTAGAATAGATAATTTTGATCATATTAAATCGACAAGCTTTTGTATAAACAAAACCAATGCAATCAATATTAGAAGGAAAGCAAAAAGCTGGGAAACAATCTTTACAGTCAGTATGTCTGATAAAGGCCTCATTTCTCAAATATATGGGTAACTAAGTCAAATTTATAAGAATACAGGACTTTCCCCAATTGATAAATGGTCACAAAATACGGACAGTTTTCAGATGAAGACATCAAAGACATCTATAGGCACATGAAGAAATTCTCTAAATCACTTTTGATTAGAAAAATGCACATTAAAACAAGTCTGACATACCACCTCACACCAGATTGGCTAATATGACAAAAAAAGAAAGGAAAAAAAAGGAAAATGATAACTGTTGGAGAGCAAGTGGGAAAATTGGGACACTAATGCACTGTTGGTGGAATTGTGAACTAATCCAAATATTCTGGAGAGCAATTTGGAACTGTGTCCAAAGGGCAACCAGACTGTGCATACCCTTTGGTCTAGTAATACCACTACTCAGTTTGTATCCCAAAGAGATCATAAAAAAAGGAAAAGGACCTACATGTACAAAAACATTTATGACACCCCTATTCATGGTGGCAAAATATTGGAAACTGAGCAGATGCTCAGCATTTGGGGAATGACTTAACAATCTTTGGTATATGGATGTAATAGAATACTATTGTGAAATACTACATTATGAACACACAGATGTCAGAAAAAAACCTGAAAAGACTTGTGCAAACTGATAGAAAGTGAAACTAGGAGAATCAGGAAAACATTTTAAACACTGTACACAGTATCAGCAACATCATGGTTTCATCAACTATAAATAACTTTACTCTTCGCAGCAGCACAATGATCCAAGATAAGTTCAAAGGACTCACGAAGGAAAATGCTGTCCCTATCCAGATAAAGAACTAATGTCTCTGAATGCAGACTGAAGCATGTTTTTTTTTTTCATTTCCTTTATCCTTTCTTGTGGTTTTCTTTTTATTTCTTTTTGATTTGTTTCTTCTTCCACAACTTTGATGAATAGTAAATATGTTTTACTTGACAGCACATGTATAAAATATATAAAACTCCCTACCCTTTTCAGAAGAGGCGAAGGGGGGAAGGGAGAGATAAAATTTTGGAACTCAAAATCTTGTAAAAGTTAATGCTACACTTTTTTTTAGTATGTAATCAGGGGGAAATATTCTTTAAAATAAAAAAATAATAATAACAATAAACATCAGGACTACCTGACAAGTAATGATCCTGCCATATGATACAAGAAGAATAATGGGAGAAAAGGCAACAAATATAGTAGTATAAAAGTTATCAATGGACTATACAGAGTGTCTTAAAAGTTTATGTTGGTGAAGTTTTAGGCTTTAATAGTTTCAGAAGAATAAATGCTAACTTTTAAAAGAAAATCATTTAAAAGTTTACTTAAATTTTTTCCTATAATTTAGATTTTTAAAATTAATTTTAATTTAACATAATGAAGTATCCTGTCATTGTGCAATGTATGTGTGACAGTTTCTGGATGACACTTTTTGAGACCTGTGGATTGGTAGAAAAGTTTTTCTTGCTTGGTCATCTTATCTATATCCATTTGACTTTTTCTTGTGATGTCACATAAAAACTGTCATGTATGCATCAGAATCTCCTTGGATGATCTTAAGGCTAAGATTACAAATGAAAGCCTTTCAATCACTGAGCAGCTGCGGATAAAGATCTTTTTTACAAATTAAAAAAAACCTGAATGCTGTGATATAGAGCACAAAACAGTGGTTATGTTGAATTTTATAATAAACATAAATATTTTCAAATGTAAGTAACTTTTCAAAATGTTGGGTTTTTTCCTAAGATTATCATTTGTATTCTGAAGTTAATAAAGCTTAAAACTACATTAAGTTTTTTTTTTTCAGGGACAAAGTTTGGGGAGATACTATACGTAATGTGTACTTAAAATATAATCTCAACAAGTGATGTTATCAATTACAAATTGTATGACCTTTGCGCTTGATCCAATGTATGTGATTTTTTAATGTAATGCTACATATTCTATACAATGGTGTCAAATTCAATTACAAATAGATAAGTAGATATCTGGTGACCATAGTTACCATATGACTTAGAAAACCACAAATTAGTCTTGATTTTTTATTTATTTTATTAAGTGTTTTCTAATTAAATTTTAATCTGGTTGTGCCATAAAAAAAAGAGGAAAAAAAGGCAAACTTAATGTTCACTTTTTCTTGTAAGAGTTTAACCAATACAAAATAGTTGCCATGATAAAGAGACCAAAAAACTGAGAAATAATCTCAGACAGAGGCAAACAACCTCGATAGAGAGGAAGCACAGCACAAATAAAAGCATAAGTTTTGGATTAAAAGTTTGAAATATGATGCATATAATTTTCTACTTGTGTGAATTTAGGCATATTATTCAAAATCCCTGGACCTCAGTTTCCTCATCTATAAAAAAACAAACAAACAAACAAACAAAAAAACCCAATGGGTGGCTATACTAGGTAGCATTTAAGGAACCTTTTAGTCTGATGATCCTACCGTACTTCACAATTGCAATGACATTCTGGCCAAAGGTAAGCTCAGTTAGAATACAAAATCACTTATAAGAATCTGATTAGAGAATAAACAGATACAGGGAGGATGAGGAATGTGATGAGCATAAGCAGCATTAGCTTTTAAAACATTGGAAATAAATGGAAACAAAGCCAAATCGGAATATATTTGGGTATATGTATTAAGATTGATATCTACCAGATATCTCCCTTGCTACATGGATTGTGTTAGTTTTTTTTTTTTTCTGGTTAATTTTTGTTTGTTTTTGTTTTTGTTTTTTCCCTTAAAGATGACAAAGCTGCCCGTGGCATTTATTTGGTACAGTTTGTTAACGTTCAATTTTTGTATCCCTTGAAGTAAACTCTTGTTGAGTTCAGGCTGGGTTAACATGTTTCCCTGTTGTCTAAGGGCATAAAAAGGTCAATCTCTTAGAGTCAAGGTCCTTCAGAGCTGGCACAAGTCCTAAGGTTACTCGTGGGAATCATTGTACCCTGCCCTGCTGACCAAACATGCTTCTCTTAAGTGAGAGACATATTCTATCTATGTGACCTGAGTACTACCGTACTAAGTTTGAGTATAATTTCTGTGTTCTAAGCATCAGCCTGAGTTAGCTCCTCCTTTAATAGCATATCATTCCCAAAATGACTTTGTTACCATTTGTAACAATATATCAGTTACAACAAAAATGCAACATTTAGACTCCAAGACTGTAGTTGTCAAAGTCTTCCTCATGAAATCTATAATTACTTAAATGAAAATTGTCCAACAATCTATACAAGAACAAGAAGATTAACATGATCTCTTCCTTGTCGATGACATACAATTAGATTTTCAGTCCAATGGATTAGTATAGCGGTTTTTGGGCAAAGACAGTGAACTGGGCCCAGGATTAAATAGCAGTGGAGGGGCATGGATTGTATTTCAGAAACTGGTCAAAGATTTGAATGATTCCAAGGATTTTCATGTTTTTGTACACAGAAATTTAGTTTATGAAAAAGTAATCACACCGCTTCTATAATGTACGTCGGCAGTATATAGAAAGTCCCACTCTCTAAATAATCAGTGTTGTATGTAATGTAAGATCAATGAAGCATGGTAGTCGCAAGAATGTCATATCATTTGCCCAATGACAAACTCCCCCAGCAAATAATCAATACCTTCCCTTGACTCAGCTGTTTTCTCCCAGAGTTCAAGTAAATGAATGATATCTCAGATCCTCTGCCTAAGGGAGGTTTAAAACAGTTTAACAGTAAGAACTTCCTTGGCCATGTTTTAATACTCCAAAGATTTGTGATTTCATGAGGACATCTGTTTGGCCATGAATCTTGGAACACCATATTCTCAGATAAATCACAGTTGGATGTGACCCAGAGGGAAGCCAAAAGATACATGGTAGGTATAAACCTAGGCCGCAGCATTCTGCCAAAGATGAACTGTGAGCAAGAGGTGACAAAAAAGATATGATCAAGGACAAGTATAACCATGGAGGGGAAAGGAAAAGACAAGTGGTCACACAGAAGAAGTGAACGACGGACAGACCAAAAGTTGGACTAGTACCTATGAAATGTTAAGACCATAGGAGGACTTCAAACATAATCCCCTAGAGAAGCTTTAAGGAGAAAAAAAAGAGAAAAAAAAATGACAAGGAGCAAATAGGATAAGAAGGAAGGCATGAATGGATTGTGAATTTTACCAGGGGAAGGAATGTCTGAACCAGTGAGATTATAGATGCATTAAACTACTGAATGGTGAAGACAAGGTAGCAATGTAATTGGCAACTTTAAAAAAATTATGAATTAGAGCAAAAATGTCCATGAATATATTTTGAACTTCCATATATAATAGATTCTAATAACCTTCAAACTAAAAAAAAATTATATTTTAAAACAATTAAATTATGTGTGTGGCAGGACATTTTTCCCCTGAAAGGATTACAATCAAGTTGATTGTCCTACGATAAGCTTAATATATATTTTTTTTCTTTTTTCTTTCTGAGAGTAATGCAAAGTATAGCAGTCTGAACTGCTATTACAAAGTGCTATTACAGTAGATTTCAGTCAAATTACTTTCTCATCTTGCATTAAATATCACAAATACCATTAAATGAACCTTGAAATGTAGTCAAAGGATGAGAGAAAATACTATCATATGTCTGCATTTCATTTATCCTGGTTTGAGTTTAGTATACATATAAAATCAGAAATGCATTTAGGATATGAAATACATTGGAGAGAATTTTAGGCAGAAACAATGGAAATCAATAAGTGAATATCTAAATTAATCACTTAAATAATATTCAAGGTACTTGTCTCTATGACTACCTGGAATTTTTTGAGGTAAATAAATGCATTTAGGACACATTATTATATTAGGGAACATCTTGTTAACATGGTGTATGTAGTTTGAAGACCGCTGAACTGGAAATTGATAGACCCTCCTCTATGAAAACTACGTAGGTTTATAACCTTGGCTAGATCACTTCTTCCCTCTCTGATCTCAGTTTCCTTATCAACAAAATGTCAAGACTGCATATTTTTTTGGGGAAATACTGATCCAGCTACATATTAGTTCTTATTTTAGGATGTAATAAGGTATTCTGCTTCATCATGGCTTGAATGTAACTCTGGATAGTTAAGAGCTATGTCAGAGGAGCAGGTCCTGCCACTGACCTTTAGTTAAATGCAGAGAGAGTCAACACTGAAGGCGGGTCACTAGGTGATGAATGCTTTGGCCACAGCAACTCATAAAATCATCCATTAAAGTGTGGGAAGGTTGCAATCATGTTAATGGAGTGAGGTCCCACATTGATGAAATCACTAATCTTTGGGAACATTGAAGTTTAAGGTTACCCTGGGATCTCATATAAATGTGGCTAATTTTGAAAGCTTGGAAACAAATGATTGGTCTTAAGCACTCCAGTTGATTGGACGAGAGATAGGAAACTTCTCTAAAAAGATGTTAAGCTGTCATCCTGTTTAGTAGGCTGTCTGGAGGACCAGCTTCACTTATCAAAATGATATTGATTCCATATATCAAATGTTATATTGCTCCCCTGCGTTTTAGGTGAGTGGTAGTATTACTCTTGCATCCTGATCTTTTATTACATAATGATAATATCCAATAACACTGCCAGTCATGCTTCTGTCCTCCAAGTATTGTCACCCTATGAGTCAAGCCCACCAAAATAAGGCAATTTATTAGGATCCTTCCTCATGGGTTTATTGTGAGGATGAAGGGAACACATATAGGTAAAGTGCTTGGTAAATTTTAAAGTACTATACACATTTTAGCTATTAATATTAAATTAAAACTTCCCAGCACAAAACTAAAATGTTTTCCAACTTATGCCTTTCTCAGTAGTTTATGTCAGCGTTAATCCCCACCCTGCCATCAGCAGAGGCACCAGTTTTTTCTTTTAAGCTACCTTTCTTTTTGCCATATTAGAGATAAAGAAGAAATCCTTGATGGAGAATGTCCTGCTGTGAAGGCTAAAGCAAAGTCCTGAATATTTTTCCACAGCCACGATCAGAGCTTTACTTCCGAAATGTTTCATGTGAGATTTCCATTGTTATTGAATTTTGCCTGGAGACAGGAGATTGCCTATAGTGAAATGCCCCTACCTTTTTGTTTAAGTGTATGGAGTGTTTGTGTATGTATGTATATATATATATACACAAATATTTATGCATACATATGTGTATATATGGTGGGTGGGTATATTATGTTTAATGCTATCTACTCATAGAATTGTTATCATTGTGTACACATATACACACATATATACATAATTAGTTAAAAATACTTTGGAAGAAAGGTTATCAGAAGGGGGCTAAGGGATTAATCATCCTCATTTGGAACAGTAATTGAATTCTTGTTAATTAAGGAAAAGAACAAGATGATTAGCACCTATTGTTTAAGGGTTTGTCAATATAGCTGCCTCATTAATGGTGATGTAGGAATGGGCTCAGGGGCATCACTTCAGAAGTTGATAGCAAGTCAGTCTTGGGGAAATGACTATATAATGAGGAAGCCAAAATCAAGAGACTTTATTGTAGATTACATGATGGTACCCTATTTTATATGTCCAAAAATGAAAAAAAAGCAAATTTCATTCAGGAAAGTAGACAGAAAAAAGAAAGAATGATCTAAGACTGTAAGGAACTTCTGAATGATGAGAGCATAGATCCCTGAAGATGAGAGAAGGCAGCAAATCCTGACACCTAGGGAGAACAAAAAAAAATGATGAAAAGTCATTCCCATGAAAATCAGGAAATTTGAGTGGAATAGGTTCTCTGAATCCATGGTCCATAGTAGGTTTAAGATGAGGGAAAATGGATCTAGTAACCTTAGGGAAAAAAAGTACCTAAGATTGTTTTTCTTGTTTTGTTGTTCATTCATTTCAGTTGTATCTAATTCTTATGACCCCATTTGGGGTTTTCTTGGCAAAAATATTGGACTGGTTTACCATTTCTTTCTCCAGATCATTTTACAACTGAGGAACTGAGGCAAACAGGGTTAAGTGGCTTGCCCAAGATCACACAGCTAGAAAATGTCTGAGGTTAGATTTGAACTCAGGAGATGAGTCTGACTTCCAATCTGGCATGCTATTCATTGTACCACTTTGATGCCCCAAGATTGTACTATCATATATTAATGAGAGCAGATCCTAGAGCAGGAGTGAAGAAAGAGACTAGGTGGCTGTGGTAATTCTGCTGTCAACTTGCCTTGGTGAATCTACATCTAGAAAACAGGATTAAATTCTTGGTGCCATATTTATGGATACTGACAAACTGCAATATGTTCAAGACTCAGAGAAAATAGTAAAGAAACTAAATACTATGATATGCTTAGTTGAAAGAATAGTAGATAATTGGACTATAGAAGAAAATGCTTTGAAAGCCATCATACCTGTTGCTAAATATTGCAAAGCTACTCTTATAGAAGAGAGATTAGATTGGCCCAAAAGTGTTGACCTAGGATCAATGAAATGAAGTTGTATAGGCAGATTTTAGCTTAGTATAACAATACATTTTTTAATAAGCAATGCTGGGGGGGGGGGGCGGAACCAAGATGGTGGAGTGAAAGTAGTGACTTGCTTCAGCTCTCCCCCAAACCCCTCCAAGTACCTATAAAAATGGTTCTAAAGAAATTCTAAAGCAGCAGAACCCACAAAAAGACAGAGTGAAACAAACTTCCAGCCCAAGAAAACCTGGATGGATGATCAGAAAGGTATATTGGTTTGGGTGGGGAGAGGAGCGCAGTTCAGTGTAGATGCATAGGCCACAGCGAACCTGGACCAAGCCTCAGAGGAATGAATCATGGGCAGCTGTGGTGGTTTCCAGAACTCTCAACCCTCGAATGCCAAAGACAACTTAGAAGGTCAGTAGGAAAAGTCTGTTTCTGTGGCAAGAGAGAAACTAGGTTTCAGCCCCAGTTCCTGAGGGCTTCCCAGGGGCCGTGGCTGATTCCTGAGCTTCTAGCCCATAGACTGAGGGGGAATCCTGTGGCTGATCAGAGGGGGATTGCAGGGATCTCTTTGCCAATGATGAGGCAGGAATCTCTTGCTTTGCCAGTGCTTGGATCTGGGTCACAGTTCTGAGGGGCGGTCCTGGGGTGAGGAGGAGGGTTGGCATGGTGAGCTTGTAGTGGTGGTGCAGAGGAAATCCACCTCACAGTTCCAACACAGAAAAGAGTGTTTCTGGTCACTCATAGACCAGAGCACAGGCCAGGAAAGGTGTAAACACCTCGCCCCTTATCATACCACCTTGGAAGAACTGAAAATTTACAGGTCCCTAGAAGTATCTCTGAAAACAGCTGTACAGACCCCGAACCTTAGGACAGTATGTTCTCCACATTGAAAGCAGACTCTACCTTAATAAAAAGTTTGTAACTCAAGTAATTGGCTAGAATCATGAGCAAACCTCGCAAGAAGTGTCAGACCATAGAATCTTTTTTTGGTAACAAAGAAGATCATAACATTCAAGCAAAAAGAAGACAATAAAATCAAAGTTCTTACATCCAAAGACCCCAAGAAAAATATTAATCAGTCCCAGGCCTTGAAAGAGCTCAAAAGGGATTTTGAGAATCAAGTAAGAGAATTAGAGGAAAAACTTGGAAGAGAAATAAGAGTGATGCAAGAAAATCATGAAAAACAAGTCAACAGCTTACTAAAGGAGATCCCCCCCAAAAAAACACTGAAAAAAATAACACCTTGAAAAATAGCCTAACCCAAATGGCAAAAGAGGTCCAAAAAGCCAATGAGGAAAAGAATGTCTTCAAAAGCAAAATTGGCCAAATGGAAAAGGAAGTCCAAAAGCTTACTGAAGAAAATACTTCATTAAAAATTAGAACAGAGCAATTGGAAGCTAGTGACTTTATGAGAAATCAAGACACTCTAAAACAAATCCAAAAGAATGAAAAATTAGAAAACAATGTGAATTATGTTGTTGGAAAAACAACTGACCTGGAAAGTAGATCCAGGAGAGAGAATTTAAAAATTATTGGACTATCTGAAAGTCATGATCAAAAAAAGAGCCTAGACATCATCTTTCAAGAAATTATCCAGGAAAACTTCCCTGATATTTTAGAACCAGAGGGCAAAATAGAAATGGAAAAAATCCACCAATCTCCTCCTTAAAGAGATCCCCAAAGGAAAACTCCTAGGAATATTGTAGCCAAATTCCAGAGTTCCCAGGTCAAGGAGAAAATATTGCAAGCAGCCAGAAAGAAACAATTCAAGTATTGTGGAAACACAATCAGGATAATACAAGATTTAGCTGCTTCTACATTAAGGGACCACAGGGCATGGAATATAATATTCTGGAGGGCAAAGGAGATAGGATTATAATCCTTCAGGGGAAAAAATTGTCATTCAGTGAAATAGGGGACTTTCAAACATTCTTGATGAAAAGACCAGAGCTGAACAGAAAATTTGACTTTCAAATATGAGACTCAAGTGGGACATGAAGAGGTAAACAGGAAAGAGAAATCATAAGAGACTTATTAAGGTTCAACTGTTTACATTCCTGCATGGAGAGATGATATTTATAACTCATGAGACCTTTGTCAGTATTAGGGTAGTTGGAGGGAAAAAATTATAGGTATGGATATATAGATATAGAGATAGATAGATAGATAGATAGATAGATAGATAGATAGATAGATAGATAGATAGATAGATAGTAGAGGGCACAGGGTTATTTGAAGATGCAGGGGTCATATCTGGAGAATAAAATTAAGGGGGGAGAGAGGATTATACTGGGAGAAGGAGAAAGGGAGAAGTAGAATGGGATAAATTATCTCAAAAAAAAAAAAAACCAGAAAAGGCTCTTACAGTGGAGGAGAAGTGGGGGAAGATGAGAGGGAATGAGTGAATCTTATTCTCATAGGATTTGACTTAAGGAGGGAATAACATACACACTCAACTGGGTATGGAAATCTGTCTTACCGTACGGGAAAATAGGGGGAGAAGGGGACGAAAGAGCAGGCGAATGATAGAGAGGAGGGCAGATTGGGAGAGGGAGTAATCAGAAGCAAACACTTCTGAGGAGGGACAGGGTCCAAGGAAAGAATAGAATAAATGGGATGTAGGGATAGGATTAAGGGAAATAGAGTCAGTTTTTCACAACATGACTACTATGGAAGTGTTTTGCATAACTGCACATGTAGAGTTGCTTGCCTTTTCAATGAGGGTGGGTGGGGAAGGAGGAAGGGAGAAAATTTGGAACCCAAAGTTTTAAAAACACGTTTAAAAATATGTTTTCACATGCAACTGGGAAATAAGAAATACAGGAAATGCGGTACAGAAAACTATCCTGCCCTACAGGAAAGTAGAAGGTAAAGAGGATAAGAGAAGGGGTGGAGAGAGAGAAGGGAGGGCAGACTAGGGGAAGGGATATTCAGAATGCATGCCATCTTGGGGTGGGGGGAGGGGCTAGATGGGGTGAAAAAAAACATAAAAGAAATAAAAATAAAAAAATATATAAAAAATAATAAAAAAAGAACATGAGCTTTTGTAACCCCAGCACTTACCACAGAGTTTTGCATATAGTAAGTGCCTAATAAATATTTTATTTATTTATTAATTTAAAAAAATAGGCAATGCTAACCAAAAGTAGAATAGGGTAGTTTGGACAATAATGAGATCCCTATCACTGGAGATCAACAACTGGAGGCTGATTGGCAACTTGTCACGTGTTTTATAGGTAGAAATCATGATCAAGTAGGGTTAGATTAGGATGGTTTAGTCAAAAGAGATCTGGATTTGGACTTAGATAATCTTTTTTTAGATTCTAGCTATCCCATTTACATTTTATGTGATCTTAAAGAAGTCACTTTACCTCTCACGGCCTTACTCTCTTCATATGTAACATAAAGGAATGAGATAATATATTCCCTAAGTTTCTTCCCAGGTTTTAATCTCTCATGATTTGATTCTATTACCTTTTCCATGATTTCTCATGGTGAGGTTCTGCAGTTCCTTATCCTGATAAAGAATGCTATGCACTGGTATAGACTTCAAGAAACCATGGTCATGTCCATGCCATAATGAGGCAGCGGAGTATGTCCTTAATAAAGAAAACATATCAACCTTATTCCTACCAAAGGTAAAAACAAAACAAAACAAAAAGAAATCATTGTTTTCATCTACACGAGGGCTCTTTTATGATATCACATCCTTGAGGATTGAAATGATAACTATCAGAGAACTGGAAAACAATTTTTATAACAACTGTCTCTGATAAAGGCCTCATTTCTCAAATTTTTAGAAAATTGAGTCAAATTATAAGAATAAAAGTAATTCCCTAATTGGTAAATGGTCAAAAGATAGGATCAAGCTGTTCTCAGATGAAATAACCAAAGCTATCTACAGTCATATGAAAATAAGTTCCAAATCATTATTAATTAGAGAAATGAAAATTAAAACAACTCTGAGGTACTACCTCATACTTATAAGATTGGCTAAAATGACATAAAAGGAAAATAATAAATGTTGGAGGGGATATGGGAAATTTAGGACACTAATGTACTGTTAGTGAAGTTGTGAATTGATCTAATCATTCTGGAGACCAGTTTGGAACTATGCCCAAAGGGTAATCAAACTGTGTATACCCTTTGATACAGCAATACCATCAGTAAGCCTATCTCCCCAAAAAAATCATAAAAAAAGGGGAAAGGAATTGTATGTACAAACATTTATAGCTGCTGTTTTTGTCATGACAAAGAATTAGAAATTTAGGAGATGCCCATCTGCTGGGGAATGAATGAACAAATTGCAGCATATAAATGTAACGGGATACTATTTTGCTAAAAATGACAAGTAGATGGCTTTTTGAAAAATCTGAAAAGATTTACATGATTTGATGCAAAATAAAGTGAGCAAAACCCAGAAAACATCATATATAGTAACAGCAACATTGTACGATGATCAACTCTGATAGACTTAGCTCTTCTCAGCAATACCATAATGATCTAAGATAAATCCAAATGGCTCATGATGAAAAAACATATCCACATTCAGAAAAAGAATTTTATGGAGTCTGAATGCAGATCAAAGAACACTGTTTTTACTTTATTTTTTTCTTTTGTTCTGCTTCTTCTTTCACAACATGACTAATATGTAAATATGTTTCACATGATTGCATATATATAACCTTTATCAAATTGCTTACTGTCTGAGGAAGATGACAGGTGAGAGAGGGAGAGAGAAAATTTGGAACTCAATTTTTTAAATGAATGTTTAAATTTGTCTTTGCATGTAATTGGAAAAAAATAAAATACGATTAAAAAAAAGAAATTGTAGCTATTTATAAGCCATGGAAATCATCTGTCATGCTGATGCCACTTCATAAATACTGATAGCTTCATAACATGAATATAGGTGCTCAATAAATAATTATTATTTGAGTCCACTGAGACCATGCTTTTGTATAAATTTTCTGCAACAAAGTAGCATGTTTGGAAATTGTTTTGCCATCTGCAAAAATAAGAAATACATTATGTTCTAACAGTATGTCTAAGTAAGTCATTGTGATCAAAGGTCTTAGATATTATTCTTTGTTTTGGAAATGTTCTTGCATATTAAAAACTCTATTTTAGGTTCTTAAATCACTGAAGCTCTAATTAAAACACTAGAATACTTCTTCACTGCAATCTATCAAGTTAAAGTGGTTTTGTGCACATTAATATCCTGGGGCTATAAAACTTTATTTCATTTTCATAGTTTTAGCAAACTTTGATATATGATTTGTCCTGATGACTGATCTGTCTCCATTTCTTATTTCTGAAATAGTGACATAGATCTTCTCATTAATTTTCCTTCTGTTGTATTTGTATTAGCTCTTGTTACTCTGATCTGTTTATTGCAAAGTGCCACATATCACAATTAATTCGTTTTGCATGTTATATTGTTCCTCGTTATATTGTTCCTCTATGATTATCTTTCACTCATTAAAAATCTTTCCACATTTCTTTGTGAAACTCATTTCAATCAAACAAAATGGAGGGGGTCCATTACCTTTCATTTGGGTTATAAATCCATTGATTCCATATTCCTTAATTTAATCAATTGTATTTGTCAAGTATCTACTATGTGTAAAGAACTATGTGGAACAAAAAGGAGAAAAAACAGTTTTGAACAAGCCAGCCAAAGTGTCATAGATGCAAATAAAATTGAGGTGGTCCTTTTATGATTGGCTAGATAGAATTTTAATGGGTTGAGAAAGAGTTAGATGTTGACAAAGATTAAGGTAAATATTAACAAAGATATAGGTGTCAGAATGTTCAGAACATGTTCACAGATGGCAAGATCAGTTTGACTAGAGAATAAGAAAAGATCTTGGATTGGATTCAGGGTGGCCTATTTGCAACCTTAGATGATCTTAAATAATTCACTGTACCTCTTACAGACTCACTTTCCTCAAGTATAATATAAGAGAGTAAGACTAGGCCACTTCCAATTTTAAATCCATGACTGAAAGGAGAGTGTAAAACTAGGAATGATGGCTACAGAAGCAGACTTAAATTTGTTAGTGGACATCGTCCCAACACTTATAGCTGTCCCAAAGAAGAATTTGTTGCCTCAGGAGGAAGTGGCTTCTTCCTCACTTGAGGTTTTCAAGTAAAGGCCATGTGGCCAGTTGCCAAATAAGTTGTAAAGGAGGTTCTTGTGCACATGGTTTACACTAGACAGCCTCTGAAATCCCTTCAAACACTGAGATTCCAAGAGTTATGTGGACACAAACAAGACATTAGCCACCACTAGGATAATTCTTTGATTATGACAATCCATGAAAAAAATAAAAATAAAAATAAAAAATCGTACTCAGCCTTATGTAGCTACCCAATCTGTTTTTATCTTCTTCTATAGATGATAACAGAGTGAAACAGAATCTATTAGGGGGATTAAGAACCACATAGTTTATAGGCAATCCATAAAAACTAACTTGCAGTTGATATTCTAAATATGAGAACTTTATTCATTGACCAATGAGTCCACTCTTTCCTTGAGGAAAGGAACCTTAGTAAAGTCTTTGCATCTAGAGTAACTCTTCTATGAAAACATTATAGGAACATTTGTTGAGAATCACAAAGGATTAAGTGGCATATTTAGGTTCCCATCCCATAGGGGCATGTAGGTCATACATTGGAGAGAATGCTAGACCTAGGATCAGGCAGACCATTTCAAATCGAGCCTCAAACACTTTTTGGACTCGTATCCTTGGAGTGAAGTGAGGTTAAAAATAGTATCTATGTCACAACAACTAAAGTGAGATAATATACCGAGGAGGGAGGGTAAGGAGAGGGAAGAGAATAAGAGAATACACTTTTTTTAAAAGGAGTGAGTATGTACCAAGTTCCCTTCTAAGCATTTTACGAATACTTCATTTGATCCTCATAATAATCCTGGGAGTCAGGCGCTATTATTATCCCCATTTTACATTTGGGGGAAACAAAGATCAAATGACTTGCCCAGGTCACATAGTAATAATGTGAGGACAGACCCAGTGCTCTATACACTGGGAGACAACTGGCTGCCTTCTAGAAAGCCAAAACAGATGAATAAACAAATATCAAAAAAGCAGTTACAATGCATTTACCTTCAAGAACACTGCATTTAGTTACATAGTGTGATTTGAGAAATTCAAGAAGTGAGAGAGAACTTCTCACTGTAAATATCCAATAAGGCTTTGTGAAGGAAATAACACTTGAGGAAGGCAAAAGGAAGGGAAAAACATTAATAAGTAGATATGCTGAAGGGAATTCATTCTGGGCATGGTGAGGTAATATGCTCAAAGTTTAAGAGGAAAGAGAGGGTATACAAATTTGAGGTCCATTTAGTGGTATGTTTTTGCTGTAGTGTAGAGTGATTGAAAAGGAATTATATGACATAAAGCTGTAAAGTTACACTGGAGCAAGATTGTGGAGGGCCTTGGAATTCATAATGAGGAACATACATTTTTAACCTAGGGGTAATGGTTGCCCACTGAAAATTTTAGTGTAGGAGAATGATATAATCAGACTTGAACATTGTTTGGCAGATATAAGGGAGAAACTAGAGATGTAAAGACTAGTTTGTAAACTATTGCAATGCTGAGAAGAAATGAAGTTCAGATACTCAAAACTAGAATGATAGGAATAGAAAAGGAGAGAAAGTGACAGATGCTGAAAGTATAATAAAAATGTAGTGTATGTTGGGACAGGTAAGTGGTACAGTGGATAAGAGTGTCAGGCCTGGAGTCAGGAAGACCTGAGTTCAAGTCCAGCCTCAGACACTATGCTGTATGACCCTGGGCAAGTCACTTCACCCTGTTTGCTTCAGTTTTTTCTTTTATTAAATGACCTGTAGAAGGAAATGGCAGACCACTCCAGTATCCCTGGCAAGAAAGTTCCAAATGGGCCATGAAGAGTTGGACATGACTGAAACAAATGAACAATAATAATGAGCATTGCAGATTGTACTTCTAATGAACATATCAAACACATGGCCTGAGGACAGTCCTCCTAAGAGTTGCTGGAACAATATTAAAAGGGAAATTGGAGAATGTTTAATAAAATAAATATGTGTACAATAAAAGAGAGATAATAGATTTTAAAACTAAGTTAATATACAAGCCACAAGGATTCTTATGTATGGATTAGTAGCCCCTATTTCTATTTGACTAAGATACCACTGATCTACATAATTTAGTAAAATATTGGATATGGGAGAAAGAAGTTAAGGGATTGATCCAAGGAATGTCAAAACCCAGGATGAGCAGATGCTGGTGATAAATAGAAATAACAACAACAACAAACAAACAAGCAAACCACAGTAACAGAGTTTTTAGTTGTATTTAGATTAAGAGAAGGATAATAGAAGGGACTTTGTCTAATTCTGAGGGTTTATTCAACAAGATTCAGAACTGGAAGTTACCTTTGAGGTCATTGTTTCCAACACGCTAAACTTATAAATCGAGAAACTGAGGTATAAGTCCATCTTGGGACTTTATATTACCTTGGATTATTAGGAAATTAGGGTCCTTTTATAGGACCCTCAGGAACTATACAGTCGTCATGACCCATAGTAATAATTAATTTATAAGTCAATTTTGCTGCGCTGTATCATGGCTTCCTGTTGGACAGATCATTATTCCCTTTTCGGTCTGTCTGGAAATGTCTTCTTTTCTTCTGTGGTATTGACAGGAGGCAACAGTCTTTTTTTTCCCCTTTCGTATCGTGAATATGCTAGCATGTCGTCCAAGTTCTAAAATGTTTCTCTTTCCTAAACTGCCAATCAATCTTGTTATCTATCTTTCCCAACGTTCTCAATGAATATCATTATTTGGAGTGTACAAGCTCCTCTTCAGGGAATTAAGTCCGTCTAACTGTACAGTGACTTGGTGTTCCCTTTCCAAGCTCACTTTTAAAATCTAGTCTCCAGGACAAATATCAGTTTTATGAGCTATCTGTGAACATATGTCAATGGTTAAAAAAAAAAAAATCTCCTAGGTGGAATAGTAAAGGATTCAGAACTAGAGAGATGTTCCCTCTGTCTAGGAAATTCACACCTTGTTGAGGAGCCACAGAGGGAGTAAGATAGCCTTTTGTGGCATGTCAGAGTACACCTACTCCATGATGTTCTAATGAAATGAAAAAAAATATTTTGAATAAATAGGTTCTTTTACATCTCAAGACATTCAAGAAAGCCCTCTCTGAATTATAGCATTTATGATTATGTTAATAATTTTTTTCATTTTATTAGAAAATTAAATCTCTTGACTGATATCAAGGTTGATAACAATAGAGTTCCTACATTAGAAGATATTTCAGAGGTGAATGTTTCCCAATTAATAAAAAGATTTTTTTTCAGATATAGAGAAAAACACAAGTCAGCGTAACATAGTGGAAGTTCTAGAATTGGAGATACGAAGGTTTGAGTTCAAAACTAACAGGAGATACTTAGATCTGCCACCATGGACAAGTCATTTAATCTACCCACACTTATTTTCTCTTCTGTAAAATGTAAATAATAATCATATTTTACAGTAACTGCCCCAGCATTCTCGCATAATACATCTAGAGTTATTTCAAATTTTAAGTATTAGACAAATATTGTCCATTAGTGTCCAAGTTAAATGCTCTCTTATTTCAACCAGCATTTAGTCACAAGTTTTTCTTGTAAAAATGAACTTGAGAGGAATTGACTTGCTTAAGGTCATGTAGCTATTTAGTGAAAGAGCCAGATTAAGATCCTTAACTCCCAGGTTAGTGTACTGTCTGCTATTCCACAACACTCTATAGCTCTGAAGGATTTAAGAAAATCAGGAAAGATTGCTGCAAAAAAATTTTAGAGAGGCTGGGCATATTATCAGACTCAGTTCTGAAATTGTATTTAAGTAAGACTTTACAATGAAAAAAAATCCTCTGTTGATCCCTTTTGGAAGAGGTGAGGTTGGGGGATGAAAACTAAGAAATGAGCAGTTAAGTCTTTTCTCTGGTTTCGGTTGTCATTAGCTTATCTACCCCAAGCAGTGATCCTATACTGGCTTGGATCCTTTTCTTTCTCACAATAGAGTTTAAACAAATAAAACAAAAGCAAAAGCTCAGCCTATTCTAAACCTTAGCATTTCTCACAGTTTCATCTGTCTCTCTCATTAATTTCAGTTATTTATTTATTCTTTTATCTTTTCTACATGTCTTTTAAATTAGGAGTTGGCTGATGTATTGGTATCATTAGACTATTCCCTTTTGTCTTCATTGGAATTATTCTTGAGTTTTCCATTTCACTTGTGCTAACTTGCTATAATTTTTTAGTACATAAGATTATGCACATCTATCCTTTGAAACTGTTGAAATGTTTCTTAAAATCTAGGGGGCATATCACACCATGCCTATCATCCTCTCCTCTATCACCAAGTCTATGAGAGAGTAATCACTTTCTCCCATGGTTCCGATAATTTCCATACCATCAATCAGTTTCTTTCTGTTAGTGGGAATCACAACAAAGATTTAAAAAAAAATTCCCTCATTGGTTCATCCATCTTTTGGAGACAACATTTTCATTATGTCATGTCAAGAAATTTTTATCTTTTCTCATTTTGTAAGAGAAAATGTTCCATCCTCTGTTTGGATAACTAAAATTTCTCACCATTACTGTAGAATACTTTTGTTTCAGTCTTATTCTCTATTTTCCAAATTTCTCATCTATTTCCTTTTTCTGCAAAGGGATCTGAAGTATATTTCAATTAAAACATGCTTCTACTGCTGCTTTCACTGACCTTTCTACACATGTATTCTGCTAAACTTTTTTTTCCTCTGTTTCCTGAATTTCCCCATGTCAGTATACAATTTTAATGCACAATGTTATTCTGCCTTACCCATCTTTTATTCATTCCATTTCCTCTGAGGGGTATGAATCCAGAGGTACATTTTAGTCATGGATTGTATCCTTCCAAGTCTCAGTCATACCCATGAGTTCAAATTAGGTTCCTTTTCATGAATCTTCAATTTTTTTTTGTTACGTACTCTGTGTATAGATATTTCAGAACATAGGTTTTTTTTGGTTCTTTTTTTCATTACTGACTTTCTTGAATTTTGTCCCCTTCTAAATTGTCCTGACTGATTTTCTTCAATTATTGCAGCAGTTATCTAATGGAAGAATTGAGTTCTTCACCTTTTTTTATTTTCTGTTTTTGTTTTTGTTTTTTTATAGACCCCTCTTTGCTAGTCTGGTGAATCATCATGGCTCTTCTCTATAATGTTTTGAAATACACAATTTACCTAGTGTTACCAAAGAACCCCACAACTTTTATTAAAATACAATTATTAAATATTAAAAATCAAATTTATGGAGCCTAGATTAAGATGCACTATCTAAAATGGTATCTCCCCATGTAGAGAAACTTGCTTCCCAGAAAGTAATGATGAAGTGTAAAGGAAGTATTTTGGGAAAACTATGTGGCATACACAGCTTTTATCTAATTGATCTCAATCTGCTAACTGTATAGTAAATGGGAACTTCTTGGAATGGCTATAGATGTATTCAAAAGGCCTTGGTGGGCTTCATCATGACTCTTGCTTTAATTCTTTTGACTATTCCAGGTGGTGTGCCTCCTTGGCTTACAGATACTAGTGAGTAGGGGGCAAGACTTTGGGGCTTTGTCCTCTTTGAGGCAATGTGGTAGTATGAAAGGTTTGCAATTCTTGACTGCTGTTCTTTCTTTTCCATGTATGTGGAAATTGGATTCTCCAAGCCTATGAATTTTAAAAGCTCAGGAGAAAAAGACACAAGAATCTGGTAATTGGAATCCAGAATGAGTTTTGCAGCCAATCCAGTATCCATGTTCAAAAGACCAAGTATCTAACTGTAGAGTTGGCTTCATGGACATAGGCCAGGAGAATATGAAATGAGAAGTCATTTGGCTGTTACAGGGCATCTGAATGTGAACTTGGTGAAATAAATGCTATGTAGAAATTAGGCTAAATTTTGACACTACTCCTGAAGAGACTAAGGTAGTATAGGAGAGAGTATGCCTTGAGGTATTTGGGAAAATACTTGTATGTTGTTCTAATTATATCTTTGACTTAAATATGACTTTGTAAAAATGTAAATGATGTTAAATGGTACACTGGATTTAGAACGGGAATCACTAGTGCCTAACAATGGGGAAAGGTCCTGCCAATGGGGGTTTGAGTCAATGTCATTGGAGAAAAGACCACCCCAATGCCTCAGTATACTCTAGAACTTTGAAGGAGAGATGTAGTCATACTGGCTTTCAGGAGGTAATTCCAATGTATATGTTTGTATTTATACACATGTGTGTTTATATACATACATACATCTATACATATACATATACATATATAAACATATGCAATGTATATGTAATCACAGCTATACACTTATATGTATATATAGGTATAAAAGGTGACATGGTTTAAAAAAAAGTTGAAAGAGATAAATGAAGAAAACTAGTGTACCTTATCACCAAAAAGCAGTTGATTTATGATTTTCATTATATTTACTTCAAAGATGATCACCTTTGTATTTAAATGAGTTTTCTTTGCTATTGCCCGCTTTCTTCTGATAGGTTCTGTGGATAAACTCCATGAAATCATCATATTAATAATTTTGTATAACCAATAAAAGCATCATCATTGGACCTTCTTTCTTTCTGAGAAATGCCACCATGTCCAGCAAAGATTGTAAATAAATTCATCTCACTTACTTTACTTTAGCTAGTTTTAAAATAGAAACCCAAATTGTACACAATCCAATATTCAATCTTGTATTGGATCTATCATTTATTGTTATAGATTACATACTATCAATGTCTGCCAATCAAGTTTGATTCCCAACCATGTCCTCTCAGAAATGTATCAGTTCATAAAAAGCAAGTTACTCAATATGATAGAAATTTTCTAATATTTTGACATTGTATATATTATGTATCAATAGTTCTTTATTCTTGATTCAAGAGAAGTCTGTATTTCTATTACCACCCCAGTCAGATATTTCTCCTTTAAGCTAGTTTTCAGCTGTAATATCTCATTTAGAAATGATTAAATGGTTTATTGGTGGTATATGTTTACAAAAAGAATTCAAGGATATACATGCCAGTGAGCTTCATGGGCACAATTTATAGCCATTCTAATGTGTGAGCCAAAACAGCACAGGAGAGGCTTCTAGGAAAAATACCCCTGGTTTAGAACTTTATAGAATATGTCTGAGTGGCAACAGGTATGAAGAGTACGAATACTTTTTTATATTCAGGAAGGCAAAGGGAGCTAGAGTCATTTTCAAAATCACCAATATAAGGTAAATAGATTCCATGCCTTGATCTCTCTTTCTTGAACTCTAGGTCCTTATTACCAGCTGCCTGCTGGACATCACCTAGATATCCCACAAAAATACTAAACTTAACATACTGAAAACAGAATTCGTTCTAATACTTCATTGTTAACATTTTGAAGCCTACTTATAGAGAAGTGTAACTTTTCCCTACAAATGGTGGTGGGGAAATAACTACTTGTATGTAATATTAATAAATTCAAAATCTTTCCTATAAAATTCCAAATTCATTGAAGAAATATTTGTTAAGTATCTATTATATTTCAGGCCCTCTTGGGTGCTATGGACAGATACAAAGCAGAATATCACAGCTTTGCCCTGAAGGTTCATGAGAGATATGATCTGAGCCTATGTCAACTGACTCAATAGCCATTACTCTTGGCATTATACTTAGAGGAATCAGGAAATGGAATCTATTAGATAGGTAAGAAACTGATTAAATAGGTATTTGTTAGATACTTTGCTAAATTCTGGGGATACAGATGGAAAAAGTGAGATTCTTCTAGCTGTCAAGGAGCTCAAACTCCAATTAAGGGAGACAACATATAAAGAAACTTCAGAAATAGAATTGGTTACTTTAATTCCATTTGAGTTATATGAGCAATGAAGCAGGTCCTAAATGACTGTAAAGGAGAAAAACATGGATACAAGGGATGGGACAAGGTGAAAAGTTAGGGAAAGGGTTCCCACAGTGTAAGGAGGTATTCCTGTCTATCACCTATATGATATGGTATATGATACCACCTATACCACATATGGTATCAGGAATTGCTCAGCATCAAGAAATGGGAGAAGGAGGGAGAAAGAAACTATCTCCACTTTTATATGACTGAGAGTCAGATGACTGCCAAATCCTTGTCTATTTATGATATTTTAAAAGTGGGTAGAGATTAGGTTGGAGGTATTGATTGCTTTGAAGTAGTGGGACACATTACCTATTGCAGCATAAGCTGAGGCCTGATGTGTGTGTGTGTGTGTGCACCCGCATGTGTGTTTGACACCAGTCTAATTGGATCTATCAAGAAGAAAGCATCATTACTATAACTCTGGATAAATGCAAGTTTCCTATAGAGAAATGAATGCATAAAAATATTCCATCATTTGTATCCACTTCTAAAATTTAAAGAAATAGGCCCTTGATGCAAATTTTAACTTGAGCAGAACTAATCTCACAGGGTAGTATTAGGGATATTAGGAAGCTGCCTCACCTAAGATTCACCTATTCATTCTTAACTAAACTTTCCTTAGTTCTGTTAATCGCAATCACTTTCTGTATTTTCTCTCCATCCACAACTATGTGAATTTGTGATGATTTTATCTATTTCAAGTGACAATGTGAAGCATTGGAACATAGAAATTACAAAGTGAGGTGCTTCTAAAGATAAATTTATTACATCAGGTTTTTTGTTTGTTTAAATGTTTTTAATAGTTTTTAATTTGAAAAAAAATTAGTGTTTTAAAATGATCTGGGGGTTATGGGAATAAAAATGTTTTATTACAAAATTAACCAGGCTGATTACTATTTAGATAATTTAGCTTAACAATATTTATACTCTGATGCTGTCCTCTTCAAATTCTCTTTGCAGGGAGCAATGCATATTTGTTTATCCCTATCTGGTATTTACCTGTGTCACACTAAGATCATTTTGTCATGCAAAATATGCCATTTCGTAAGGGATAATAGGTGTCAGACCTCTAAACTCCACCAGGTCAACTACATTCATTTCCTTGGGAATGTGACAAGAATAAAACCACATTTAGAGAAATCAATACAAAAAAATGAGGGCCATCCCCAAGAGAACATGAGGAAGAGAAAATAATGTAAGCACAATCACTTTCTGCCTGTTTATGTACATACAAGAGTATCCCAGTCAGGATTAAAGTGTACTTTAGGGAATATGACATCTTTCACTGAGATGAAATGGGGTGATTAGGATATGTGGACAACATTTTTTTTTTACTTCAAATCATTACCTGAGTGCCCTTGGAAGACCAGCTTTACTTTGTTCTTTCTCTGATTTCTTACCTGCAAAATTCAAGGCAGAATTCAGAATTTGCACTTTATCTACCAGAAATGTTTCTTGGAAGAATGATTGACAGGTTCTTTTTTAAATCTTTTCAGTTTCAGTATGACACCAATAATACTCACAAAGGTATGAGAGTTGAACCTAATTTCTATTTTGTACAAAACTACAGCCTTCTGTGGCATATTTCAGAATACACTGAACCTTGTTGGGAGTGTCTGATGTAGTTGATCTTAGTGCCTTTGATACTTTAATGCCTTTCAGAAACAGAGTCACTTTGAAGGCTTTGGATCGCTATCTGTGTGTGTGTGTATGTGTGTGTGTGTGTGTGTGTGTGTGTGTGTGTAAAGGGTGTATAAACAATATAATATCATATTATACCTGCTCTGGAGTTAAATAACAATGGGAAAGCTGAAATATTAATATTGGTAAATCCAGTTTTAATATTTGATTCACTCTTCAATATAAAATGTGGACATATGATTTCCTAAGAGGAGTACCAATTCAGGTACTAAAATATCTCTATCTATAATACTACAAAACCTACTATTTATATAGCTATTTAATGTTTGCCAGATAATTTATGAGCATATTGCATTTCATCTTTTCAACAATGTTGAGCAGTAGATATTATTATTTATATTATTTTACAGATAAAGAAACTGAGGTTGAGAGGTTAAGTGACTTGCACAAGGTAATGCAGTTAAGTAGGTGGCTGAGGCATTAATTTTAATTGGGTAACATATTTTAAATCTATCTCTTTGCCCTCTGCACTGCCTAGCTTTATAATATATAGTTGCCTTAGGGCAACAGAAATTGTGACTTTCCTATGATGATATAATCAATAGATATTATAGTTAGGATTTAATTCTTCGTTCTGTTGGCTCCAGTTTCAGAAATTTCCCAATTCAACAATCAATCAACAAATATTTACTAAGCACCTACTAAGTGCCAGGCACTGTGTTACAAACTAGAGTTTCAAGTACAAAGAATGAAATAATCTGTACTTCCAAGAAGCTTGTACCATGTTGCTTCACCCTTTCAAAATTAATATATTTGGATTTGGTAATTCTGATCCAGAAAAATGAAACATTATCTTTTTTGTGTCAGTAGTCTAAATGTTCTCCCCATAGTAATTGTTGAGGGTCCTGTCAATACTGACGTTTCTATGATTCTATTATTTGAATTAATGTGCTTTTTGCCCAGTAAAATATGACAAAAAAAACTCTTAAGTACTCATTTAAGCACTGTCTCTAGGTTGTTATAATGATAACTATGAGCATTTTTGATTTTTCCTATCTTGACAAAAAAAACCACTTTGAACAAAAATATTTGAATTAATTTGATTCTAGAAAAGAAGTTGTAATTTCAGTTTAACTAAGTGTATGACTTCTAAGATCCAGTTTGATGCATCATTGATGGGAGTACTGAATTTTAATGAGGTTATTCTCAAATTTGCATCTAAATATTTGGAAAAGGAAATATAGCCAAAGGAAAGTATACAAAAAACAAATTATCCCATAAATTTCCAATGAAATGGAAATCTTATAGCAAAACTGTTTTTTTATACTTCAGGGCACCAAAGAAAATAAGATACAGGCATCATTTCTCTTCAATTATTGTGTCACATTTAATACTCACTCAAATTCTAGCATCATGATCACTCTTCTCCTCAAATATCCAGTGATGCCACACACTTGCCAAAGTATTGTTGCACAAAATTAATGAAATTCAGTGGCTGCAGAAGAACAATTGTACAGTTTCTGCCTCTGGTTTTAAATTGATCTTGTGAATTACCACCTGATTTGAGAACATTGGGGAATTAAGAATATTTTATAAAAGAGAGATCTATAAGCACAATCATGGAACATTATAGTTAGAAAAGATCTTATTGATTGGAGTAAATAAAAAATGTTCTGAAATGGTTAAATATATTTAAGATCAGAATATTCAAAATTATTATTTTGTAAGATGTTTTAATTGATTCCAGTCCAATCAAAAACACAGAATGAATTCAAGTAATACAGCTACTTCACAGGATTATTTTTTACTAAGTGAGACATAACTATTCAACCCATACATGAATTGAAAGTTCAAGCCCTTTATACAGAAAACATCAGCCACTGCTATTCTATTTTTTTAAAGGCAAATGGAGTTGAGTGACGTGCCTAGGGTCACACAGATAGTAAGTGTCAAGTGTTTGGTCTGAGGCTGGATTTGAACTCAGCTACTCCTGACTTTAGGACCAGTGCTCTATCCACTGTGCCACCTAGCTGCCCCTAGCCACTGCTATTCTAGAAACAAAGCTATTGAAGCCAATGAAAGGTTCAAATGTTCTGACCTTTTTTTTTTTGTCACCCTCAGTTACTAGTAGCTGAGTCTTCATAATCTCATTTCCAGATATTTTAAAGAATACAACAGAGTACTGTAGATGTCATAGCATAATTAGGAGCATTTAGTGATATAAGATCACAATTTTAGGCTTAGAAGGGACCTTAAAAGACATTAAGTTTAATTTCTTTATTTTTTAGGTGAGGAAACCTAGGCAGAAACTGGTTGATTGACTTGCCTGGGGGTGACAAAGCTAATAAATGTGGAGTATGATGTGAACCCATGTCTACTTGATTCTAAATGAAACATCCTATCTATTGCACCCTCAGCTGCCTCCTTTGTTTCTTTGGTGTTATATGCATTACAAAATTACATATAGATTTGTTGTTCAGTAATTTTATAGTCATCTCTGACTTTTCATGACCACATGTGGGGTTTTCTTGGCAAATATACTGCAGTGCCTTGCCATTTCCTTCTCCAGCTCATTTTACAGATGAGGAAACTGAGGCAAGCAGGGTTAAGTGATTCACCCAGGGTCACATAGCTACTAAGTGTCAGAGGAAAAAAAAATCTTCCTATAATCTGGGACTAACTCTCCCACACGCTGTCCTTGGGGAGAATGGACTTAAGCTGAGAGAGTGCACATGGTAACGGGTAATTCACAGCTCCTTCACTGTTTTAGATGAAGTCCCTATGAATTTCTCTTTCAGTATGTCCACTTCTCTTCTGACATCTGAGGATCCAAGATGCTGCCTATTCTTGGTGTATGAAGTTTGTTATAGGTCCTTGATACAGCAGACAATTAGCCACTGCTTTTTTGGGGAAACTGTTATCAATACCAATGAGGCACCCAAATATTCCCACTGTTTGCAGCTCAGGTGTTTGAGGTTGTCCTTTGGTCAAAATTGAGAGGGGAACTCTTTCTTCCCACATCCCCAAGTAGTTACTTCTCAGGGATTTGCATTGAGCTTTTCTACCACTCAGCTGATATATAATTGAAATGCTAGATTATAAATTTCTTTGTTCCTTTATCAAAGATAGGGTGCAAACACTGTTCCTCTGACTCACATCACTTATTTCACCAAAACACACTTTCATCGTCTCACTGACCAGGGCACATCCATCTCATAAATTAGTCTGCCTATATCAGCTAGTAGCAGCTAGGTGGCACAGTGGCTAGAATGTTGGGCCTAGAGTTCTAAAAGACATGAGTTCAAATATGGCCTCAGACATTAGCTGTATGTCCTTGGGCAAGATATTTAGTACTTATTTGCTTCAGTTTTCTCAACTGAAAAATGAGGATAATAATAGCACCTGCCTCCCTGGATTGTAATGATCAAATCAGATAATATTTGCAAAGTATTTATGACAGTGCCTGGAACATAGTGTGGCTAAAAAGCTCGCTCTCTCCCTCCCCCCACACTTCTCTCTCTCTCTCTCCCTTTCTCTCTCTCTCTCTCTCTCTCTCTCTCTCTCTCTCTCTCTCTCTCTGTCTCTCTCTCTCTCTCTCTATCTATCTATCTAATAAAATTCTTGCTGAAGGCTTTGCATTTCTTATCCAGAGAGAATCTATAAAATGTATCACAAACTTTCTTCACAGTATTAAGATTCCATGGGCTTCAGTGAAATGAATGCTTTGACAACCTATCCATTTCCGAATGATTTTGCTATGATTGGCACATCTTTTCTCATCATATATTTCCTCAATGATATCCTACACCTAACTTTCTTTGACCTAAGAGTCTCCTACAATTCTGCTTTTTCTGAGATCATGCTATTTCATGGCTCCTGCATAGATATCAACTTAGGAAGAATATTGGTATTGAAAATATGGGCTTTTTTGCAGAGCTAAGACTCTTATCATTGAAAGCACTGCACAAACGCTATCTGGTTCAATTTCCTCCTACTATTCATTTCAGGGGCCAGTTGATTAAAATATCTGCAGTGCCCTCTCAAGATTTAGCTACTGATGGACTGCCTTTCTAAAGGATATCATAGTCTGGCAATGCACATTTGTTAGCTGCTTGCTTATTCCTGTATGGATTATTGGACTGAGCTTCCTTGTATGATAACAGACCTCATCAAGGAGAGAGAATAGTATTTTGTGGCTTGATACAATCAATGTAATGGCATATGAAAACAAGAGGATCTGGAGGACTTCTGCAACTCTAAGGGGATTTTCTTTTACCATATTTGACATTCCCTCTGACAGCAGCAAATATCTGTTATATGCTATTGGGTCATAGATTTAGAGCTGAAGTGCCTTTAGTAGTGTTAATTCTAAATCTCTTTATTTCCTAGGAGGCCCATGGAACTCAGTTGACTTACTGAAGGTCACACAGCAAGTAAATATCAGAGGCAAAATTTGAATCCAGGCTTTCTGAATCCAGAGACAGTGATTTTTTCTTATTTGATATTGATATTCAGGGAAAAATATTACCTCTCTGACTTCATATTCAAATAATTCGGTAATATCATTAATACCACATGTCATATGCCTGGCAGATACTTTGTTAGATAAAAGCCTTTAAGGGTATATCTTGACCAACCTAAGAAGTTTTTGTTATTTATAGCATACATATACACACAAATAATAATCTCAGCTGGATTTTTTTATGTTATGACTTGGATTCTTAATTTGGAGTTAGGAAGATATAGATATAAATACCACTTTTGAAACTTATTACCTGTGTAACCATAGACACCACACTTAACCTCTTTCTGCCTCAGTTTCCTCATGTTGCCTCATGAGCAAAATATGAAAAATAATACCTGCAGTACATACCTCCCAGAAGTGTAGTGAGGCTCAAAAAAAATAAATGTAAAGCACTTTGCAAACCTTAAAAGTGCTGTATAAATCTCAAGCATTATTATTCTACACACCTTAGTGCATTTTGTGAAGAGTAAAATGGATGCTGTTTTAGAAAATCATCTCTAAGAGTCTACCTGTTTGCTTTTCATATTTCCATAAAGAATATCCTCAATGTGTGCCAAAAATTATCATGAATATATCATGAAGATGGCAATGAGAAAAATAATAGTAATATTAACAAATAGCAATGACTAAAGGGGTATTCAGATAACAGAATCTGTTTTTAAGGATTAAAGATGACCATGGAGTCAGGATTTCTGACTTGGGAAACAAAATTTTAATAGAGGTGAAAGATGTTGCAATGGACTTTTTTGTTCTAAGTCAATTATTATTTTTGACAGCACTGTTTATAAAGGTCTTTATTTCCTTAGGACCTCTTAAACATACTTTGAAAGTAGCTGTCAGGTCAACTCTACAGAGCAGCAAGCCTTCTTGTGCCACATTGGTCAGCTAAGACTCCAGAACCCCCAGCAACCATGTTAAAGGGACCCACAGTTGGCATTGATCTTAACACTACTTATTCCTGTGTGGGAGTCTTCCAAATGGGAAAGTGGAGATCATTGCTAATGACCGAGGAAATAGGACCATGCCAATCTATTATCACCTTCACAGACACAGAATGTTTAATCAGTGATCCTGCAAAGAATCAAGTTGCAATGAAACCCAACAACACAGACTCGGATGTCCAATGTCCAATTGATCATAGATTTGATGATGTAGTTGTACAGTCAGATGTGAAGTGTTGAACTTTCATGTTGGTGAATGACACAGGCCCACTCATGGTCCAAGTAGAGTACAAAGGAGAGATCAAAAGTTTTTGCCCAAAAGAAATTATCTTCTACATTTTGAGACCAAGATGAAAGAAATTGCTGAAGCTTACCTTGGAAAAACTGGAAAAAATGTTATTGTCACAATACTCACCTATTTAAATGATTCCCAATATCTGACCACCAAAGTTTCTGGAACCATTGCTGGTCTCAATATGCTCCAAATCATCAATGGACAAACTGCTGCTATTACTGTTTTTGCCTTGGACAGGAAATTTAGTACCAAGATAATGTGTTTCTCTTTTACCTTGAAGGAGGCACTTTCAATGTTTCAATCTGATCATTAAAAACAGAAACTTCAGAGCAAAGTCCACAGAGATGTACACCCACTTTGATATGGAGTATGGTGACAACTGCACTGTTAAGCATTTCATTGCTGAGTTAAAGTGAAAGTACAAGAATGACTTAAGGGAAAATAAGAGGATTGTCTGACGTCTGTGCACCACTTGTGAGAATGCAATACATAGCCTCTCTTCCAGGACTCAAGCCAGCATTGAGATTGACTAACCCTGTAATGATATCAACTTCTATATCTCTATTACCTATGCCTGTGTTGAAGAGTGTAATTCTGACCTTTTCTGTGACACACTGGACCCTGTGGAAAAGGCCCTAAGAGATGCAAAAATGGATAAATCACAAATTCATGACATTGTCTTGTTGAGGGATTCTACTTGGATCTCTCAAATCTAGAAGCTTTTCCAGACCTTCTACAATGAAAAGGAATTCAGTAAGAAGCTGATGAGGTTGTTGCCTATGGTACAGCTATCCCAGCTACCATCTTTATGGAGGTAAATCTGAGAATGTATAGTACTTACTCTTGTTGGACATCAGTCTTCTTTTCATTGGAGGTGAAATTAATGATGGAATTATGACAGTTCTGATCAAACACAATACCATAATCCCCATCAAGAAGATGCATACCTTTACCATTTACTTGGACAACCAGCCTGCTGAGTTTATTCAGGCATAAAGGCAACAGAGCAATAACAAAATATTATAAAAAAAAACTGCTTGGCAAATTTGAACTCACAGGAACTCCACCCCACCCCTACCCCCAGGTTAGTTGTTCAGATTGAAATAAGTTAACATTGATGGAAACGTCATCCTCAATATTTCTGCTGTAGATAACAGCATAGACAAGGAGAATAAGATCACCATCACCAGGGACAATGGTTGTCTGAATATATATACATATGTGTGTGTAAACATATCTGAGTGATTATGTGTGTGTGTGTGTGTGTGTGTGTGTATATATATATATATATATATATACAGAGAGAGAGAGAGAGAGAGAGAGAGAGAAAGAGAGACAGAGAGACTGTATGGTGCAAGATGCTTAGAAATACAAGATGAAGATGAGAAGCAGGGAGATTAGGTGTTTTCCAAGAATTCTCTTGAATCTTATGCTTTCAACACGAATTCCACCATAGAGGATGAGATATTCCAAGGCAAAATTGGTGACAAAGGAAAACAGAAGATACTTGACAAATGTAATGAAATAATCAATTGGCTGGATAAGCACCAGACCACTGAAAAAGAAGAATTTAAACATCAGCAGAAAGAATTGGAGAAGCTCTACAGCCCCATCATTACTAAGTTATACCAAAGTGCAGGTGGGCATGCCAGAAGGCATGTCTGGTGGATGTGGATGTGGAGTGGCCCTATCTAGAGGTGCTTCTTCTTGACCTACCATTGAAATGATTGACTAAACACACCAGAAAATAGAGCATCCCACACAGCTCTCCAAAAACTGAAGGACTCATATGTGTAGCCAAGTCAGTAGTAATTTAAAACTAACATTTAATCTACTGTGTAAATCTGGGCAATCAGAATGATTAAATGTGTACAGAGTGAGAGAAGTAAACAGTCTGTAAAGAACAGGAAATGTAATTCTTGTCCTGGAGAATAAAATCTACTTAAAACTTGCACCATAAAAAAATTATCCATGATCTTTCCCATCGTTTTGAATCTCCACCTCTTTGGTATATCTTGATACCTGAGTACTTCTGTAGTTGTGCTGCACTAGCATAGATTTCTCCTGTGTATATTTGGTCATATCCTACCCCCTGTCTGATTGCAGATTCATAGATACAATTTTTACTTCCTCTTATAGTACACAGGTACTGAGGTATTATTGTCTGAATGTGTTGAAATTAATCTATATTGGCATATTTGTTTCCTTCCATGTCTGTGGTCTTCCTTCCAATTTTGAGTATGTGTTTTTCTGATAACTTGAGCTTATTGGGATCTAAAGTCAAACTTTCTTCACATTTTTTTCTATTGATTATTTTTGGTGTTACTTTGTGAGATGAGACTCTAAATAGTTTGCTATCCTCCTTCTACAACAGCTTTTTTTTTAAACGATGAGCTTTTATTCTAAATGTGTTAACAATGGCTCCCTTGTTTTTCCCCTTGGTTAAAAAAATCAAACTTTTCCTGATTGAGGTATGTTAGGGGCTCTGTTGAGCTCCTTCTTGTGGCAACTATTTTGTATTAATCAAAATTGTAAGAAATCATAATAATCAGAATCAAAGCCTTAACTTTGTCTATTTCCCATTTCAATAAGAAAATAGCTAGTCAAAATAGGTCAGATTAATGGATGTTATACTCATATGTAGTGTTTTCTCACAATTCTCTTTTCTTTTTATGGTGGGCTTCTTGGATTCTGGTACAGCAATGAAAGCCTTCCTATTTTGGAATGAGGGAACTAGCCTTTGATAGGCTCTTTGTCTTTGAAATACTCACTATGCTTACTATAACATTCCTTGGAAGAGATAAACACCAATAAAAGCATGAGCACAAACTCTAACCTTGCTTGACAGAATTCATGGACCATAAAAAATTATATGTTCAATGAAGACTCTAAATAATAATAATAATAACAACAACAACAACAACAACTGTCATTTAATTAACACCTGCTCTGTGCTATGGACTGTGCTAAGAGCTTTGCAAATAACTCATTTGATTGTCACAACTACTCAGGTAGGTAGGTGTCTTTATTATCCCTGTTTTACAGTTGATGAAACTGAAACTAACAGAAATTAAGTGATGTGTCTCAGATCATATAGCTAGTAAGAGTATGAGAAAAAATTTGAACTCAGGTTTTCCTGATTCCAGGGCTAGTGCTTTATCCACTGTACCATCTAGCTCCCTCCCTACAAGTGAAGGTGAAATGGTTATTACAGAGGTTTCAAATATGAGACCTACAACATTCCCAATATCCCCAGAACAAGATTAAAATACAATTAGGAAATAGTTAATAATAAAAATAAAAAATACAATAAACATAAAGTTAATATGTGTTTTCTAAATCACTAGGCACTTGCAAGAATTCTTCAATCAGCATTAGTAGTTTATATTTCTATTTGAGTTTGATACCACTGGTCTATCCAATGACCTCATTAATTGCTCTTTGATTTTTTTTTTAAGAATTAACCTCCTAATACAAAACAATGCAAGTTCTGCTTCGCTTTTAAGTCTTTGTTAATTTTTACTTCTCTATTCTAAGTAATATTTTGTGTGGAAGAAATAAATAGGAGCACTGTTCTTGATCTGCAGTGTATTCTATGTATATTTGTTCATCCCTTTTTGATTAAAATCTACCTATCAACCAAAACTAAAGCTTTTATCTGTAGAACTATGACTGTCCCAAGACTGAACCAAATCTATTAGGACTGGTCCATAGCTATGAGTCCCTTTACAAAGGAATGATGAGAACCATAGACCCCTTGAGCGCAATAGTACATATTTCTTTGTTTTTATATAGTTGTAGATACAAAGTAAATAAAATGGTATTTTTTTAGCAGTGAACAGTAACAGCTAAGGAAATCAGCAACCACTTTGTATTGGAGATAGACCTATGCTGAGCTTTAAAACAATCTAGGGATTCTAAGAGGTGGAAATGAGGAAGAAGTACGTGGGGAACAATGTGTGTAAAGAAATATAAATGGGAGATGAAAGGCTACATATGAAGAAGTCCGATAAGGCCTGTTTGGGTGGAACAAAGTATGAAAGGAAGTAGTAAGGCTTAAACAATATGTTAAGATGTGATAGAAAAGGGCTTTAACTACCAGAGTAGTTGTATTGCTAGATGAACACCTGGGTTTTTTTGAGAAGGGGAATAACAAAGTCAGACCTGTGCTTTAGGAATATCACTTTTTCACTCTGTGTAGGATGGAATGGTCAAGGATGACTTAAGACAGAGAAACCAATTAGAAGGTTATTCTAAATGTTAACCATATTGAAAGAAAAATATTTCAGGAGGTGAATGCAATTGCTATTCCTCACTTTAAGGAAGAGAAATGTCTCCCATAGTGAAAGAGAAAGTAGCCAAATATATTTTATTGATATCAAAGCGAAGTATGTACATAGCAAGGAAAGGTACTAGAATGTAACAAAGCCACCCACACTCCCCCAATTCAAGGGATGTCAAGATATATACAATCTCCAACCAATTGCTATTGATCTATTCTATTATTGCAAACTGACCTGATTAAGAACATTAGGCCTTAAACTCTTTTACACATTGGAGTAAAAGCACAGTGAATATTCTACAAATATACCAATCTAGTGTTATCCAAATTATACATCTTCTAACACACTAATCATGAACACATTAGATAAGTGTGTACATATGGATTGATACTGCTCAATGCAATTGGTGCTCATTATATATGTATGTATATATGTATGTGTATATACAGGTATATTGCACACATATATGAAATATACATGTTTGTATTGATATGCATGAGCACATACACATGTGCTTCTATATGCACCCACATGCACCCACGTGCATATATATGTACACACCCACATGTATGCACACATGACAATATGCACATATGCATGCACGTGCACATGCATGCATGCATGCACGTGCGCACACACATATGGACTCATTAGTGGCTCTGGACTGTCATCATGTCTGCATCTTCACTTACCCCTCCCCATATGTCATCCCCATGTAAATATCCCTCATTCTGAGAGAGAGGTACTATTTTGACTAGACCACTTCAGGATGGGATTCCATGAGTTTTTTTTTCTTCAAATTACGTTTGAAAAGAGGAAATTTCTATTCTCCCAAGTATTAATCACATAGGAATTTAAAAGTCAACCACTGAGAGACCCTATCAGGTGGCATGTTTTCTCTAAGCAGTTTCTTTCCCCTCTATTAATGGCACACAGACAAACAATTTTGAGTACAATTGGCTACTGCAAAAACAATTTTATGAAAGAGAAAGAGAGAGAGAGAGAGAGAGAGAGAGAGAGAGAGAGAGAGAGAGAGATTTTTCTATTGCTTTAGTAGGAAGAAGTGACCCCTTTGGGAAAACAGCACACAATTCAGAGCTCAGTATTCAGTCTGATAGTGAGGAGTTGAGGATGATCTGTATTGTAGCAGATATATCACAAAAGATTATAATCAACCTTTCCAGATTGCTCACTTTAAGCATAGGAATCGCAGTAACTGTATTCTAATCCTCTCCTCCCGCAGTGGCTTTAGATAACTGACAATCTTTCTCTGCCCTTTTCTTGGCTGAACAAAGAGGATAACAATGCTGAACAATTTGCCAGAGTAGTTAAAAGAAATAAAGATTCTTACTTCTACGACCATGGAGAAAGGAGTCTTATCAGGGTGAACATTTCATCAGCCTTCCCATACTCAGAATATCCCATTTTAGAAGAGCAATTTGAAATGGAATGGATTCTAGAAGGTTGACTAGATTTTTGAATTTAATTAAAGCATTGTCATTAGCTCATTACCTAACTGAATGTAGTAGAATATCCTTCATATTGTTCACTTTTCCATCTGTATGCTTTACATTTTGATAATTGGTTCTCCAAAGATACTAATATGTGATTGGCTATTAAAAAATCTGATGCTCATATTAATATTTTATTCAGAAATACCTCCATTGTTTGGACTTCCAAATCAGTCAAAGACTGAGCCTTTCTTTAAATGTTTATTTAAATACTACATAAGAAAAAGAAACTTGTGTGATTGGAGTATTTGCCAATAACATACAGATCCAATTTTAGCACCTTCATTTGTTAAAGGAGAAACTTGTCCTTAAAAACCCCAAATCAGTCCTGACCTTGCAATGTCATACAAAAGCCATTGTGTTGATTCTCTCCAGTAATGAAGTTGTGACAGCAGAAATAACTGTTGCTCACAGAAACCAGTGAGAAGGAAAAAAAAAAAAAGATTTTCCTTCTGCTCTTTGAAGATAAGCTGGTATGGAAAAATGCCACTAGATATTTACATCCTGGTATTTAAATTGCCCTCCAGAACTATTGATGCTTTGGGATACTTTTAATCATGGTTCTATGATGAGGCTAAGAGCAAATGTAGATATAAGCAATTAAAAATATGTAACTAGATTTTTTTCTTCTTGTCCTATCAAGCCACCTCTGCTTCTTGTTGATTAAATAGTTAAGCTTATTAAAAAGACCAGAGTTTGCTTTTGCAAATCCCTCTATGTCCTTCCTATCTTCAATAGACTGTCATTGCCACTTTTGACAATTAAGGCCCCTGGGTAAGAACAGAGTGAATTCTTATGGCTACAGAATACTTTTGTTTTGTTTATTTTCCTCAAGCTGTTTCACTGCATTCTAACCTAAGATTATAGTCAGCTTCCATAATTTTAACCTTTAACTGTTTGTATATCTCTTAAAATTTTATACTTTTCAATAAGAAAAAATGATTTTTAAGAAAATTTGTGCTAAATGAATGTTATAGGATAACAAAATGTCAGAGATGAAAGGGAGTTCAGGGGGTAGTTAATCCTAGCCAGCCTTGAATTAAACAAGTGGTCTTTAATGATGGAACTCCACTGTCTCTAGAAGCAATCTACTCCACTTTGGGATAGATTTCATTGTTAAAAATATTTTCCTTACAGAAAGGTTGAATGTGCTTCCTTATTTTTTTTTGAAGTTAAAAACCCAGTTTATCAGGCAGTTGCAACCTCGGGTGCCCTATGGACTAGGACACACTGTCCAAAGCAAGAGTTTACTATTTATCTCTAATCCCAATCGCAAAGTCTCTCCTGTTTTCTCATTGGCTGAGTACTCCAAAGTGTACAACTTTCTGGGCACACCTGTTACACATCTACTCCTTGACGTGTCACCCCTCCTTCTGCATACATAGCATGTTCAGAAAATGACATTTTAGCCCTGCCTGGAGGTGTTGAAGTTAATACTCATGAGCCTATTAAACATGCACACTCTGGGAAAGGTTAACCTTTGTCCTACTTACTGACTTTTGTTTTATTAATTTATTTTGAATTATCAACAATCACTTCCATAAGCTTTTGAGTTTTAAATTTTTCTCCCCTTCCCTCCCCACCTCGCTCCCCAAGACTGCACATAATCTGATATATGTTATACATATACATTCCTATTAAACATATTTTCACATTAGTAATATTGTAAGTAAGAATTAGAACCAATAGTAGGAACCACCAGAAAGAGGAAACAAAACACAACAGAAGGAAAAAAAAAGCAAATAGTATTCTTCGATCTGCATTCAAACTCTGTAGTTATTTCTTTGGATGTGGATAGCATTTTCCATCATGAGGCCTTTGGAGATGTCTTAGATCTTTGCACTGCTGAGAAGGGTTAAGTCTATCAATGTTAGTCATTGCACGATTTGGCTGTTGCTATGTATAAATTTCTCCTGGTTCTGCTCAGTTCACTCGGCATCAGACCATACAAGCCTTTCCAGGTTTTTCTGAAGTCAGACTGTTCATCATTTCATATAGCACAATAGTATTCCAGTGTTTCTTTATTTTTAACCATTATTTTAGTGCTATGAAGAAAAATGTAAACTGTGCCATCACAGCCTTTCAACACTTCACCATCTTGGTTGTGATCCTCTGTATGCTCTCTAGCTTTCCAATGCTCTTCTTGAAATGTGATACCCAGACTAAATACAATTCAGGTGACTGAACCAGATAAAATCAGATTGATCACCCACTGAATTCTGGCAAAATGTATTGGTTATTAAAACTTATTTGCATTAACTTGGCAGACACCCCTATGGTCCGTGCCTGTAATGAACATGCAGCCTTGTATGCTGTCAATGTGGAATTGAAATCATTCTCCAATAATGTATTTTTAGAATTCTGCCTTTTGCCAAGAGGATGAATATAGAAATGGGCCTCAGGGATTTTGAGAGCTAGGTCTCAGCTCCTAAAGGAAGAACTAGTATCAATGTGTGGGAGGAAATTTTCAGGTAAATATAAAAAAAAAATTAATTCTCAGTAATATGGTAAGTGTGAGATGTTGCAGAAAAGTCAATTCTCCTCTGGATACTACAGCAATGATATTAAAAATGATCAGATCAAGCAATGATCCAAAAAGTGAAATCAGTAAGCTCCTTCATTCAGCCCAAGTTTACATAGAAAGACATCCAGAATCAGGAAGCATTGAAAGATATATTCCACCAGAAAAGTCAGCAAGAGCTCAGAGAAGGAGGCTAAAAGTCCAAAGAAGCACCATTTGGCATAGGGATAGCCAAATAAAGAACTCTGACCAAAGACACTGACAAGGCCCTGGGAAGAGGCAAATTAGGAGAGATGGAAGTCCTTATCAGGAGCCCAGGAAAATGAGGTAATAACAAAATAAAATGGTGCCTGACCACATCCCCAAGAGCATGGAAGGGGCAGAAACTGGCTATGAAACAAAAACCCAATTAGGAACTGAATCTGAGATATAAGTAATAGAAGATATTGGACATCATGAAAGCAGTGTGAGTACAGAAATACTTAATAGGTAAATCTGAAACGAGTGGCTCAACAATAACTACAAGCAAAATCTCAGAGGAAAAAAAATGTTTGGCTACAAAGACTACAAGAGTATCTGGAGGAGATGAAAAAGATAAAACTGGTCATTATAAATGAAATAAGAACTGTAAGGAAAGAATTGAAATGAGAATGAATTGCTTAGAACAGAAGGTGGAAAAACTTATACAAACAATAAACACCCATATAATTAAAATAGATTAAACTGTACTTAATTTCATGAGATAGTAGCCAATATTAGAACAAAATCAATAGATTTTAAAAAATAGAACAAAATGGAAGTTAGCTAATATCTAGAACAAATATCCTAGAAATCAATGAATAATAATTAAGTAATCAAACTCCTTAAAAATTATTACCAAAAAGTAAATCTTGGATACCACATTTTAAGAAGTTGTAAGTGAAAAACACCCAGATTAAGTAGGGCCAAGGGACAAAGTTAAAATAGAAAGAATGCACTTTTCATGTCCAAAAAACCCAAAATGAAATTTCCCAGAAATATTATAATACCACAACAACAAACTGCAAGAAAATAGATGTATTTCAAATATCAAGCAACTACTGTGATGATCACATAAGAGTTGGCAGCAACTACTTAAAGGAGAGAAAATTATAGAATGCAATAGTGAAATAAAGCAAAAATAAAGACTTAAAACCAAAATTATGTTTGCTGAAAAATTGAATATAAGTCTACACACACACACACACACACACACACACACACACACACTTCTTTAATGAAACAGAAGATGACAAAGCCTTCATAAAAGAAAAGACTAGAGCTGAGGAGGAGGGTTTAGTTGCAAAACAGTTGTCCATAGACACCTAAAAAAGATATTTGAAATGGAAGAGACTAAATGAAAATTGAACATTTCCATTCTAACTTGGAGTGAAGAGACAAGTTTCTTAAGACAAAGGCAGGTATTCCTTCTGTGTTCACCATCTTAAGAGGCTGAGGAAGGATTGCACCAGAGCCAGCTCATACCAGCTGATGGGAGCCAATTGTTAAACTTTCAGTGTGAACATTTATTCCTGGGAAATTGGCAAGCACAACAAATTAGGACTTATATTATTGTTTTGTTGATTATGTAGAAAAGAAATGATGGAGAAAATTGCCAGTGTAGGCTAACTTTTAAAATGTAGTGTACAGTTTGGGAGAGCTCATTGTTAAACATTTATCATCACTGCTGTAAGAGAGGAAATAAAAGGAAGAGAAAATGAGATTACATTAAGGGTAAAACTTTGCCTCATAATTAGAGGGCTCAAGAAAAGTATACAAACATGGTTGGGGAAAAGGAGGAATCACATGAACCTCAATGTTATCTGATCTAGAAGACTGAATACATAGAGAACTTAGTGAAGTAATACATTAAATTCAACTAGAAAAGAAACAGGTTGGGGAGAGAGGATTTGAGAAACAGCATGGATATTTATTATAAACTCAGACAAGGCACCACTAAAATTGAGATGGTTAAAAGAGAGAAATAGGAAAACCATATTACACTTTAAGGCATCATAGATAATTGAATAATATAAACACTTACTATATGTGCACCAAAAGATTAGCATCTATGTATCTAAAAAAAGATAATTAAGTTATAGAGACAAATAGTTCATCTTTTTCTGTTTTGTATATTGAAGTATTTCTAACTTATTTCTATTTCTTGACTCATTGCCTTGTCAATACTCCAACATTCCATTTTTTTCACATCTTTGTCTAGTCATTCCCCATCCTCAATTTTCTATTTGGGAAATTGAATTTTTAAAAATTTACTTATCTTAGAGGTGTACATTTTTATAACTATTTTAAATTCCATGACTAGGTGGACTAGAGAATGCATGTATCACTATGATCAATCACAAACCAAAGGTATTCTACACAATTATGTTAAATACAGCATGTCAGAATCACCACAACAACCTGTCAATGTTCAAAGGGAAGATTATACATCTTCAAGGTATCTGATTTTATAGGAAATTATGGCATTCATTATCACTTGCTCCATTCAAACCTGGACAATATATCTTGTCTAATTCTTTGTAACCATATCTAATTTCCATCCTTTCTCTGTGTTCTAATTAACTTAAGCCTCTAAGTATAATCTAGGTTGATCATTCAAAATCCAAAATCATTGTCTTTACCAAGATACATTCCTCAATAATTCAGAATGAAAGACTGAAATAGATTAGATCCAATATTAGCTATGTACTTATTCAGTTTATAAATAGCATATTACTTGTAACATATAGCAACCTGAATGTGATGTGTAATCACTTATAATGAATGGAATAGAAATAATTCATTCAGGAAACAGGTGAATTACTAGAGGTATTCTACATTTATTTCAAATGCATCACCATAATTTTGGATTTATTTTTGCTTCTCCCTTGTTCTTCACTTCTATATCCAATGAGTTGCCTAGTCTTGCAAATTCCACTTCTATATCATCTCTCACATACTTCCCTTTATCTTCACATGGAAATCAGTATCTCTTACTTGGACTATTGTAATTGCCTTCCAATCAGTTTCTCTCCCTACATTCTCTCCCCTTTCCAATACAACCTCCACAAGTTTCCCAATATAAGCTTCCCAAAGCAGAAATTTTACTACATCCTTCCATGCTCAAAAACATTTAATGACTCACTATTGTCTTTAATATAAAATATTAACTCCTCAGGCTAGAATTTGAACTCCTCTACAATATAGCTCTAAGCTATATTTCTAATATATTCTATATTTTCCTTTCATACATTATTTCCCAGACAGACTAGATTACTTATTATCTATTCCTCCAATTCAGTATTCTATTTTATTTCTGGATGCATTTATGAAATCCAACCCTTATGCAGACATATATTTCCTCCTAATCTATCTTCAAGGTCTCTTAGTTACTGCTTTCTCCATGAAACTTTCACTAATTTGTCCAGTTGCTAGTTCTCATTTTCAATAATTGCTTAAACGTTTACATATGCTGTCCTCCCAGTAAATCTCATTGAGGACTAAGGCTGTTTTTGTTTGTTTGTTAGCTTATAAGGTTCTGTCTTTGAAACTCCAATACCTCCAACTGGGCCCAGAACAAAGCAGACATTTTAAAAAGTGTGCTTAATTTATTTTAATTAAGTGTTTTGACCTAAGATAAAGCAGCTAGTAAATACCAAAGCCAAGATTTGAAATCAGGGTTTCTGAAACCAAATGTTATTTCTTTTTTTTTAAATTAAAGTTTTTTTTTTTAATTTATAAACAATTTTTTAAACATGTGTTTTTAAAACTTTGGGTTACAAATTTTCTCCCTTCCTCCCTCCCCACCCACCCTCATTGAAATGGCAAGCAACTCAATACAGGCTGTATATGTATAGTCATGCAAAACACTTCCATAGTAGTCATGTTGTGAAAAACAAAGTATATTTACCTTCATCCTATCTTACCCCCCCCATTTATTCTATTCTCTCTTTTGTACCTGTCCCTCCTCAGAAGTATTTGTTTCTGATTATCCCCTCCCCTAATCTGCCCTCCCCTCTACCATCCCACTACTCTCTTAACCCCTTCCTCCTTTATTTTCCTGTAGGCTAAGATAGATTTCCATATCCAATTATTCATGTTATTCCCTCCTTAAGCCAAATCCTATGAGAACAAGATTCACTCATTCCCTTTCACCTTCCCCTGTTTCCCCTCCACTGTAAAAGGCTTTTCTTGTCTATTTCATGTGAGATAATTTACCCCATTCTATCCCTATCTTTCTCATTCTCCCAGTAAAATCCTCTCTCACCCCTTAATTTTATTTCCCAGATATCACCACTTCATCTTCAAATCACCCTGTGCCCTCTATCTATCAATTTATCTATCTATGTATACACATAATTTTTACCTCTCACTACCCTAATACTGACAAAGGACTCATGAGTCACAAATATCATCTTTCCATGCAGGAATGTAAGCAGTTCAACCTTAATAAGTCTCTTATGATTTCCCTTTCCTGTTTACCTCTTCATGTTTCACTTGAGTCTTGTATTTGAAAGTTAAATTTTCTATTCAGCTCTGGTCTTGTCATCAAGAATTCTTGAAAGTCCTCTATTTCACTAAATAGTTTTGCTAGGTAGGTGATTATTGGCTGTAATCATATGTCCTTTGCCCTCCAGAATATTATATTCCATGCCCTGTGGTCCCTTAAAGTAGAAGCTGCTAAATCTTGCATCATCCTAATTGTGTTTTCACAATACTTGAATTGCTTCTTTCTGGATGCTTGCAATGTTTTCTCCTTGACCTGGGAACTCTGGAATTTGTCTACAATATTCCTAGGAGTTTTCCTTTGGGGATCTCTTTCAGGAGGAGATCGGGGGATTCTTTCAATTTCTATTTTGCACTTTGGTTCTAAAATATCAAGGTAGTTTTTCTGGATAATTTCTTGAAAGATGATGTCTAGGCTCTTTTTTTGATCATGGCTTTCAGATAGTCCAATAATTTTTAAATTCTCTCTCCTGGATCTGTTTTCCAGGTCAGTTGTTTTTCTAATGAGATATTTCACATTGTTTTCTATTTTTCATTCTTTTGGATTAGTTTTATAGTGCCTTGATTTCTCATAAAGTCACTAGCTTCTAATTGCTCCATTCTAATTTTTAAGGAAGCATTTTCTTCAGTAATCTTTTGAACTTCCTTTTTCATTTGGCCAATTTTGCTTTTTAGGGTATTCTTCTCATTGACATTTTGGCCCTCTTTTGCCCTTTGGGTTAGGTTATTTTGTAAGGTGTTATTTTCTTCAGTATTTTTTGGGGTCTCCTTTAGCAAGCTGTTGGCTTCTTTTTCATGATTTTCTTGAATCACTCTCAGTTTTTCCTCTCCTTCTCTTACTTGCTTCTCAAAATCCTTTTTGAGCTCTTCCAAAGCCTAGGACCAATTCATATTTTTCTTGGAGGCTTTGGATATAGGAGCTTTGGCTTTGTTGTCTTCTTCTGGTTGTATTTTTTTTTTCACCCAAGTAAGATAATATGGTCTGACTCTTTTTGCGCTGCTTGCTCATGATCCTGGCTAATTACTTGAGTTATAAACTCTTTGTTAAGGTAGGGATCTGTTTCCAGGCATTGTAATGTCTACAGTAAGTTTAATTGGAATTTCTCTTTCTAACTCTTTCTGTTGTGATTTGTTGATAATATATAGAAATGCCAATGATTTATGTGGGTTTATTTTATAGCCTGCAACTTTGCTAAAGCTGTTTATTATTTCAGGTAGTTTTTTATTTGATTCTCTGAGATTCTCTGAGTATAACATCATGCCATCTTCAAAGAGTGATAGCTTTGTTTTTTCTTTGCCTCTTCTGATACCTTCAATGTCTTTTTCTTCTCTTACTGCTAAAGCTAACATTTCCAGTATGACATTGAATAACAGTGGTGATAATGAACATCCTTGTTTCACCCCCGATCTTATTGGAAATGCTTCTAGCTTGTCCCCATTACATATTATGCTTGCTGAAGGTTTTAGATAGATGCTATTTATTAATTTAAGGAAGACTCCATTTATGTCTATGCTCTCTAGTGTTTTTAATAGGAATGGGTGTTGTATTTTGTCAAAAGCTTTTTCCACATCTATTGAATTGACCATGTGGTTTCTGTTAGTTTTGGTGTTGATATGATGAATTATACTGAGAGTTTTCCTTATATTGAACCAGCCCTGCATTCCTGGTATAAATCCTACCTGGTCATAGTGTATCATTCTTGTGATAAGTTGCTGTAATCTATTTGCTAATATTTTGTTTAAAATTTTTGCATCTATATTCATTAGAGAAATTGGTCTATAATTTTCTTTCTCTGTCTTGAGTCTTCCTGGTTTAGGTATCAGCACCATATTTGTATCATAAAAAGAATTTGGCAAGATTCCTTCTTCACTTATTTTACCAAATAGTCTATATAGTATTAGAATTAATTGTTCTTTAAATGTTTGATAGAATTCACATGTGAATCCATCTGGCCCTGGAGATTTTTTCCTCTGGAGTTCATCAATGGCTTGTTCATTTTCTTTTTCTGAGATGGGGATATTTAAGTATTTTAGTTCCTCTTCTGTTAATCTGGGCAATTTATATTTTTGTAAATATGTGTCCATTTCACTAAGATTGTCAAATTTGTTGGCATATCGTTGGGCAAAATAATTCCTAATTGTTGTTTTGATTTCCTTTTCCTTGGTGGTACCTTCACCCTGTTCATTCTTGATACTAGTAATTTGGTTTTCTTCCTTCTCTTTTTTTAATTAGATTAACCAAAGGTTTATCTATTTTATTTTTTTTCATAAAACCAGCTTTTAGTTTTATTTATTAGTTCAATAGTTTTCTTAATTTCAATTTTAATTTGGTGTTTAATTGAGGATTTTTAATTTGTTCTTTTTCTAGTTTTTTTTAGTTGTATGCCCAATTCATTGTTCTCCTCTTTTTCTATTTTATTTATGGAAGCATTTAGAGATATAAAACTTCCCTTAAGAACTGCTTTGGCTGCATCCCATAAGTTTTGATATGTTGTCTGATTATTGTCATTCTCTTGAATGAAATTATTGATTGTTTCTTTGATTTGTTCTTTGACCCAATCATTTTTTAGGTTTAGATTATTTAGTTTCCAATTATTTTTTAGTCTATCTTTCTATGTCCCTTTATCACATATAATTTTTTTTTTGCATCATGATCTGAAAAGGATGCATTTAATATTTCTGTCTTTCTGCATTGGATTGTGAGGTTTTTATGCCCTAGTACATGGTCAATTTTTGTGTATGTGCCATGTACTGCCGAGAAAAAAAGTATATTCCTTTCCATCCCCATTCAATTTTCTCCACAGGTCTATCATACCTAACTTTTCTAATGTGCTATTCACCTCCTTAACTTCTTTCTTGTTTATTTTGTGGTTAGATTTATCTAGTTTAGAGAGGGAGAGGTTGAGATCCCTCACTAGTATAGTTTTGCTGTCTATTTCTTCCTGTAACTCCCTGAACTTCTCCTCTAAGAATCTGGATGCTATACCATTTGGTGCATATATGTTTAGTAATGATATTACTTCATTGTCTATGGTGCCTTTTAGCAGGATGTAGTTTCCTTCCTTATCTCTTTTGATAAGATCTATTTTTGCTTTTGCTTTGTCTGAGATCAGGATTGCTACACCTGATTTTTTTTTTTTACTTCAGCTGAAGCATAATACATTCTGCTCCAGCCTTTTACCTTTACCCTGTGTGTGTCACTCTTTTTCAAATGTGTTTCCTGTAAACAACATATTGTAGGATTGTGGTTTTTAATCCATTCTGCAGTCTGCTTCTGTTTTATGGGAGATGTCATCTCATTCACATTCACAGTTATGATTACTATCGGTGTCTGTTTCTCCATCCTTTCCCTCCTGTTTATGCTTTTCTTTCTCCTTTCTCCTTTCCCCCCCTCACTAGTGTTTTGGTTTTGACCACTGCCTGCTTCAGTCCCACTTCCCTTTTATTATCCCTTTCCTTTTTCTTCCCCTTTACCCTTACTGTTTCTTCCCTCCCTTCTATTCCACCCTCCCTTTTCTTTCCCCTTTTCCCTCCTATTGCCTATAAGGCAAGTTATATGTCTATACCTAACTGATTATGTTATTCCCTTCTTGAGCCAAATCTGATGAGAGTAAGGTTCAAACAATGCTTATCCCCCTTCCTTCTTTATCTCTGCTCTAATAGGTTTTTGTGTCTTTTCCTGTAATGTAATTTATCCTTGTCTGCCTCCTCCTTTCTCAGTACATTTTCTTAGCTCAGACTAATCCACTTACTTAGATCCATTTAATCCACTTGATTAATTTTTTTATCATTACATCAAAGTCAACTTATATCCACCCCCTTTATGTATACTCCTTTAACATGGTATAATAACAATACAGTTATCAAGAGTTGTAAGTGTCATCTTCCCTTGTAGGGATGTAAACATTTTGCCCTTATTAACAACATATTGTGTCTTTCTGTCCCATTTACCTTTTTATGTCTCTCTTGAATCTTGTACTTGAAGATCAATTTTTTTGTTGAGCTCTGGTCTTTTCATCAGGAAGGTTTGGAAGTCCCTTATTTCCTTGAATATCCATCTCCTTCCCTGAAAAATCATGCTCATTTTTGCTGAGTAGTTAATCCTTGGCTGCATTCCAAGCTCCTTTGCCTTATGGAATATCATGTTTCACACCCTACAGTCTTTTAATGTAGAGGCTGCAAGATCCTTTGTAATACTGATTGTGGTTCCATGATATTTAAATTGTTTCTCTCTGGCTGCTTGCAGTAATTTCTCTTTAATCTGGTAATTTTGGAATTTAGCTATTATATTCCTTGGTGTTTTCAGTTTGGGATCTCTTTCAAGCATGGAGTGGTGGATTCTTTCTATAGTTGTTTTGCCTTCTGGTTCTAGGACTTCAGGGCAGTTTTGCTTTATGATTTCCTGAAGGATACTGTCCAGGATCTTTTTTTCATAATGATTTTCAGGTAGGTCTATAATTTTTAAATTGTCTCTCCTCGATTAATTTTCCAGGTCAGTTGTTTTGCCCATGAGGTATTTTACATTTTCATCTATTTTTTTTTCATTTTTTTGCTTCTGTTTGACTGATTCTTGCTTTCTCATAGAATCATTAGTTTCCATTTTTTCAATTCTAATTTTTAACATATTGTTTTCTTCTGTTAGATTTTGTACTTTCTTCTCCAATTGGTCAATTGTATTTTTAAGGCATTTGTTTTCTTCAGTGTACTTTTTTTTCCAGTTGGCCAATTGTCCTTTTTAAGGACTTCTCTACCTCTCTAATTTGACTTTTAAAATCCTTCTTGAGCTCTTCTAAGAAGGCTTTTTGAGCTTCAGACCAGTTCATATTCCCTTTTGATGTTTCAGATTGTGGGTTTGATAACAATATTGTCCTCTTCAGAATTTCTGTCTTGATCTTCCCTCTTCTCATAATATGAATCTATGGCATGTTTCTTTTTACTCATGGTGTTTCTTTTTACTCATGGTGTTTCTTTATTCCCTGGCCTTTAAAGAGATTAAGCTCTCCTGCTGGGGAGCAGAGGGCACTGATCCAAGCTTCTTGTGTGGGGAGCCTAGGTCTTGGTCACTGGCTTTGTGTGCTGCGGCCTCTTATGTTGGCAATTGGAGGCTATAGGGTTCTGGCAGCTTACCTGGTGTTGGGCTAGAATCAGCAAGGCTGGGACTTTTAGGCAAATCTAGGTTGCTTGCTTTTCCTTTCCTTTAGCTTTGTTCAGCTCCTTTTAGATGGGTATTGTTGGGTGTTTATCTGCCTGGGGCCTCTTGCAGTGCTGCCTCCCTTAGTTCTGTTGAGGCACTGGGAGACTCCTTTGCTGTAGAATGCCTAGGCACCTGGTGTTTTTCTGAGCTGATTTCCACCAGTTCCTCTGCCCTCACTGAGGCTACTCAGAGGTCCAGCTGTTAGTGTTTGCCTGCTTGATCATCTGGGCTTCAGGATCTCCTCCTGCTTGGCAATTGGAGGCTGTAGGGTGCTGACAGTTTACTGGGTGTTGGGCTGGAATCAACGAGGCTGGAACTTTCAGGCAACTCTAGGTTGCTTTCTTTAGTTCCTTTCAGACAAATGCTGCAGGGTGCTTATCCACCTGGGGCCCTTTGTAGTGCTGCTTCCCTTATTTTTGCTGAGGCACTGGGAGACCCGTTTGCTGTAGAATGCTGAGGCACTTGAATATCCTCCTGGTGTGCTAAAGTGGGTCTTTCCACTAGCTGGCTGGGTGACTCCTGGTTCTGTACTGCTCACCTTCCCCCAGGGAAAGAGGGGCCTTTCCGGTTAATCCCTCTAGCTACCTGGGCTACTGCACTGCTGCACCCCTTCTTTCTTCTGGTTCAGCTGTTCCAGGGTTTTTTCTGGGGTGATATTTTCTGGATTTTCAGAGGTTGATAGGGGAGGGTAAGAGCGACTACCTTTTTACTCTGCCATCTTAGCTCCCAGAAGTGGAAGTTCCAGTATTTCTATTTTCAATGAACTCTAAATATAATAGTTACAATTAACATGTAAGATCTGGGGATTATAATAAATGTTTCAAAGAAATTGAAAAACAGATACATTAATTGTTGATCTATCCAGTTTGACCACAGATATTACTATTATTATTGTATTCGATTAGAAGGAAATACCATATTAGTCAACAAGCACTTAAGTATCAGTTATTACTCTATATACTGGAGAAAAGAGGAAAAAAAATGAATCAGTTCCTGTGCTTAAAGAATGTCCTGTTGGGTATTTACAGGGTTCTAGTTTGAAATGTGTTAACCATGTCATAGTGTTTAATATCTGTATATTATGATGCTAGATTATCTTCAAAGTAACCCTTCATTGGATAGTTTTTATATATGTTATTTTCATTTCTTCACATAAATAAATTTCCCTTCCCCTCAAAAAGGTTTCTAATTATCTCATTTTTTTTTCATTTTTTCCAAAATGTCAAAAATAATTATAGGTGCCTAGTTGTCATCATTTTGCAAATCCTTGCTGAATCAAATGATTTCTGGCTATCTTGCTAGTTTAAGGTGAAGAAAAAATAAAGAAGTAATCATAGGAAGCAGAAAGTAGGAAACATCTTTTTTTTTCTTTTTGCTCAGATTAAATCATTAACATTATTAAATAATTCACCTATTCATCCCTATCCATTTCCTATATGGGTACATACTAATGGATCATATCAAGTACAATGTAAAGAAGAGTTAGATTTAGTCAAATATGCCTTAGGAGTATGGTAGGAGGAGAAGGATACACACACACACACACACACACACAAACACACACACACACATATACACATATATACACACATATACATATATGTATATATATATACATATGTAAAACCAAATGGCAACTATGACTCTGATTTTCACTTTCTATCTAAATGTTTCTAAAATTTATAGAATCAACCTCTGTGTAAAATACAAAAGAGCCTAAAAAGCATTGCATTTGAAGCTATTGAGAGACACTTACAATGTCACTCATGTGGGGACTTCTCCCAATGAAAGTCACAATCTATCCAAGCCTTCTCATTTCTAATATTCAGTAGAATGTGGGTTCTTAATCTTTTTTTGTGTGTATGTCAAGGATGCATTTGGCAGCCTGAGGAAGCCCTGGACCCCATCTCAGAAAAATGTTTAAAATGCACAAATACATATGATTATAAAGAAAACCAAAAGTCAATGAAATTAATCCAACACTTTTTGCTCCATCCAAGTTCAAGGTCCCCAGAAATCTATTGTCCATAGAGGTTCTACCAAAACTTTTCTAAGCATTCTTTTTTTTAAAATATGTTATAGACTATAAATTATTTCACATCAACTAGGCTGACCATCTGTTATACCTGTCTCTGACTACATGATGACTACATGATTGGGCCAACTCCTTTTCCATTCACACAAGTTATTTTGCTACTTCTCATTGCTGCTTATATGCTTCAGTCCACTTACAGTCATCATATGTCTTTCCCCTGGTTTGGAGTCATCTTAAGTTGTGACTTTTATAAATTATGTATTTCATAATTTTTTTGCCAAAAAAATTACCATAAGAATACTGAGCAAATATTGTAATGAACTTTGGAGGCACTCACCTGCTAGAAATGCAGAAAGGAGTTTGGGAAGATTGTGTTATATCTAGGTTTTATTTTTCCTTATTAGAGAACTGAGTAGGAAATTATTTTATAAAATTTAGAGTGCTGTGATGACTGCCTCTCTAACACATGACCAATCTCCAAGGTACCCCACAGATGTGAAACAGCAGGTCCTCAAAATAAGGGTTCTTGAAAATTTCTTGTGACAATAATCTTTTGTTGATTTTATACCAATGAGAGAGAGAGAGAGAGAGACAGAGAGAGAGAGAGACAGAGAGAGAGACAGAGAGAGACAGAGAGACAGAGAGACAGAGACACAGAGACAGAGAGAGAGAGACAGGACAAGCAAGCCTTGGTACTACAATCTCAGTCAAAGCTTCAGACTAAAATACAACTACTTTAATACCCTTCATCCCAATCCCCTAAATGAACAGACATTAAGATACATAAAGAATGCTGGATTTAGAATCAGAGGACTTGGAGAGAAATACTCTTCTCTACTCCCTCTACATTAATTCATTTGGTGATTTCATCAGTCCCCATGGATTCAATTATCATCTGTATGTTGATGATTCAGCATCTACTTATTCAGCCCTAACTTGTCTGCTGACCTTCAGTCTCACATCTCCAACTTCCAATTGGACATATAGAACTGAGTATACTATAGATATCATAAATTCAAAATGTCCAAAACTTATCTCATTGCATTTCAAAGGGAAAAAAAGCTTTCCCTCTTTTCAAATTTCTCTTTTACTATTGAGGGAACATCATCCTTCCACTCAGCTCCAAGCTGGCAGCTAACATGTCATCCTTGACTCTCAACCCTTTCTTCCCATTCAACCTGCTGTCAAGGCTTGTCCATTTTATATTTGTAACATATCTAGCATATGTCTTCTTTTCTAATCTAACACTGCCATCACCATTCTATAGGCCTTATCACCCAATATCTAGACTATTATAATATCTTCCTGGTTGGTGTCACTATCTCAAAACTCTCCCTACTCTAATCCATCCTCTACTCCAGCTGTCAAAGGGATCTTATTAAAGCACAGGTCTGACAATGTCACTCAGTATTCAGTAATCTCTAGGGGTCCCCTATCACCCCCAGTATCAAATATAAAATACTCTTTTGGAGGTTCAAAATCTTGCACAACCCATACTCCTTACTATTTTCAGTCTTCTTACACTTTACTCTCCTTCCCTGAATACACTGCCATCCAGTGACATTGGCCTCTTTTCTGTTTCTCAAATAAGACACTAACTACATCTTCCTACTAAGCATTTTCCTTGGCTGTCCCCTATCTATGGGATGTTCTCCTTTCTCATTCACACATACTGGCTTCCCTGGCTTCCTTCAAGTCTCAACTAGCTGATCTATCTATGTATCTGTCTATCTATCTATCTATCATTTATCAATTTATCTTAATGTATGTGTACAATATGCAAATGCATATATGTAATATTTTCTGCACCACAATTATTTGCATGTTTTCTGCCCCATCAGATTAAGAGCAGTGACTGTCTTTTATGTTTCTTTGAATCCCCACTGCTTAGCACAGTGCCTAACACACAGTAGGCTCTTAATAAATGTTTATTGACTGACTGGTTTTGATCCTTAATAACTCAGTCACCCTAATTACATTACCTTGGGTCATTAAACTAGCACTATGACCCTGGACAATTCATTTATCTTTTCTGAGGTTAATTTTCCTGATATGAAAGGTGACAATAATTCATTTTAACTATCTTAGTGAGTTATGTGATTGCTACACTAAATTTAGTGTACCACTCTATTTTTATTATATGGCAGAAAGAAACAAGGTGTCTATCCACACTCAAAGCATAGGCAGAAACTGAATTCCTTTAGGAATCCTCTTTTTAATTTTTGTTTTTCTGGGTTAGGGAATAGATAGATAGATCATGTTCAAAGCCATTGATGAATGGAATGAGAGAGGGGCTGGTCATATGGGGGAGGCTGTTTCTAACTCCCATAATACTTTTCACTGACATGTTGAGTTACACAGGCTCCAATTAGTCCTAATTACTGTTATGTTCACCATCATCAAAAATTTTTAATTGAGCATTTACTGCCACAGGTGAGGCTCTGTGGGATTACAGAATAAAGGGGTTGTGTTCCCTAAGTGACTTTTACTGCAACCATGAAAAGGCAAAGATTTTAATATCTTTTTGGTGTCAAATTAAGTCTTACAAATCAGAGAAATGATAAAAAATTATGCAACCAATTGAAAATCCCTCTTTTTAAAGGGGAAGGGGAGAGTAGTCTATCCTTTATACCTTTCTTCCTTGACTTGATAATGCAAAAATAAACAAATTTCTTGAGGTTTATACTTACTTTTATACTTAGCTACTCTTAAAAAAGAGTATTAAATAGATGGTGTCCTGAAAGACTTAAGACAGTTTAAACTTAAACTTTAAAACTGTCCTATGGCTTTTTGGATATTCTGTATTGCAAGGTTCATATGCATCAACAATTCTTCCTTTGTGTTTGTTTTTCTTTACATAAGATGGGACAACATGATTGATTTCTGTTATACATACATATAATACCTGCACCACACATGACACATTCAAATTCAATCTATTGCCCTTAAAATAAAACTTGATTTAGATTAGAAATTACAAATCACTATTTATTAAAATACTTTGGGGAAGATTAACACATATGTATACATGCAAACATATACACGTCCCATAAGCATAACTATAGATGTAATAATCAGTTATTTCTTCAAATCCCTTTGAACAAACAAAATGAATTACTACTTCATTGATTCATAATTTCTCAGATGAGGTATTTCTCCCACTGACCCTACATGCCCTTCTTCATCTAAGCTGATTTCCCTTTGTGTTTCTATGTTGAAAAAGTTTCATCTGTTTCTGCCTGAAAATGTTCATCTCCCCACGGTCAACCTTTTGGTTGACCTTTGAAATTGGTGACGTTAGTCTTTGAACAAGATATTTGGTTTGTGACCAAGAGAGTAGTAGAATACTTTTCAACCTGAGAAGACCCACCAGGGATCTAACACATTCTGGCCAAGCCTTTGAGAATGTTTCTACATTTCCAATGGACATATAGTTATATAAATCATATTAATATAAAAGTTTTCTTTTATATAGTAGTTAGTATTGGTCAACTGAGTCAGAATGTTCAAATTTTGAATATTTAGGTATTTTCATAGGACTTGATCAAGATTAATAATACTAAGATGAAAAATTCATATTTAAAATGTGATTTTCCTTTAAAATATGAAGTATTGTTATATAATTTTAATTGAAGTTTCTATGTATTACTATATGACTTTAGCATATTACTCCTCATACAAAACTTTCTCCTTTATATTTCTTCTTTCAGCCTACCAATTCATGTTTTTATATTCCTTTGCTGGAGCTATTATTATAGACTCTTAATTGATATTCATTTGTCCTATTCCACCGATATCATCCCATATTCTCTTGTTCTATTAATATTCCTAAACTACAGCTCCAGTCATACTTGTCACCTATTCAAAAATATTTTATTACTTGTCTGTTACATATTGAAATAACTTTAAACTATTAGTATATTCTAGGCCTTTCTTAATATAATCTGATCCTGATCTTTCAGTCTTATCCCCCACAATTCTCTACATGAGCCTTTTTCACTAACTAATTGGGATTATTTGTAGTCTTTTAAAGAGAGCCTACTGTTCTGTGCTTCTACAGTTTTATTTGAACATGATTTTCCCTCTAGGTGAGTTACCGCTCCTCCCTACCTTCATCTCTGTGAAAACAGTTCCTTCATGTCAAAGACCAGCTTATATGTCATCTTCTTAAGAAAGCCTTCCCAGGTTCATGAAATTTCATCCAACTCATCTCAATAATCATGTACTGAGTATTTACTGTGTCTGACATGGCTCTAGGTGCTGAAGGAGATGTAAGGATAACTAAAAATTATGCTTCCTATCTTCAAGAAGATTGCACTCTAACAGGGGATGGTAATAATAAAATAGAATATACACACATACATAAACATATATGCATATATAAATAAATAAATGAATAAGCATAAAGGAAAAAAGTAAAAATAAATAAAATAAAGATTAAAAATTAAAAATATTCTATTTGCCTGTTCTTCTTCCACTCTCACCTTGAGAAAGAAAAGAGGTAGGACCATCTAATAGAAATTAGGAGGAAGGTTTCAATCAATATAAGGAGAAAACAAATAAATATCCTAACAACTAAAGGTATCAAAAATGAAGTGGAATGCCTAATGGGAATATGAGACTCCCATAAGTGAGGGTGTTTAACTTGAATCTGGATGGTCTTTTGCCAGAGATCTTTAATATAGCATTTATGACTTGAATAGGAGTTGAGATTAATATCCCCTGACATCACTTCTAACACACACATACACATACACACACACACACACACAAAATTATATGATTCTTTGATTTCTTCATTACATTGTAAAGTACATATCTTGATTATTCAAGTTAATAAACCATAAGCTCCCTGAGGAGGACAGTTATTTGTTTAAAGTTTATATCTATCTTATTATTCAGGATGGTACTCTGCATATAGCATCTATTTTAGCAAATGTTTGCTGATATAAATTGAATAGAACTGACAGTTTTGCCTGGGTAATTGCTGGTTGCTTATCATAATCTAGTCTACATCTAACAGTTTTGGAATGAGGTTCCTGAATGCTCCAGATGTAATTATTCAAGAAGAGATTCTATTTCCACCTCTCCAATTAACACATAGGTAATATAAATAATGTTAACTTAAAGGCTTTCAATTACTGAGTGATCAATTGGCCAGTTCCTTATTGGTCAATTCAGTCAAAATGATCAAACCAGTTGAATATTTAAATGTAACTGCAATCTTGTATCATTATTAATACTAAAAGGAAGCTCAATATCTCAAAAGTACCCCTTCCCCCTTTTTATAATACATAACATTGTGAAGGAGAAGCTAATAACAGTGTGGCTATTCACAGATTATATTCTTTACAATATGAACTAGAACGCAAGCCTTAACATAATACAAAGACTTGAAATGGACTAGCTTTCTTGGCATGCCTAATAAATAGAATCTTAAAATAGAAACCCACAAAATTTCAGTCAAGATTTCTGACCCTTTCATTTCTTGGAAAAATGAAGGTGACTTTTAGGCTAATAAAAATAAACTGTAGTGAAAGTCTTTAAGTTAATGTTGCTTACATCAATATTTATTAGCCAGTGAAGTGGAAGAAGAATTATTTCATTAATAAACTGAATGTGGAACATGTAGTAACCCAATTCATCTACTGGCTCAAAAAAGACAAAATAAATGTATTCTAATGAACACCCCTCCTTTTCCCTCCAACACACACTTTGACTGTAAATGAACAAAGTCATCGTGGGTGGGCATGTCTAAAAATCTTTGGTACATTGTATAGATGAACAATGAATATCCTGATGAGAGATAACACTTCAGCACTTCTTGTCTGAACTCCAAACTGAGAAACGGATGTGAGAGTAGTGAGTTAATCATGAAAATTGTAATTTTCCTCCAATCCACAGCTTAATGAAGTGAGCAAATGACAGGTCTGGCATCTGCAATTTCAAAAACAAAGTACTTAAGAACTTTGAAGACACTTTACTTTTCACTGCTAATTCTCCAGAAGGGTAGCAAATGACTGTCTACATTTCTAGGGGCTGCACATAAACATATCAATAATTAGTTAGGAAAAAGGGCATAAAAGATGATGATTATCATAGAATGAAATGAATAGTTCTCCAGAAACTGCAGTTATCTTTTCACAACATCTGTATAGTGCAAATCTAGTTGAACACAGATGATTGCTCTTTTTTCCAGAGAAGCCTACTGGCTTCAGATGATTATTGCATTAAAAACAAAATTTCAGAAATGGAAAGGACTATAGAGGCCATGTAGGCCAAATAATACCTGAAAAGTAACCCACACTAAAAAAAATACTCAACTAGTAATTGCATATATGTTATTGAGGTAGAAACTTCCACTTCCTGAGGTATTCCATTCCTATTTTGGGTAGTTCTGATTAGAAAGTTTTCCCTGATATGAAGTCCAAATTTCTCTTTTGGAAATTTGTGCTCATTGGTATATTTATTTGTGTGCAAACAAAACAGTCCAACACCTTTTTTGTTGGACAGACTTTGAAAATACTTGAAGACAGCTATCAGAACCTTCTTGAGTATTCCCTTGTCCAGATGAAACATCCCCAGTTCTACCAATAGATAGTTTTTTGGAAAGGATTCAAAACTCTTTTACTCCTTGGATTCCCTTACTCTGGATAGTCACCAGCTTATCAATAACTATTCTAAGTTACAGTGCCCAAAAGTAAACACAATATTCTAGATGGCATGGCCAAGGGAAAGTAGAGCAGTCCAAAACTCATTTATATGCTTGTTTTTGAACAATTTATCCTTATTTTCTCAGATCTCATTATCTTACAAACTCTTAGGTTGGATTATCCTTTTTCAATTGATGTTTCCACTTATTCAAAGAGAACAATGAAATAGGTTGCTCATTCAACAATATTGGCAGAGTTCAAAAGTATGAGAAATGAAAAAGGAAGTCAATCAAAGTCAGGAAGCAAACAAACACATAACAAGTCTTAAATATGAAGCTTTAATTCAGACCTGATTAATAGAATTTTCCCAATTACATATCAATGCATTTTAGCATTCATTTTTATAAGATTTTTAGTCCCAAATTTTTCTCTCCCCAACTTCTGAAAATGGTAGGTGATATGATATAGGTTATACATGTGCTATCGTGTAAAACATTTTTGGATATTAGTCACAGTTGTGAAAGAAGGAAAGGACCAAAAGGGGAAAAACACAAAAATATAATAAAGTAACTGAAAAAAGTATGGTTTGATCTGCATTCAGAGTCCAACAGTTCTTTATCTAGATGTGGGTAGCATTTTCCTTTATGAGTCCTTTGTACTTGTCTCGGATCATTGTGTTGATAAAAAGAGCTGTCTTTCAGAGTTGAACATCACACAATATTGCTGATACTATGTATAATGTTTTCCTGTTTCTGCTTATTTCTCCTTGCAACAGTTTGGATGGATAGCTTGATTGTCCCTTCAGCATAGTTCCGAATTGCTTTCCAGAATGGTTGGATTAGTTCACAATTCCAGCAACAGTGACTTAGTGTCCTAATTTTCCCACATCCTCTCCAACATTTATCATTTTCTTTTTTTTTTGTCATATTAGCCAATCCGATAGGTGTCAGATGGTGCCTAAGAGTTGTTTTAATTTGTATTTCTCTAATCAAAAATGACTTCAAGCATTTCTTCATATGCCTATGGGTAATGGCTTGTATTCTCATAAATTTTACTCAGTTCTCTATATATTTGAGAAATGAGACCTTTATCAGAGACACTTGCTGTAAAGATTGTTTTCCATTTTATGCTTTCCTTTTAATCTTGGTTGTGTTGGTTTTGTTTATGCAAAGGCTTTTTAACTTAATGTAAACAAAGTTATCTATTTTACATTTCATAATGCTCTCTATTTCTTGTTTGGTCATGAACCTGTAACTCACTTAACTTCTTGAAGAATTTAGATGCTATACCACTTCTTGCATATGTTCAGTAATGTTAGTACTTCATTGTCTATGGTACCTTTCAGAAGGATGCAGTTTCCTTCTTTATCTCTTTTAATTAGGTCTGGTTTTGCTTTTGCTTTGTCTGAGATCAGGATTTCTATCTCTGCTATTTTTACTTCAGTAAAAGTATAATAAATTCTGCTCCAGCCCCTACCTTTAGTCTCTGTGTGTATCTCTTGCTTCAAGTATGCTTCTTGTAAACAACACATTGTAGGATTCTGTTTTTTGATCAACTCTGCTATCCACTTCCATTTTGTGAGAGTTCATCCCATTCATATTCACTGTTGATGAATAACTGTGTGTTTCCCTCCATCTATTTTTCCTCTTGTTTGTCCTCTCTCTCTCTTTTCACCCTTTTCCTCTTCACCAAATTTTTGCTTCTGTCTACCACCTCCCCCTGTCTGCCCTCTCTTCTGTCAGCACCTCCCTTTACTTTGTCTCTTCTCCTATTTTCTTGTTGGGTAAAATAGATTTCTATATTCAACTGATTGTGTATATTATTCCCTCTTTGAGCCAATGCTAATGAGAGTAAGGTTTAAAGGATGCTGTCATCCACCCTCCCATATTTCCCTCCACTGTAATAAGTTTTTTGCACCTCTTCATATGAAATAATTACCCCATTCTACCTCTCCCTTCCATCTGCTTCCATTGTACTCTTTTTTTTTCATCCCTTAATTATTTTTTCATTCCCTCAAATTCACCTTGTACCTAGCCTTCAGACTATGTATATTCTTTCCAGTCATACTTTTAGTGGTACAATTTTTAAGAATTACAAGTATCATCTTCCAATGTAGGCATGTAAACAGTTAAGTTCTGCTGAATCCCTTATATTTTATTTTCCCTTTTTCCCTTTTTAAGCTTGTCTTGGGTCTTGACATTGGAGATCAAATTTTTTGTTCAATTATAATCTTCTCCTTATGAAAGCTTGAAATATTTCTATTTCATTGCATGACCATTTTCCCCCTTGCAGTGTTATGCTTAATTTTTCTGGGTAGGTGATTCTTGGTTGAGTCCTAGCTCCTTTGCCCTCTGGAATATCATGTTCCATGACCTCTGATCCTTTAAGTTGTAGCTGCTAAGTCCTGTGTAATCCTGATTGCAGCTCCCCAATATTTGGGTATTTGAATTTATAGCTGTACATTTGCAGTATTTTTTTCTTTGACCTTATAGTTCTGTAATTTGCCTATAATATTCCTTGGAATTTTTTATTTTGGGGTCTCTTTCATTAGGTGATTGATGAATTCTTTCAGTTTCTCTTTTGCCCTCTGGTTCCAGGTTATCAAGGCAGTTTTCCTTGATAATTTCTTGAAAGATGCTGTCCATGTCCTTCTTTAGATTATGGCTTTCAGGTACTCCAATATTCTGATGAGACCAGATTAATATGACCCTGGCTAATAAACAAAAATTATATGGATTAGAGGTAGTTGAAGGTGAGATCAGAAAGAATGACAAACATTTTTTTCTGTGCAATGGCACAAGTAATTTAAAAGTCAAAATTCCCAATGCTGTATCATGTCTTATAAATAAGACTAATCATTTTCACTTTGATTTTGATTTTTGGTGCATTAGATAATAACTTTTGCATAATCTGGCCTTCATCTTTAACCTTTTTTACTTGGAATGCCTTTTTGAATCTCATCTCCTTACTTAGCTCTGTACCCTTATTTCCAACTGACTACTACACAGTTCTCTCCTGAATATTTCAGTTGTATCTAAAACTCAATCTATCCCAAAGAAATAGTCTTTACTATTTTGTAATTAATTTTTTAATTTATTTTTTACTACCTGCTCCTCTATTTGACTTTCTTATTTCTGTCAGAAGTACTATTGTAGAATCCAGTTTGGAAATTGGTCTGTTATCCTTGTCTCTTTTTCCTCATTACCTACAGTTAATCTATCCAATTAAAATGAGCAAACTCATTAAGTGACTACTCTGTGTAGAAGTCAGTTTTATTCAGTGGAGGTGATACAAAATTTAGATGACAAAGGCCCTGTCCACAAAAAGTATATGAAGCATAGAAAAGTGGGCTAAAGGGGAAGTAACATGAACTTTGAAGGAGAGGACCTGGGTTTGAATCTGTCAATGCTTGTGTGACTTGGAGCAAGTCATGTTGCCCCCTTGTAAATCAGTTGCTTCAGCTTTAAAGTTAAAAAATTGGACTTGACCTCTAAGTTCAAAATTGCATGAAGCTCAGTACTGCTAAGTGCTCAGTGTTGTCAGATTTGCTGGATTCCTTATCCAACAAAAAACAGGGAGATGGGGGGCTATCAGTACACACCAGTAACACAAATAAGACTAAAGTCATCTATCTATTATCTGTTCATAATAATGTTCAGTTGTGTTGGGTCAGTCTCTTATACCATTCAAATACCTGTATATATTATTATCATTGGCTTTGTATATAAGCAAATCAGGAGTATTTGAGAGGTTTAATGTGTATGAAATAAGAAGGCCTATTTTATTAATGTTACCTATCAGAGAGAAGAGTCTTAGAAGAAGTAAGGAAAGGACTTTAATAGACTTTGCCCATATTACATTTTTGCTTGGTCTAGGGAGGCTTTGATAAAATACTCAAATTAACAACTCAGTACTCACTAGGTCACTCTCTTAACTTCCACCCAACATGAAAGGATTTAAGCTGCAATATGGAATTTTTCTTCCTTTCTTGCTTGGTCCATAACACTTCCCAATTCATCAGAGCCAGGGAAAAGGGAAAATTTTGACAATACAAATACTACATAAAATCAACCAGGAAAACTATCTGTGACTGAAGTAATTGCCTTTGCAAAAAAAAAAAAAAAGTATTTACATTTAGACACTGGAGTTTGGGTCAGAAAACGTGTGTGTTTTAATCCATACTTTGTGGCTGCATCTCTGTACAAGGCTCTTCAGCTTCCTAGTCCCTCAGTTTACTCATCTAAAAAATAAAGGGATTTTGCTATAAGATCTTTAAGGTCCCTTGCAACTATATATCTTATGATCTCTCACACCAAAACACTTAACTATATCAGTTACTATCTGAAGGAGTGTGTTCAGTTCTGTGCAACATATTTTAGAAGGGAAATTTACAATCTGGGCACAACTAGGAAAGACAACCAGCATGGTATGGGGAAAGAAGATTATTTCATGTGAAGAAAACTGGAAGGAATTGGGGATTTTTATTAATGAGGATAGAAGACTTTGAAGTGGTGATTAATCATTGTCTTGAAGTCTTCAAAGGGTTGTCTGTATGGGAGGGAGACAAAATTCATTCCCTTTGGAGGGTTATTACAGGAGATCTGGGAATGCATATTTGATGTAATTGTAGTTCATAAGCAGGTCTTTTAACATTGGTAGCCTTGTCACTTACTTTTCAGCTTTTTCTTCTCTATAAGCTTTCCCCTTTGCTAGTGACTTATCTGCCACCCTCCAAAAACTATAAATATTTCTTCTTTACCTGTGACTCTATATTTACAACTTCCTTATATTGCAATATGTATAAACTGTCCAGGTATTTACATCATTAGGGGCAGTTTAGAATATGAGGGTCCTAGAGTTGGGAAGACTTTCAGTTATGTTCTAGTCCTAGCCTTTGTATGATGCATGAGTATGATTTTTCCACTTTGTCATGACTGTTAATACATAATGTGTTTTAATCCCCAAATTGCTTATGCTTAAAATTTAAGATTCTTTCAAATGAATTCATTTTCTATGTTGTTCTCCAATTCATTGAAAGTCCAAATTATCATTGATTTGGAGCTAGAAGGAAATTCAGAGGCCATCTAATCCAAACCCCTCATTATAGTTGTAGAAACTGAGGTCCTAAGAATTAAGAGATTTGCCCAAGGTCATATTGGTTGCTAGCATTGGAGGTGGGCTTAGAACTCAGGTTAACTAACACAAGAGCCAGTGTTGTTCCTATTATACAACAGTGGAATTTATCTTTAGAAAAAAAAATCTATGGTTCTTATTGCAACTATGTTTGTGTATTGGGACTAGTACTTCAATTGTACTGAGGCATCTATTAGCAGGAATATCTTTAATGACTATTTAACTACTTTTCCATTTAAAAGGATTCTCATATAGATTTTCCTTTTGATTGGTGTAAAATTGAAATCTCTTCCTAGCTGAATGGCAGAGCAGAGAAAGTAAAGGCATTGATTAAGGTGTCTTACCTTACTTTTAACAACCCATCTTTGTTTGTCCCTAGCTGTGCCCAAAGGTAGTGGAGATGGGCAGATTTTTTCATGACTGCAGAACTGTTTAATGAATAAAAGGTACATGAAAGTCCAAATGAAAACATATAAAGTAGAAGTACTGCAGGGAAGAAATAAATCTTCAGCTTTGGGCACTAGCCATTCCTCTGGATGGCATCCTACATTGTCCAAGCTTTATTAATAACAGGTGAAGGGTAGGAGGGAAAATAATACAACGTCATTTTAAAGTTTGTTTTGACAGCTTTGTTACCCATAAGTTTATGCTCAGATGCACACACATACTTTATATGAGGTTATTGCTCAGCTGTGGCTTTTCATGGCAAAAGTCCAATCTGCTCATCTTCAGCACTTTGAATGGATAGCATTTTCTAAATAAAGGACTTTTCTGAAGTGAAATAACAAAAGAATGAAAGGACAATTTCTTAGTAAAATAATATGTTAGAGGTCTAGTATGTTCTTTGAGCATAAGCACGTGTGTGTGTGTGTGTGTGTGTGTGTATGTGTGTGTGTAGGGGGGAGTATGTGGATTAATTCCAAAAAATAGCAGAGTTTATAAAAAACTCATATCATTTTTTAAGAAAGTTTCCCTCCCCTATTTTTTTTGCATCTGTTGGATGTCTTGTATATACTGTCTGTGCGAGGAGGCATTTGGGTAAAAATAAAAATCAATGTAATAATCAATTAGGATATTTGAACCAAAATTCATAGAAGTGTATGTTTGAGATATGGTTAACAATATATAAGTGAACACAATGATTTGACACAAGGAAAACAGAACAAGCTTGGCATAGGGCTAGGCTATAATGTCTCTGTCTACACTTATTGACTGGTTTGATCAAATTCAAATAAGAGAGATGAAAATGAGTATGAGTCAAACTGCACACATTGAAAACATAAAGCATGAGGAAAACACAAGGCTTATTAATGTAACAAGTTAATCTTCCATTAAACTGCAATATATATATATATATATATATCTGTATATATGTATACACACACATATATATTAACATATGAACATATATAATAGCTGGTTTAAGATTACAAATATCTCATTTTATCACCACAACAACCCTATGAATTAGGTGCTATTATTATTCCCATTTTATAGGTGAAGAGAGTTAGGTAGACAGGACTTAAGTGATTGCCCAGGGTCACACAACTAGCAAATACCTGAGGCTGCTTTGAATGCAGTTCTTCCTGCTTTCAGGTCCAGCACTCTATCTACTATACCATGTAGCTGCATCTCTGTATGTCTTTAAATATGTGCACACACACACACACACACACACACACACTCACACACACACACACACGAGCACTCATATTCAGAGTTTAAACTCCAGAGGTCAAGATTAAGATCAACACATAAGAAGTCACATGGGGAGAAATTTTCTGGGCCACTATAAATAAAAAGTGGTTAACAATTATGCTGTCCAAAAATAGCACATTCTATATCATAAGGGATTTAATGCCCCTTAACTGAGGGTATTCAAATGTGGGCTAGATTGATTATCTAGTTAATTCACTACCAATTATTATGACCTAATAGTACCAGGATGAACTGAAGATAGCATCAGACACAACCTGACACATGAAGGAGTCTTGTATTTTTAAAAATTCTGTCTGTTCTCTTCATTACAACTATGCCCCTTTCCTTTGTATAACAACAATTCCTGCTCAGAAACATAGAACTTTATAACTTTATGTAGAAGGGCCTAAATGCTTTGCTCATTAGCACATCATTATATCTTTGCTGTCAAGACAGAGAGATACGATTAAGACATTTAGAGTTATTCAGAACTGGTCAAAAGACTTGTTAAAAAAGTATTAAAGGTTCTTCAACTTGGAAGATTTCCAGCAGAATATTACAGATTTTTTCCCCGTTGGCTCTATGCTCTTTCACTTTTGTATCAATAATTTTTATAAAAAACATCAATTGCATTGTTATTAATTTTTGTGTGACATGAAACTGGATGTGATACCCAATAAGTATGATAAAGTTGTGAAGGGAAAAAAAATTTATAAAGCTAGAATATTTGGCTGATATATAATTTTATTAAATTTAATAAGAATAAATATAAAGTCTAACTTGAGTTTAAACAGTTAACTTCATAAAAATAAAATCTGGGAAAATTGGAAAGATATAAGTTCATATGAAAATGAGAATTTCAATTATTGCCTAGTTTCTAATCATTATAAAAATTATCAGAATCATTTAAACATGTATTGTGGACATCTTTCATGAAATTATTAGTAGATAAAAGACAAATTGCTCTTTTGTATTGCAGCATTGGGAGTTTTTTGTTTGCTGATTTTTTGGTTTTATGGTTTTGTTTTGTTTTGTTTTGTTTGGTGATCTAAAACATCCACCCAATTTCTGGTGCTTTTCTCATTCTTGTGTCCATCTTACAATACCTAGTACTCTCAGTTTTCCAAACTATCCAGGTTTGGGGGGTGGGTCAGTTTGAATAGAGCAGATGTCTCTTCTTTTTTCTTACCTTAACCCCTCCCATTCTCCTCCTAGTTTTATTTGCTGAGGATACTGCTGCTACAAGATACTGAGCTGGTGAATGAAATTAGTTAGAGAATGGTAATGACATTAGAAAAAGAATGACTCCATTGCCCCAAACTTTTTTATTAGGCACCAATCTGACGTCTCCTGCCAGGGCTGGACTACCCAGTTAGAAAAAAAAAACATTGTTTGACACATTAGGTCATAAGGAATGTAGGTATATTAACAATAATAATGTCCTTAGGGGACTAGTTTAGTTTTCCTTTTTTAAGATAATTGTGATATTAAGAGTTTGGGCTCCCTTTGACCTCCTCAGTGCTAGAAGGTCGAGAAAGGCAGGAATAAACTAGGGTTGCTAGTCCAATATGGTGTCTCTCAATCATGTATTGGAAGAACTTAAGATTTCATGAAATATGTAACAATAAAGGGATATTATCTGAAAATCCCTTATCTTAAATAGTAGGTAAAGTACAAGTAAGCCAAATATACTTCCCATTTTCATGAATGAGAACCAGTGAAGTGTTCAAATTGAAGTATTCCTGATGATTGAGGAAGTACTCCTTTATAAAGACACAGACATACTATTTGTTTTAAGTCCTGGCACTTTGCAGAACATCTTGGAAAAATGCATAAGCACTCAGAAGTGTGGTCCAACAAATCATAAATATTCAACCAAATAGTTCTTGCTTCAAGAATTTTGTAACATATGAATCATGATTGGCATTACATTATTATCCAAACAGGTTTACTTAGACCCAAAAAGTTCATGACTTTAATTTTTTGGGGGACTGATTTAAAAACAAAAGGGATCACATTAAAGCAGAAGAAGGGAAATATAAGTCTTTGAATGACTATGGTCCTGAAATGTATACATTGAGATGAAAAAACAACCTCTTTGACAGATTTAGCTATATTATGGAGGTCAGTAGGCAACTGACTGTCTGGTGTGGTGAGGGTATAACTATGTGTGGTGGAGTGGGAGTGGAATATTTGAAGGAAAGTATCTTAATATCTCGCATAACAGCCTACCACCATGCCAGAAGTTCTCACTTTTAAAGATTTATGACTCTGAGTAGAAAATCTAAAATAATACATATATTTAATTCATTTAACAAATTGTTATGCAAAGTAAAATTTGGTGTTGATGGGAGATACAAAGAAAAAATTAAGCAAAATCCCTTCTTTTCTGGGGTTTATAGTGCAATAGTAGTTATGGGGGTGGGGCAAAGCCAAGATGGTGGAATAAAGGCAGAGACCCTCTTGAGGTCTAAACTCTGAACCAATCAACTTTAAAATAAAGACTCAAAATGAATTGTGGAGTGGCAGAACTAACATAAGGATGGGTTGAAGCAATTTTATATCCCAAGACAACTAAGAAGGTGATCGGTAAAGGTCTGTCTCACTAGGGTGATAGTGGAGTGCAATCCAACACAGGTTGTACCCTGGCAAACCAGCAGCAGGACTAACCCTAAAAATGGAACTTAAAAGTAGAGTGGATTAAAAAATAGAATCCTACAGCATGTTATTTATAAGGGAAAATACTAAAAACAAAGAGAAATGAACATTGTAAAAGTAGGGGGCTGGAGCAGAATCTATTATGTTTCAGCTGATATAAAAAAACAGATGTAGCAATTATGATCTCAGACAAAGCAAAAACAAAAACAGATCTAATTAAAAGAAATAAAGAAGGAAACTACATCTGACTATAAGGTATCATAGATTCTAAAGTAATACCCATACTAAATATATATGCACCAAATGGTACAGCATGCAAATTCTTAAAAGGAAAAGCTAAATGAGTTGCAGAAGGAAATAGACAGAAAAACTATACTAGTGGAGGACATATTTTTTTTTCCTCTGAGAACTAGATAAATATATAAAAAATAAATGAGAAAGAAGCTAAGGAAATAAATAGAGTTAGAAAATTTAGAAACGATAGGGCAGGTAGGTGGTCCAGAGAAAAGAGAGCTGGGCCTGTACCTGTAGTCAAGAAGAACTGAATTCAAACCCAGCCTCAGAAACTTACTAGCTTTGTGACCCTGGAAAAATATTTAACCTTTTTCAGTTTTCTGATCTTTAAATGAGCTGGAGAAGGAAATGACAAACCACTTCAATATCTTCAACATAAAAACTGCAAATGGGGTCATGAAGAGTATGACACAACTGAAAATGACAGAACAAATAATGGATATGATGTACCTCTATAAAAAGTTCGATAGGAATAAAAATAAATTTAACTTTTTTTTTTGCAATAGTGCATGCCACCTACACAAACAATTCACCATGTATTCGGGCATCATAATCTCATAATCAACAGAAATATTTAATGTATCTTTTTCAGATCAAAATGTAATAAAAACACATTTCCTGGAAACAGATTAGAAACTAATTTGAAACTAAATAATCTAATTTTTGAGGAATGGGACAAAAAATAAATCACAGAAACAATAATTTCATTGAATAGAATGACAATGAGACAATTTTTTTAAATTTATGGCATACAGCCAAAACAGTACTTAGGGGGAAATTTATATATCTAAATGCTTATATCCATAAAATGGAGACATAACAAACAATAAATTGGACACAGACTTTAAAAAAAGACTAGAAAAATAAAAATAAAATAAAAATCCCCAATGAAGCACCAAGTTTGAAAGCCTGAAAATCAAAGGGAGATTAATTAAATTGAAAGCAAGAAAACCATTGAATTTATAAATATAATTTGCAGGTGATTTTATTAAAAAAAATAAAATAGATAAACAAATGGTTAATTTGATTTAAAAAAAAAGAAAACCAAACTATCAGCATCAAAAATAAAAAGGGTGAACTCAACAACAATTGAGAAGAAATTGAAGCAGTTATTGAGAACTATTTTGCTCAATTATATGTCAATAAATTTAACAATCTAAGTGAAATGGATGGATATTTACAAATATGTATGTGTGGTTGTGTGTGTATGTAGCCCAGACTAACAGATAAAGAAATAGAATACAGAAATAACTCAATCTCAAAAAAAAAGAAATTGAATAAGTCATCAATGAACTGCCTAAGAAAAACTCTTTAAGAACAAATGATTAAAAAGTGGATTCTACCAAACATTAACAACAACAAAAAAGCAATTAATTTAAATATTATAGAAACTATTTGGAAAAAAAGGCAAATAAAGAGTCCAAAGAAATTTCTTTTATAACACAAATATGATGCTGATACCTAAACCAAGAAGAGCAAAAACAGAGAAAGAAAACAATACAGCACTTTTCTTAATGAATATTGATGCAGTTGGAGAAGATGTGGGAAAATTTGAAGCCTAATGCATTGTTGGTAGAATTGTGCACTGATCCAACCATTCTGGAAAGCAATTTGAAAATGTGCCCAAAGGCTCTAAAATTATGTATAACTTTTGATTAACAGCAATTGATTTAACAGCAATACCACTTCTGTGTCTGCATCCCAAAGAGATCATGAGAAAGGGAAAATGACCCACTTGTACAAAAATATTTATAGCAGTTCTTTTTGTCTTGGCAAAGAATTGGAAATTGGGGGGATTCCCATCAATTGGGGAATGACTGAACAAGTAGTGTGTAAATGTAATGAGACAGTATTGTTCTACAAAAATGATGAGCAAGTGGATTTCAGGAAAAAAAAACTTGAAAAGACTTGCATGAACCAATTCTGATTGAAGTGAGCAGAACCAGGAGAACATTGTACACAGTGAGAGCAACAGTGTGTGATGACCAACTTTGATTGACTTAGTTCTCAGCAATGCAATGATATAACATAACTCCAAAAGACTCATGATGCAAAATGTTATCTATATCCAGAGAAAGAACTATAGAGTATGAATGGAGATTGAAGAATAGTATTTTCTCCCTCTTTTTTTGTGTGTTTTTATTTCTCATGGTTTTCCCCTTTTCTTCTGATTCTTCTTTCATGACATGACAAATGTGGAAATATTTTTCATATTACTGTACATGTATAGCCCATATCAGATTACATACTATCTTGGGGAAGTAGGAGGGGAAAGAGAGGGAACATTTTAAACTCAAAATCTTATAAAAGTGAATGTTGGAAACTGAAAATAAATAAATAAAATAGTTTTAAAATATTGATGCAAAAAATTTAAATATAAAATATTAACAAAAAGATTAAAGCAGTGTATCACAAAAAATGTGCATTATGACCAGGTGAGATTTACACTGAGAATTCAGGTTTAGTTTAATATGAGGGAAACTATCAGCAGAATCGACCACATCAATTAAAAAAAAAGACAACAACAACAAATAACCAATAAAACTATTAAAATCAACCAGCAAAAATCATAGCATTATCTCAAAAGATACAGAAAAAGTTTTTTTGACAAAATACAACACTTATTGTTACTAAAAATCACTAGAAAGAAGAAGAATAAATGGAGCTTTACTTAAAATTATAGAGTATTTACCTACAATCATTGACAAACATTATCTGTAATGGGGATATGCTAGAAGCCTTCCCAATTAGATAAAAGTTTAATCAAGGAAGCCCATTATCACAAGAGTTATTTAGTATTACTCTAGAATTTCTAGCTATAACAATAAGAAAAAGAAAAAAAGTGAAGGAGTTAGAATAGCCATTAGTTCATGTAAGTCTTTCCAGGTTTTTCTGAAATCTGTCTGCTCATCTTTTTTTATTGAAAAACAGTATTCTATTACATTCATATACTGCAACTTGTTCAGCCATTCCCCAATTGATGGGCATACCCTTAATTTTCAATTCTTTCTCACCACAAAAGGAGCTGCTATAAATAATTTTTGTATATGTAGGTCTTTTTCTACCTTTTTAATGATCTCTTTGGGATTCAGAACTAGTAGTGGTATTGCTGGATCAATGGCAGAGTTTCACAGATCTTTGGGCATAGACCCACATTATTCTCCAGAATGTTTGGATCAGTTCACAACTCCACCAACAATGAATTAATATCTCGATTTTCCCACATTTTTCTCCAACACTTATTATTTTCATTTCTGTCATGTTAGCATATCTGTGGTAGTATCTCAAAGTTGTTTTAAATGCATTTCTCTAATCAATAGTGATTTACAGCAATTTTTTTTCGTATGACTATAGATAGCTTTAATTTCTTCTTCTGACAACTGCTTATTCATATCCTTTGACCATTTATCAATTGAGGAATTATTTGTATTCTTATGAATTTGACTCAGTTCTCTATGTATTTTAGAAATGAGGTCTTTATCAGAAATGGTGGCAGATAAATTTTCACCCACATTCCTGCTTTCCTTCTAATCTTGGTTGCATTGGATTTGTGCAAAAACATTGTAATTTAATGCAATTAAATTTATCCATTTTGGCTTTTGTAATGTTTTTGACTGTTGTCTGGCCCTAAATTCTTCCCTTCTCCATATATCTGACAGGTAAACTATTCCTTGTTCTCTTAATTTGCTTATGATATCATCCCTTGTGTCTAAATCGTATACCCATTTTGACCTTATCTTGTTATAGGGTGTGAGATGTTGGTCTATGCCTAATTTCTGCCAACTCTTTTCCAGTTTTCCCAGCAGTTTTTGTCAAATAGTGAGTTCTTATCTCAGAAGCTGTGGTCTCTGGGTTTATCAAACAGTAGATTACTATAGTCATTGACTACTGTGTCTTGTGTACCTAACCTATTCCCCTGATCTATCACTCTTTTTCTTAGCCTGTACTAAGTAGTTTTGATGATTGCCACTTTATAATATAGTTTTAGATCTGATATGGCTAGGTCATCTTCCTTTTCATTCTTTTTTTTTAAATTAATTCCCTTGATATTCTTGACCCTTTTTTCTTCCAGATGAATTGTGTTGTTTTTTTCTAGCTCCATAAAAAATGATGTTTTGATTGGCATGGCACTTGATAAATAAATTTAGGTAGAATTGTTATTTGTATTATATTAGCTCAGCCTACCTATGAGCAATTAATATCTTTTCCAATTGTTTAGATTTGACTTTATTTTTGTAATTGTGTTCATATAGTTCCTGAATTAGTCTTGGCAAGTAGACTCCCAAATGTATTATATTGTCTACAGTTATTTTAAATGGAATTTCTCTTTCAATCTCTTGTGGCTGGGCTTTGTTGGTAATATATAGAAATGCTGATGGTTTGTGTGGGTTTATTTTATATCCTGCAATTTTGCTAAAGTTGTTCATTGTTTCAAGTAGTTTTTCTTCTTTTTAGTTGCTTCTCTAGGATTCTGTAAGTATGCCATCATATCATCTGCATCATTGTCTATTCTATTCAATTTCTTTTTCTTCTCTTATTGCTAATGCTAACATTTCCTAGTATAATATTGAATAATAGTGGCAATAACTGGCATCCTTGTTTCACTCCTGATCTCATTGGGAATGTCTCCAGCTTATCACCATTGCCTACACTGCTTACTGGTGGTTTTAGATAGATACTGCTTATCATTTTAAGGAAAACTCCATTTATTCCTATAGTCTCCACTATTTTAATAGGAATGGGTGTTGTATTTTCTCAAAAGCGTTTGTTCTGCTTCTTTTGAGATAATCATAAGATTTCTGTTACTTTTATTACTTATATGTTCAATTATGCTGATAGTATTCCTGATATTGAAGCAGCCCTGCATTCCTTGTATAAATCCCACCTGGTCATAGTGCATTATCCTCATGATTAATTCCTGTCACATCTTTGCTAATATTTTATTTAAAATGTTTGCATCAATATTAATTGGGGAAATTGGTAATGATTTTCTTTCTTTGTTTTGACTCTTCCTGCTCTAGGTAGCAACACCATATTTGTGTCATAAAAAGAATTTGATAGGACTCCTTCTTTGTCTGTTTTTCCAAGTAGTTTGTATAGTGTTAGAATTAATTGTTCTTTAAATGTTTAGTAGAATTCACTTATAAATCCATCTGGACCTGGAGATTTTTTCTTAGGGAGTTAATTTATGGCTTGTTCAATTTCTTTTTCTAAAATGGAGTTATTTAAATATTTTATTTCTTCTTGTTTATCTTTGTAATTTATATTTTGTAAATATTTCTCCATTTCACTTAGATTGTCATATTTACTGGCATACAGTTTGGCAAAATAGCTCCTAATTATTGCTTTATCATACAAAATTATCTAGAAATATTAGAACTAATTAGCAAAGAATAGATGAGTAGGATCCACAGCACATCAAGAAAAGATTACCAACTTCAACTAATTGATATATATGTAGTCAAACTTTAGGACCCAACACTAAATAACATTTTTTTAAAATTTTCAATGTATTTATTAAAAAAGTCAAATTCTAAGGAGAATAATAAGAAAAATAGGTCACTCAATAGTTACAAAAATACAAGTTAAAAAGGAGGATGTAATGTTATGAATAATAAATAATTATTAAAGGTTTACTATATGGTAAACAGAGTGTTAAGTGCTGGTTATACAAAAGCAAAAAGTCCCCTACTCTCTAGAAGCTTACATTTCAATATTAGGAGTCAAAACACATAAGATATGTTGTCAGGGAAGGAATATATTGACTTCAGTAGTTACAGATATTGTGAAGAGTTATTTGGGTTTGACTGAGTTAATATCAATATCAATATTTATTGGAATGTACTTCCTGAACTTGAAAAAGCAGGAGATTATGGGGTTAGGGAGTGTGTAGGTGTGGTAGCAGTGATAGTCTAAATTTTGGGGGAGAAAATGGTGGAAGTAAAATTTGGCAAAACAAATAATTAACACCTCAATATTATATATCCCGCACAGCTGAGCTTAAACATTAAAAATACAGTTATTCAGTAGAAAAAAACATTAATCATACTTTCCAAAGAATCCACAGATGAGTATGAGTTTTAACATGTAAACTGGTCAAATAGAAGAAAATTACAAGTTCTCAGATAGTAATGAAGTACTTATTTTTGTGTGCCTGGAGCTAGACATGGAATTACCAGGTGGAAATATTCTATATGTTGTCAGATGCATACAGTCACTACTGTATGGATTATTCCATCTCATTTTTTTCTTTATCTCAAACAAGGCTTGAATCTTGGGTGGGATTTGAAATACCCATGACTTAAAGACAAAAGGTAACAATATAAAAAGTTAAGGTATGTGATGAAATTTGGAAAAAAGTTGGTGACTAATTCTGGCAAAGAGAATCAAGGAAGCCTACTTCTACAACACTAGCAATTTTCTTCACCTCTCTAGGCTTCAATTTGATTAAATGGAATGCTCAGACTTGATTATTTCATGTATCCTAAATATGACCCATAATTTCAAGTTCCATTTGAGTTATGTCTTGAAAATTGAAAGAGCTATGACAGATGAAGGTCCAGGGAAATGGCAGTCTAGAGATAAGGGATAAGATGAGTTGAGGTGCACAAGGGGATGTCTTTTTTTCAATCTTTCTGTATTTAGCATCTAGGGCAATGCTTCACTCATAGTAGATGGCTAAGAAATATTTGTTGAATTGAATTAAAAACAGCTCCTGATATGCTTAGGAATCTGAATAATCTGTTTAGTCTAGAAATACAATGTGTGAGTGGACTGGTATGGCAGTCTCCTTATTGGTAAAAAGGAGCGGTTGGACTAAATGTTCTCTGAGGTTCCTTTGAGCTGAATGAATGAATGAAGAGCATGCATTAAGTACTTAATATGTACAAAAACACTTCAATAAGGACTAAATATGCAATCAACCAATTAATCAACCAACATTCACTTATTAATTTTATACTATGTGCTAAAAACTGTGCTAAGTTACAGGGATACAAAGAAATTCAAACACACAAACCTAGGCCTTGACTTTAAGTATTATAAAGTATATTAATGAGCAAGGAAAAAATGTAAAGAAATATGTATATACCAAATATATAGAATAACTAGGTGGCTCAGTAGATTGAGCACTGGACTTGGAGTCAGGAAGTCCTGAGTTCATAATTCAACCTCAGACACTTACTATCTGTGTGACTCTGGGCAAGTCACCTAACTTCTGTTTGCCTCAATTTCCTCAAATGTAAAATAATTGTTCCAACTGCAAAATAATAGTTTCTAACTCTCAGGGTTGTTATGTGGATCAAATGCGATATTATCTGTAACATACTTAGCATAGTGTCTGACACATAGTAAAGAGTATATAAAGGATATTAGTTAGTACTAGTAGTAGTAGTGGTCATAGTAGTTGTAGTTGTAGCAATTAGTGGAGTAGAAGGAAAGCATTCTTAGAGGCAAAGGCTCAAATGGCTTGGGGAAATTGAGAAGACCTCCTGCAGAAGGAGGTATTTGAGTGGAGTATTAAAAGAAGCCAAAGATGTCAAAATGCAGAGTTGAGGAGGGAGAGTATTCTAAGCATAGGAGGGCTGCCGGTGTCAAGGTAGGGAGATGGTAAGTGAAGTAATTTGGTTGAAGAGTAGCAAGAGGAAGCAAGGTGTAAGAAGTCTAGAAAGGTAGGTAAAGATCAGACTGTGAAGAGCTGTAAATGTCAAAGAGAGGTCATTATGTTTGTTCCTAGAGGTAATATAGAATCACTGAAGGTTTTCATTTGTTGTTTTCTTTTTTCTTTTTTTTTTATTCTATTAAGAGGATGACATATACCAGGAAAATCATGTTGGTAGTTGAATGAATAATTGATTTGAGTTGGGAGAGAATAGAGATCAATCAGAAAGCTAATGTAATAATCTAGGCAAGTAGATTTAGGACAATCATATACATAGAAGGCAGGATAATATCTGTGCATTTTGAGTGTAGCACTGGTATCTATGAACTATTAGATAACCAGATAAATGTCTCCATCATCTTAGGGTACTTCTCCATGGAAGATTTATGTAAAGACATAGACAAGCATCATACCAAATGAGAAGTCATCTGTGGCTTGTGAGCTGCAGCAATAGAAGTACCTGCATCTTGGGAAGCATGGATCCTTTAACATTTAATCTTGTTAGGTTGATCCCAGGGTTCCTCACTGTATGACAAGTACAGCTCCATAAGGGAGGTACAAAATGCTATAGCAGTTCAGATGAAGAAACAATCACTTTAAGCTTGGGGAAAGCAAGGAAGGCTTTATAATACTCAAACCTTGAAATGAAAGCCTATTTATATTTCACCCTTGCACCTCATCAGCCAGGCTGTTGATGACCTGCTGGCATGGATATCTATTCTGACTCCATACACATTTATGTGTAGGGAGATATAGAATGCTACATAGTGATGTGAAAAAGTGACCATTATTCCATCAGTACCTAATTACTGTTGTTGGTCAGTCAGTAAATAAGCATTTATGAAAAGAATGATGCATTCTTCAGAACATAACTCAGGGTTTCTTAACCTATTAACTTAATAACTAACCAACTACCAACAGATAGATGATAGAGGATTAGAAAGCTAGAAAGATGATAAATAGATGGATGGACAGATTTAGAGAGAACAAGAGATGAGAGAAAAATGAGAGATAAGTACATAGGTGATAAATAGATAGAATAAATACATTATCTTATGAAATCCCCAGGAGCAGGGACTACCTTTTGTCTTTTGTTTGTCAAGGGCTCAGCATAATGCTTGGCTTGTGGTAGGTTCTTAATAAATGTTTATTAATGAGTAAATAACTAATCAAATAAACAAATAATGCATCAAGCCATTAATGATGTGTTTATAATAGTTTTGTGAAACCTTGCCATTTGGAGGAGAAAAAAGCATAACTCCTCTCAATTCTAGGTTTAGAAATCCTTCCTATATATACTTAAAAGAAAATGTTTTATCCAAAGCTAATTAATATTCCATACCCCTTCTAAAAGGCGCATGAACTCCAGATTTAGTGCAGGTAGATAAATCACTAGGACACTGTAAATTGACTAGAGGGGAAAAAAACAAAACAAAACAAAAAGCAGGAACATTGCCACAAAACTAGGCCATCTATTCATTTCAACAGGAATTGATTCTTTTCAGCTCATCCGTGGAGTTGGGTGAGAATAGAAGTGTAACCATTTTTTCCCTCAGATTTTGTTTTCCCATCATCAATACAATTACTTCTCTGTTGTTTGATAATAATGTGCAATATTCTTAGTAGCAGAATCATAGTTTCACTGAAGGAGAAAATGTGTTCCCCCAGAAGGCAGAATAACAAAGGCTACTTGCGGTTTTTTTTAGATAATTCTGGTTGAGAAATATAAATAGGTTTTCACTTCAAGGTTTGAATATTATAAACTCTTCCTTGCTCCCTAAAGCTTGAAGTGATTGCTCCTTCATTTGAACTGCTCTACTACTTTGTACCTTCCTTAATTCACATTTGCATTCAACCTTATGTTATCATTATATGACAATGCCTATTTCTTTCTGCTACCTCCATGAAATTTTGATGGAAGTAAAAATCATTCATATGACAAACTCATTCATCCAACAGACTTTTATCAATAACTTCTCATGTTCTAGTCACAAAAGGTAAAAAAAAAAAGAGTCATAAAAGGTCTTTTTTTTTCCTTTTGTGACTAAAAGATTGCAGGTCATCAGTGAAAGTCTACTGAATGGATGACTTTATGGTCTAAATGATTTTTGTTTTTATCAATATTTTTCTCTTCACCTTTCTCAAATATTTCTTTAAACAATGTCAACTTAAAATTTAAAAAAATAATATTAAAAGAAAAATTCTGGCAGTGTAGATAATCCAAGGGATTAGTAATAGTTTATACGTTACCTTCCTTCCCCCAAACCACATCAGTGTTTTAAATCCATGTTAATGAATTTTAGTGAACAAAACTGAAATAAATTGATGAACTTAGCTATGTTCCAGAGATATTACCATTATCTACTGCCTTTTCCAGTTACACATGGGAAAATATAATCTATTGATTTTCCTATTCTATTCTTCATTTTTGTTGGAGAAGTCGGTTATTAAGTCAATAAATGATTATTAAGTGCCTACTATTTATGTGTCAGGCACTGTACTAAGCACTGGAGATACAAAGAAATGCAAAAGGTAGTCCCTGCCTTTGAGGAGCACAAAATCTAATAAGGGAGAGAAAATGAAAATAATGTGTAAGCATGCTGTATACAAGATGAATAGGACAGAAGATCAGGCAACAGTTTGATAACAATTTTCATGGACAGGAAATGTACTATAATATGTACAGAATGATACATACATCAGAAGAAAACAACTAACAGATTTGAATTCATAAGAAGAAACATAATCAATATGCCCCTGGTTCTAAATAAATATCCCAATGGTAATGTTAATAGTAAAAGGTAAAAACAAAACAAAACAAACAAACAAACAACAAAAAAAAATTCTTCCGTTCATAGTATTGTGTATATTTCTACACAAAACCAAGAATCCAATGAACAAGAAAAGGAAGCATGAAAAATCATTCTGTGGACCTTCATGGTGGAGGTGAAAGGTAATGATTGAACCACACTCTCATCAGAATTAGTTCAAAGACAGAAGAACACACACACACACACACACACACACACACACACACACAGTCAGTTGGGTATAGAAATCTACCTTATCCAATATGGAAACAGGAGAAGAAGGGAATAAGACATATAGGCAGGGGGATAATTAAGGGGAGGGCAGGTTAGGGAGTGGTCAGAAACAAAGCACTTTTGAAGAAAGAAAGGATAAAAATAGAGAGAGAAGAATAAATAGAAGAAAATATGATGAAGGGAAATATACAATAATCATAACTGAATGTGAATGGGATGAACTCATCCATAAAAGGGAAGCACATAGCAAAGTGGATTGGAAAATTTTTAAAAAGTATTTTTTTCCTTTTTTGTTTCTGTTTTACATGTGACACACTTGAAACAGAAAGATGTACACAAAGCTAAAATATAAGGCTGAAGGGTAATCTCCTATATTTCAGTTGAAGTAAAAGAAAAAGACAGGGATAGCAATTATGATCTTAGACAAAGCAAAACCAAAAATAGACCTAACTAAAAGAAATAAGCGGGGAAAGTACATTTTGCTAAAAGGTACCATAGACAATGAATTACATATATATATATATATATATATACACACACACACACACACACACACATATATATGTATGTATATATATGTATATATATGAGCAAAATTCTCTGAAAAGGGCCTTATTTCTCAAATATATAGAAAACTGAATCACATTTATAAAAAAATAAGAGCTATTCCTCAAATGATAAATGGTGAAAGCATATGAATGGGTAGTTTTCAGAAGAAATCAAATCTATCTGTAGTCAAATGAAAAAAATGTTCTAAATCACTATTGATTAGAGAAATGTAAATTAAAAGAACTCTGAGGTATCATTTCATATTTATCAGAAATAAATGATGCTTTGATTTTGGTGGAGTTGTGAACTGGTCCAATCACTTTGGAGAATAATTTGCAACTATGTCCAAAGAAGTGTAAAACTGTGTATCACTTTTGACCTAGCAATACCACTACTAAGTCTGTACCCCAAAGAGATTGAAGGAAAATGAAAAGGTCTTCTATGTTCAAAAATATTTGTAACAGTTCTTTTCTGTCTTATTGAAGAACATGAAATTTAGGAGATGCTAATCAGTTGGGGAATGACTGAACAAGTTGTGGCATGTGATTATGATGAAATATTATTGTGCTATAAGAAATAATAAGAAGAGTGGTCTCAGGAAAAAAAAATAATCACAAGATCTAATTGAACTGATACAAAGTGAAGTGAGAAGAACCAGGAGACCATTGTGTACATTAACAGGAATTCTGTAATAACGAGAACTAACGAACTGTGAGTACAAATTAAAGGATTATTTTCTTGCTTTATTTTTCTTCCTTTTTGGTTATGTGGCTTATATAAAATATGTTATTTCACATGTGTAATTGATATCACATTGCATACCTTCTCATTGGTTTGTCTATGAGGAGGAGGGAGTCGGAGAATGAACTCAAAATTTTAAAAGAAAAGAATATTAAAAATAAACCATATATTTTTAAAGTAACAAAAAAAAGAAAATAGTGAGGACTGGAGTCACATAGGGAAAGATGACTTTAAAGTTTTCCATTTTAGGACAGTATAGTTGTGCACACATCTACTGTTTTCATTGTGCTTAAGGGTGAGAGACCCTTATTCATTAGTGGAAAATTACTTTGGACTACATGTCTTAGAGGTCTGTATGGAACCTTAAGCTCTGCCTCCTGGCAATATCACCCAGCTCACACTGATTGGTTGTTTCCTTGTAATGTTCAAAGAAAAGGGAAGGCTTGTGAAAGTGGTGAAGCACAGGCTGATATGAATGGGGAAGGTCCAGCTAAGAAGAGTTGAAAAAAACTGGCAGGCACATGCATATGTTACTAAGGCTCCACGACTGGGTTGTAGAGACAAACTAGTCTGGGAATGAAGACAGCAATGGTGCAGAGAGGTCTGGCAAGAGGTTTTCATTATGCTTGAAAGGAGCCAGTAGCACTTCAAAGCCTGCTATTATAGAACAAAACAAAATAAAACAGACGAACAAAAATAAAACCCTCTGATTTTTATGTTAGGAAGCCAATGCTTTCAAGATTAATAGAGTTAGAAGACGGAAAGATAAATAACTGAGAAGAAATAATCTGCTACATCCTAACCACTCTTCATCATTGAATGAATTTGTCACTCTCCTGGTGAATTTGGCAAACAGAGTAGCTAATTGGGAATCAACTGGCTTCGTTGGAACACATTTCTGTTGTGGAAGACATTTGTGTATAGCTGCCAATAACATTTAATACTACCCCTTGTTTTTAACCCTATGTTTCCATTTAATTAAATAACTTAGCTTTGAATTAATGTTTCCTTTGGCTTATTCTGGTAAAGTGGCACATTGATGAGAGCTCAGAGCTGCGTATGTGAATAGCTGACTAACAAAACAGTGCAATAAACCATGTCGTATCTGAGAAAAAGGTCAAATCCAAGATTAAGGCAAAAGATAGTGATACCTAGAAGATAGGTTATCTAAAATTTATCTTTGGCTATATTACTAGGAGAAAAAAAAATGACAGAGTCCAAAGCTTGTTATACTGAATATCTTGGCTGCTAAAAAGGGGAAGTATTATGGTTTTGTGAACAGAGGGTCTCCTATAGCATGGTATGGTACATAATTCAAAAATCTGCTAGGCAGAGAAGAATGAAGTCAATAGGAATCACTGTGGAAATCTGAGGTGTTTCTGCAAGGCCTCAGCCTTAGGTATAAATTAGGTATAAAACCTAATTCAGCTAAAATACAATTGTGTATACAATGGGCTTGTTCATTATGAAATGCAAGCTGTTTCTCTTGTATTTTAATGCTTATTAAACTATTGTTTGCCCCTAAAGTGGAAGGAAATGTTATACTTGTAGAGGAAGCTAGAAGTAGCAGTGAATTGAGTGCTGGACCTAGTGTCAGAAAGACCTGAGTTCAAATCAGACTTTAGACACTTACTAACTGTGTGACTTTGGGCAGAGAACTTAACCTTCTTCACTTTCCTCAACTGTAAAATCAGTATAATAATAGCTCATAGGGTTGTGAAGCTCAAATGAGATAATATTTGTAAAGCATTTAGTACAGTGCATGGTGGTAAGTGCCAAACAAATGCTTGTTTCCTCCCCTCCCCTGTCCTGCATGTCAATGAAGGAAAGAAGTAATCATAGAGAAAAGAAGGTGGCTTTAACAATTGTTGCTTTAGAAAAGAATAGAAAAAGAAAGAGTTGAGCCTTGTAAACATGTACTTTACCTCTGTATGGGCCATGTTTTTCCACCATCACCAACCAAAGAGTATAGGACTTCTTTTAACCCTTAAAGACACTTCTCAGATGACTTCTGTGATAACCTCATAAAAGAATGACATTGATGTTCATTCTCATATGATTTCACCTAAATAAAATCTTTTGAGGAGTAGGTAATTAGAGAATATTTACTCTGTTCCCACTTTCCCCCAAACGGACAGTTTTGGTAGAACTCAATGTCTTACTTTATCTCGGGATACAATAGAGGATAGAGTGGATAAACATTTAGTGCTTATTCTCTGAAAGGAATTGGGTTAAATGCATTACACGTTTTAGTTTATTTGATGCTCACAACAATGCCCTGCAGTACATGCCATCATCCTCCACATTTTACAGGTGAAGGAACTGAGGCTGAGAGAATTAAGTGACTTGCCCAGAGTAATAACTCATATCTGAGGCTGATTTGAACTAAAGACTTCCTGACTCCAGGCCCAGAGCTCTATCCACTTTACCATCTAACTGTCTCTGTAGCTTTCTGATGCCATTTTTAAAGGTTCTTTTCAGTCATCAATCGTCTTTCTATTTGAGTGGCAGAAAAGGAACTAGCTCAAAGGGAAAATGGGAAAAAAAAGGATTTAATCAACACAATTTAAGTTTTATTTGACCATTAAAATCCATTTTACGTATGACCTAGCGACAAGGCACTGGAAATTCAGGAAAAACTGCAAATGTGATGTGAGAAATGCTTTGTGTAGTTTAGAGCACCCATTTTGATAGACAAACTTGAAGAAAAAAAATAGTTCATGAGTTACTTTTGAGAAATTGTTTTCCAATTAATTCTTCATTTTTAGATTCCCAAAGGGGAATTTGTACTACCTTTTAAATTTAAGGTATTTAGTATGATGAATTCAAATTCCCAGCACTAGTTTTTCAAGGGCATCTATTTCTCTCCTAGAAAGAATTAATGGTGGTGTAATATAGTACTTAGTTCAAATACAGCCAAAAAGATAGCTTTGGAAACACAAGTAATAATGCTACATATGTTTAGAATGGATTGATTGTTTGGCATTTGTTTAGTGTTGACTGAATATTTGTTTCTTTTGATATCACAGAATCAATCAACAATTCAACTAGCTTCATTTCAAAAAGCAGTTTACTAGTTTTCTACTGTGTGCTGGTAATGTGATGGGCACTAACCTGAGATCTCCTGTAAGACATCAGAATAGATGGAATAATCAAGTCAGTACATTTAATCAAAAGAAACCCACAAATTATTCACCATTTCCACTATCATTCATCCAATGACCTTTCACTAAAGTGCCTAAAATAAGCAAGATGGAGTGCTAAGGGGTAAGTATATGGTACCAAAATTCATAGAGGGTTGGATCTGGTATCAGAAAGACCTGAGTTCAAATCTGGCCCCAGACACTTACTAGGTGTATGACTTTGGGCAAGTCACAACTTCTATTTGCCTCAATTTTCCTCAACTGTAAAATGGGAATAATAATAGCTGAAAAATTTCCAAGTTCTTTCCCTAATCGAGCTTAAAGGCTATTTTAAGGGGGTTCAGGTCAGGAATATAACAAAGAAACAATACAAAGTAATAAGTAGAAAGGGCCAAAGAAATATCCACCCATATGCCAAGATCTTATCAGGGGAGGAAGTGGTTAGAATAAACATTTCTATAATGTCTACTATGTGCCAGGAATTGTGCTAAACACTTTACAAATATTATGTCATTTGATACTCACAACAACCCTATGAGGTAGGTGCTATTATTATTCCCATTTTACAGTTGAGGAAAACTGAGGCAAATATAAGTTGTGACTTGCCCAAGGTCATACACCTAGTAAGGAACCATTCATGGGATAGGAGAGGATGAGGATGCATGGAAGTGGAAGACAACATGTTTAATTCAGGAAACTGCTAGTAGTCAAGTCTAGCTAAAACATCAAAGGCTCAAATGAAAGTGATATGAAATAAGGCTAGCAAATCAGATCAGAGCAGGACTGTGGAAGCCCATAAATTCCAGAACAATGAGGTGAATATATAGTTGGAGAGAAGGTGATGAGTTATGAAAGACAGTGTCAGTCAGTCAACTAGTATTTATTAAGTGCCAACCTTCTGCCAGGTACTGTGCTAGGTGGTGGGGCAACAAGTAAAACTATTGCCTACTCTTACAGAACTTTCAGTTGAATGAGGGAGACGACATAAAAACAATATTGTGCAAACCAGATATACACAGGATAAATTAAAGATAGTCTCAAGGAAGACTTAGAAAGACTTCTTGCAGAAGGTGGAACTTTAGCTGAGGCTTGAATGAAGCCAGAGAAACCAGGAAATGTGAAGCTATCAGCTCCAGAAACCGGTAATTATTTGGGTATGGTGGTGAAGGAGAAGCAAAAGTCAAAGATGAACCTAAAGTTAGGAAAGTGTGTGATGGGAAAGATGGTTATACCCTCAAAAAAACTGGAGGTTAGGTGAGATTATCATAAATTCAATTTTTGACATGTTAAGTTATAGGTGACAATAGAATATCATGGTGGAGATATTCAGCAGGATAATGGAGACGGGGAGTTATAGGGCAGGGCAGAGATAAAGCCTTGCAACATATATCTGGGATTCATCCACAATTAGAAGTATTATTAGAGAATTCTTTGCTCAGTTTCCTGAGTTGTCAAATTTCAATGGAAATCATAGTCTCTGAAAGGAAACTGGGTAAAAAAAGCCTGAAAATATAGGGTTGAAGGATCATAAGATTTCAGATTTGGAAGGGGTCTTAAACATGATCTGGTAAAAGTTCTTTACTTTTTTTGTGTGTGTCATGTTCTAATGAAGTCTAGTGAAGCCCATGAACCACTTTTCAGGATCATTTTTAAAAAATAATTGAAGAAAATACAAAATTTCACTTACAGGATAGTGAAAATAAAAATTTTCCCCTATCCAACTTTTTTGACTCACTGACGTTTGTCCACAGACATAAGAGTGCATGGATCGCAGAGTTAGAACTCCTGATCACATTCAAACCTCTGATTTTACAGCTGAAAAAAACTGGGCTCTAGAAGTTAGGTTACTTATTCAAGGCCATATATTATTCTACCACAGAATACTGTACCCAGGAGGATCTATTGAAGGTTTTGGAACAGTGGAATCACACGAACAGATATATGCATGAGGAAACTTAAATTTGACTGCAGTATATAAGAATGACTGATTGAGAGGGAGGGGGAAGAATAGTGGTGGGAAAATCTTAAAATAGCCTTCTACTTGGGAAGAACAGTAAAATTAGGAGAGCTTAGAAAGTATCCTAGCTGAAAGTAACATTTATCTGTTCAGTAAAAGGTTCTTTAAAAAAAAAGCGCCCTGCTATTTTTGTCTCCTAATATAATATTTAATAGTAAAAAATAAAAATCAACCTTTTTTAATGAAAATGTTCAATTTATCAAGGGAAACTTATTGCTTAAGAAAGATTCAATCTCAAGATTTCCAGGGGAAAAATAATTCTGTTGATGACAGATTTGCCTAAGCATAAAAATGAACTCTGTGAAGCATATGCTTTGGGAAATGAACTATTTAAGATAATGGGAAAAATTACTTTGTAGAATCCATGTATCTGCTACTATTAAAAGTTGTAGGAGACATTGTGCTGGCAATCAAATGTTATCATCAATGATAAACTTAAAAATATTAGCATACACACTGTAGAACTTGTTTGAATGTCAATTCCAAAAACTTCTATCTTCTAAGTTTTCACTCAAAAATGTTGCTATATTTTTTAACAAAGTTAATCAGGTTAAGGATTAATATAATGCTACTATCCCAAATTCATTCAATGGATATTTTATCCTTATGTGGTAAAAATGAGTAACATTAAATCTATTCCAATGAAAGAAAAACTGAAAAACAGAAATTAGTGTAAGGCTATCAAATTTAACCATATCATCAAAGTTATTTTGATGCATCCTTCATTGAGACATGTTGTACAGCAGGAATCTGAAAAAATTGCCATCAATGGCATACTGAGAGAGATCCTGAAAAAAGGATAATTCTACCAAATGGATCAAACAATGTTATTTTAATAGTTACTTTGTTTATTCATTATGGTACCCCCAAAAGCATATAATAATCATATGAACCACAACAAAACCAACAGCAACAGCAGTAACAAAAAAACAATAGCAGCAGCAGCAGCAACAATAACAAAAACAACAAGTTTATATAGTACATACCACGTTCCAGGAACTCTGCTAGTCACTTTACAAATGTTATCTCACTTGATCTTAATAACAATCCTGGGAGGGAGATCCTAGTAGATCCTAGTAGATCCCATTTTACATTTGAGGAAACTAGGGTTCAGAGGTTAAGTGATTTGCCCAGGGTCACACATTTAGTAATCTTGCTCTGGATTTGAATTCAAACCTCCCTGACTCAAATCCCAGCACACTATCCACTGGGTCATCTAGTTGCCTAATAGAAGTGTGGTTTAATTGAAAGATTTCTGGATCTGTATTCAAGTCTTAGTTCTGTTCCTTATGGGAGTGTTTGAACATATAAAAAAAAAATTTTCCCTTCTCTGACTTCCATATCTTTTCTCCTTCAAGGAAGCCATTGTTGTCACAGATGTTTATTTACATCTATAAAAAAGTTGGGTTAGTTGACCTTTGAAGTTCTTCCCACTCCTAAATCGATGATTATTTGATCCACAGGGAATCACTATGAAATAAATACTTGTCCAGAAGAAAAAGAAAAACAAGGACAGGGATACAGTGGAAGAGAAAGAACAGGGAAAGTCCCCAAAATAATAATAAAAAACTATTGGTCTTTTTTTTTATTTACCAAGAACCTCTAGTCTCATAGACTTTTGCACTTCTAAACCTGAAGATCATTTCATCAACTTTAGCTTCACACACATGAATTTATAACTGAATTATGGTAACTCGCAGGAAAGAACAGATTCCTAGATGAGGGAAAGGCACTCCTTTAATTCATTGCTGAAGTTTGAAAAATGCCTGAAGCATAGGAATCATACTTATCATTCTTTGTCCTGGTTTTGAAGAGGTTTACCTACAGTTCCCAGAAAAACCTTAAAACTTTTAGATTCCTTGTAGACTCACTTATCTCTCTTTGACAAAAAGAACCTGGCTTCAGTTTTGTTTACTGGTCCCAGGAGATCCTTAAAGTTTTAGAAACTGCCTTATTTCCCTTTGAAAGCAAACTTCCTCTTCCAGCTCCCTTCATTATCTATTCTCATTGTCTGTTCAAATCACTCAGACATTCCAAACAGAAATTCTCACGTGGACCCTTTTAAGGGTCCACCTCCCTCATCAACTGGCTTTCCCATAGTTTTGCTTTCCTGGCCATTCCCACCCTTAATCCTAGCTAGGTGCCAGTGTTCCTTTTGCCCCAGCTTGCTGGCCACTCCCATCCAGATCTCCCTAGACCCCTCCTCCCCTCACCCCAAACTGCTTGGCCTCTCCCCAATCAGTCTGTACTAAAGACTCATCTTTCCCCCACTCAAAAGCTGGGAATTTCTCATGCCCCTAGGGGATGAGACCCCATGCCCGCCCTTAACTGGTGTCACCTGGCCTGACCACCCTAGCCCCAGCCCCCATTCAGACGCTGAGCTTTCTAGACTGCCTCACGCTGCTCATCCTTGTGAGAGTCACCCGACCACCTTGAACCATATTTAGATAACTGATGTTTGGGTTCCTTTGGAGTCTGGCCTATATGCTTATCTTTAATAAACTTTTTCTCTGGCTGGAAGAAGATCTGAGTTGAATTCATTCAGGCAGATCCACGCTGTGATTTGGGCTTTTTCCCATGATCTTGGGGTGCCTCTGTGCATCTAAGAGCACCCCAACCCCCCCCTTCAGTTTGACTACATATGGGGTTTTGTGTTACAGTCTGGGTACCATAATTAAAGTCTGAGATTATTAAACTGGAGAGGTGTCAGTGAAGGACAACTAGGATGGTAAAGATACTTGAGTTCATGCTATATGAATACTGGTTGAAGGAGTTGAGAATACTTAGACAGGAAAAGACAAATCTTAGGGATGTGATGGGGGAGCCAGGACAAGCCAAACAATTCCTATCATCTGGTTTTTGAAGGGGTATCAGAGGGATGAGACAATAAACTTCTTTTCTTTGGCACCCAAAAAGATGACAGAATAGGAACAATGGGTAGGGATTATAAAGAGGTAGGTTTATTCATGATTTAAAGGACAATTCCCTATTATGATATGCAAAAGTGAAATATAAGTTGCTGTGGAAAGTAAAAGTTTCCCCTCACTAAAGATCTTTAAGCAAAAAGTGAATGACAACCTGCACAGGATTTCATAAAAGGGATGTTGTTTTTCATCACTATGTTGGATCAGTGGACACTGAGATTCTGCTATGAATGTGTGTATGGAATCTGGGCCTACATTTCCAGAAAGCACTCCAACATGCATAAGATGCTATCAGTCCTATGAACAAAATGTCCTAGGAAGTCCCTCTGGTGGGGAGTCTGGAGGGCACAGAGAATGAGGCCTCCAGTGTAGATTTTCTGTTTGAAATGGAAATGGCATTGGTTTAGTGTTCTGTACAAACTGCTGATTCACTCAGCTCAACATTCTCACTTGTTCAGTCAGACCCTGAAGGATTTTTCTCTTTACAAAGAGAGGGGTGAATTCCAGGAGGACTCTGATTCAGGAAGAAAAAGGATGAAAGAAGAAACAGGCCTATGTGCTGGGATTCCCCCAGGGAAGCAATAAAAATGGTTCAGTGAATAGAGGAGCTAAGAGATCAAGGAATGGCCCCATTTGAATTTCCTCTCTTTACTCCTGAATACTTTGAAGCCTTCTTAGAATTTTGTAACTTTTTTTCCCTTTCCTTTGTTATTTTAAGTTCTTGCCTTTTTCGTTGTAGCTACTCACTGTAAAACAACTTGGAGAATCTAAGGAAGGACTGAGTATTCATTTTAGCTACTCCAAGAGTGCAGTGGAGGGGAGAAGCTAGAAACCTAAAGTCAGAGCCCTGACTAGGAAGTCTTGTGCTTGGAATAAATTCATATGGTGTGTGTGTGTGTGTGTGTGTGTGTGTGTGTGTGTGTGTGTGTGTG
>NW_020954548.1:5074792-5174181 GCF_900497805.2 Vombatus ursinus
TGTGTGTGTGTGTGTGTGTGTGTGTGTGTGTGTGTGTGTGTGTGTGTTTGTGTGTGTGTGTGTGTGTGTGTGTGTGTGAGAGAGAGAGAGTGTGTGTCAGTATAAATCCAAAAATTACATGACACAATTTCTTGATAAAATTGTTACAAGGATTTTTATGCAAACCAGGACTATGTTTCAAATTTCCAGCTAATGGGAAGCTTGTGAACCAATCTTTCAAACAAGCAAAGTATGCAATATTTATCTTACAAAGAGTCAGTTAGTAAGCATTTATAAAAACTTTTTTCTATTGATACAAAGAAAGGCTAAACATAGCATCTGCTCTAAAGAAGTTTACATTCTAATTGGGAGAAAACATGTAAATAGTTATGTGCGTACAAGATATATACAGAATAGATGAAGGTAACCTCAGGCAATATGTACTACTCCCCCCTCCCCAAACTGATTTTGCACGTACAGTAAGTAATGGAGAAGGAACGCACAAGTAGGGGAAGAATATAGTGACAAGATTCTAAGTCCAGACAAGAGAGAAAAAGAAATTTCATGGGATAGGATAAGATTGTGGATTATCTGGGCATATCAACCAATAAGCATTTATTAATCATCTCTAATGTGCCAAGTACTATGCTAGATACTAGGCATAAAATACAAAAATTAAATATTATTTGCCCAGAAGGGGTTTACTTTTCATAAGAGAAAGAAAAAGTGTGCTTGCCAAAAATAAAATAAGGGTACTAGCAATTGGGGAGAGGGGTATGTTGTGGAGGAGGTCAGGAAAGGCTTCCTCCCAGATGACTTGAGCTGAGCCTTGAAGTAAACTAGGGAGTTTACAAGACAGGCATGAATAAGAGCTGGCTAGAAACAGGAGACAATCCATACAGAGACATAGTTATTAGCTAGGATGTGGGGTGTGGTCAACAGCAAGTTTGTCAGTTTGACTAGACTGTAGTGTGTGTGAAGAAAGATGTTATACAATAAATCTGGTAAAGTAGTCTGGAGCCATATTGTGAAGAGTTTTAAATGGGAAGCCGAGGATTTGAAATTCAGTCCTAGAGACAATGGGAAGCTAGTGGAGTTCTTAAGAAGGTGAGTGATATGGATTATTTTTTTAAAGATCTTAAATTTTATTGAATTGACAGCTATATGGATAATGGGTTAGAAAGGGGAAAACATGGCAGGGAGACTAATTAGGAGGCTGTTGCAATAGCTCTGATCAACAATTCTGAGCTGAATTAAAGACGGTGAAAATATGTTAAAGAAAGGGACCATTATGGAGAACAATAGAAATTCCACCCCTATTTTTTTCACATGGATAAAGATTTGTCTGCAACTCCTACTTTGACATGCATGGGTAAAATAAATTCAAGACAGAATAAGGGGCAGTGACAGTTAAAACCAGTGGAGAAAATAAACTCAGTCATGGAATTTCAGAGAATGGGGGAAAATATGGCTTCCTCACGTCCCAGGGAGGTTGACTTTGTATAGAGCACTGCTTTTAAGGGTTTGACAGGCACCATAACTTCCCTTTTGGAACTGCATTTTCCTCCCATTGGACTATTGAGACATTCGGATAGGCCAGTTGACTATCTGACAACATAATCTTAACATCGAGAAAGCATTAGTCAGAAGCAGAACAGAGATGTTTTAGGCTAGAGAAGTTTCCCTTTGGAGAAATATATCAGAAGGGGAACTAGTATCTTTAAAGATGCAGAACTGATAACTCCAGCTGGAAAAGAACAAACAAATAAAAAATAAATAAAAAGTCAATGAAATTGATTAAAACTATAATAGTTGGCAGGTGCTGAGGCTGGAATTCTCAAGAATGGCAAGGCAGTGCAGTCATGCAGCAGGGAACAATATGATAGATTGGGACCATGAGTAGAGCTGCTGGAACTATGAAATACCATAGCACTGATAATGTTTGGTTGCCAGGCAGGTTAGAGATGGCCATCTGAAGACTGACTGATTATGGAAAAGCCATGCTCAGAGCTGGGTAGGGCAGGGAATAAAAAGTCATTCAGGCAGCATACAGTTCCATGATATGTGTGTTTGAGGGTAAAAGTGTGTCTATCTGATGAGAAAATCTGAGGGATGGATAGGGTTAAGATAGAAATTGAAGTGTCCTCTGTGTGTGTCTGTGTACATACATATCAGGGCATGAGATACAGGGACAAGAACTCTAGTCCTGGAGTCAGACGACTCAAAAAATTTAATGCCTGTATGATCTTGGCAAGTCAACTAACTTTCCTGGTCCTTATTTTTATCATTTATAAAATTAGGGCGTTAAACTAAAGTAGATATTGATATAGATACCTATATCTATAACAGCTTAGAAACATATAGCTAATAATTTTCTGGAACTAGATTTGACCTGAGGTCTTCCTAACCTCAAATACAGCATTCTATCAACTGTGCCACCTAGATACTCATATTAAGGTGACTTGCTTTACCTACAGAGTTTGAGCTTCTAAATATTAAAATAATAGAACTGTATATTTAGGGCTAGAAGGGGCAAACACATACATACATATACATACATCCGAACACATATTAGATAAGTTACAAGGTCCCATCTATTTATACACACACCTAAGCATGTGTGCATATGTATACACATGTATACATATACTCACATGCATGTTTATAGGTTCCACATGTGTGTTTATGTATTGCAGATAGATAACTATATATACATTTATATATCTAAATATATATGGATTACATGTGTGTATTTAGGTATCATTAATGTAGATATTTGTATCAATATCTATATAGGCAATGCATAGATATGGATGCCAATATTGATATAAATATTAATATCAAAATCTGTATCTAAATAGGCAAGTCACTTATCCAGGAAATCAGTTTCCACATTTATAAAATGAGAAAATTGGCCTAAATAAACCATAAAATCCATTCTAACTCTATAACTATTAATTTTAATAACAAAGAGCTCAAACTCTGTATATAAAGTAGTCACCATAATCTTGGTAGTTAGGTGGCAGAGCAGATAGTGTTGTACCTGGAGTCAGTTCGAAACTGATTTGTTGTGTGATTCTGAGCAAGTCACTGAAACTCAATTTACTCCAGATTTCTTACCTGTAAAATGGGAATAATAATATTAACATCTACCTCCTAGGCTTGTTGTGAGAGGATAGAATGAGATAATATTTATAAAGAACTTTGCAAATGTTAAACCACTATAAAGCTAGCTACCAATATTATTTGATGATGGACCTATTTCATTTAATTTAACTGTGAAATAAACACCTTCACCAATGTCTTACTTCTCAATTACCTGATTATGGCTTGGAGGTGAACTTGCTTTTCACGAGCATTACCAGTAAAGTAAAGCCCTAGGAGGTCCTTCTAGGTTTGCAATGTTTTGATAAAGTATATGAAGTTGATGAGTGAGTGGGCGGAGGAGTGGGGTAGATGAACTTTACTTTGCCTCACCAATTGCACTAGTCATTTCCCACGTGGGAGTTGAGTTTATCTTCTTCAGGTCTTCATCATTGTCTCTCTCACTGAAATCAATGCACATATTGATCCATATCTCTGCCCTTTTAGTAATGGAAGAAGGTCTGTTGGATTTCTCCACAGGGAGGTAGCAATATTTTGCTATCAGAGTCCTAAAAGCAAATTCATGAAGGTTAAAAAGTGGCTGGCTTTTGCTTGACTGATACTATTCTACTCCTCTCCCTCAATCTTGATATTCTCTTTCCAATTTTCTATAACTGCTAATTGTCTGCAGAAGAGATTTTCTCTTAGCCTGGCTTTATGGAGTCGCAGATGAGTACTATCATGTTACTCTGTAGGTGGTCTTGAGCACACTGCCTTGCACACAGTAGATTCTTAATAAATGCTTGATAAATTGAATAATTATGCCATAATCATTTATATAGACAATTAAAAGGTACCATCAGTCAATTTATTTCTAAAAAAAAAAACCTCAACATATTCACAATTGAAATTCTTATTTGATATTGATCTACTTCTAAGAAAAGAATAGGAATTATCATGTTTTTAGGAGGGATTACACTCTTTCTCATACTCTTTAGTTATGCCATTTTCTATAAGGAAGCAATGAGCAAAAGACTAGTTAGAAAAGTAGACCAGGATACTCTAACACTTCATCAAGCCTGGGTTATCTATCTGTTTGTTTAGGAAAAGATGGAATGGATCCTTGGGTTCCTTTTTGGGATATGGGCGTGGATAATTATATCCATGCTCTTTCCATAGAGCATTCAGTTTTATAACAGGGGTAGATTCTGACTTTTCTTTCTTCTCCTCCTCTATCAACACTGTGATACTGTAATACTGGCTGGATTCACTATACTCCCATATGACTCAGCCAAATCAGTGATGCAATGAATTCAGACACACAATGTTTCTACAGATTATGTACTTATGCATTATCTAACCTAATATATATATATATATATATATATATATATATATATATATATATATAAAATGTTATAGACTTCAAGGTCACAAATACATATTTATTTATATATACACAAATATACAAATATGTATGAATAAATGTGCATATATACACTTATGCATATATATATATGTGTGTGTGTGTGTATGTGTGTGTGTGTGTGTATGTATGCTTTTGTATGTGTATGTCCAGAAAGTACTATAAGCCCTGTCCAAGGTCATCTACTATCATACTATAGCTACATATGTAGTGTAGCTTTAAAATCAATATTCTATAAACCCATTTACCAGTTATCCTATAAGGTCTGGATGGCAAAATATACTCTCCAAATCTGAGCTCTGTGATTCAATAATAGGTGCCAATTCTGGATTTAGTTTAGGTATTAGCTTATATTATAAATTAGACTGAGCTGTGTAGTACCAGATCAAAAGCTGTGCTTGGAACCAGGAAGAACTAAGTTAAAGTCACACCTCTGATATCTAATATCTGGCTGAACCCAGGTAAGTCATTTAACTTGTCTGTCTTCAGGTAACCTCTTTAAGACTATAAATTATAGTAAAAGCACAATCTAAATTGGTAGAGGGAATTTCCACATCTAAGAATTCATTCTATCAGCGAAATTATAGATCCAGCTTCCATTTCTATAAGTCAAAAAGAACCTGCCCAATTTTGAAAGGAAAGTTGTTCTCCACTGAAGTCATCTCGCTCCCTGAACCCTCTAAGATCCTTGACTCTCACTCAAGCTGCCTCATTAATCAGAATAAACAAATTATAGCACTTTTCAATATTTTATTTCATATACATAATACACACATATACATACACATATGTGTATGTATATGTAGATAGATTCACATATATATGCATTTAAACATACATATATGTATATTTATACACATACACATATATACATATGTATGCTTATATTTACATGTGTATATATGTTTGTATATTTATAGAATTTATAAATGTATAGAATATGCGAATCTATGATGTTATAGAGATCACCCAAATATCAAAAGGCAAATGTAAGCCAGGAATGAATAGGCTGCCACATATCAGCAGTGAAAACTCATCTACCCAAAACAAGGTAAATATACTATAAAAGTGATATTTGATCAGAAGATGAGGTGGATTGATTACTGACTCTTAGATTTAAAGCTTGGAAAGATTTTAGAAGTCATGTAGTACAACAGTATCATTTTGTAGAGAAGTTCACTAAAGCCCAAAGATGTTAGATGATTTGTTCAAGGTTATGCATGTATCAAAAAGAGGCAGGATTCAAAGTCAAGTTCTCTGATTTTAAATTTAGGGTTCTTTCCTCTATGTTATGTAGTAAGTGTGGGGATGTGGAATAACATGTTTAGCCTATATGCTCCATTGGTACCCATGGAACACTAAGAGATCTCAGAGGAAGGATCCTTAGCACATTGCATAAGTCCTCAGTAGACAGTTTATAGCAGGCCAGAGACATGGATTTCATAGGAAAAGAAAACATGGATGAGTTATCTTTACCATTGAGTGAATGCTCATATCAATATAATTCCAGATCCATTCAAGTTTTGGAGCATCAAAGTAATAGATCACAAGTCTATGACATGGGTAATTGCTATGAAGAGGTCTAATTTGAAACTGCAGGCATGAAATGCTCCTCTATACTAGCAGAAATGTTTTTTTTCCCCCTTAAGTTGCTAAGTACTTGCAGTGTTATATAAACTTTCACTACATTGGAAGTCATTACTACCAGTATGACTTTAGACAAGACATTTCCCTTCTCTGTTCCTCAATTTTTTCATTTGTAAACTGAAATGATTGATGTAAAATAGGTAACCTCCAAGACTGCTTCTAAATCTTGAATCTATGACTCATGGGTAAACGGAATATTGTAAGTTTAGCAATAGTCTCTTTATTTTTATTCCTTTTAACTGGAAGGGAAAATTGTAAATAATGATTAAAGATTCCTTATTTAAGAAAAACATAGGATGTCAGTCTGTCAACAAGCATTTATCGGACTTTTATTGCATGCCAGGAACTGAGCTATGCACTAGGAATGCAAATAGAAGCATAAAGAAAGATAGTTCCTGCACTCAAAAAGCTTATAGAGATACTGAATTGCTGAAAAGTATAGAATATCCTAATTTCTTTAGAACTGATAATCTAGAGGTTATCTGGCTGACAAAAAGACAGTTGTATAGTGGGAAAGGAAGAAGAAACATAAAAAGGAGCTGAAAATAGGGTGAGAGGAGAGAAGATAAGGGGGAAGGTGGAATCGTATGGAGATGAATCAGTAGTAGAGTCTGGGTAGGAATGATGACAATTTTGACTTAGGTCTCATCCTTAAATTTGAGGTTCTGGGAGATACCAGCCAATCAGAAAGAAAGACTACAAAGTCAAACAACACTGTTAATATGAGAAGTAGTCCAGGAATACAGTCTGAAATGGAGCCTGACAGTCTTGAGTTTCACTTTGAGACCTAAATAATCTTTCTTTTGATATTATGAAAGTTAATGCTTCATTATTTACTTCAATCTTCCTAACCCCACAAGGAGGAGGGGTGAAGGAAAGAGAAGGAAGCTTTGGTAAAGTGGTAAAAATACTTGTCTTCCATTCAAAGACATTCAGTGGCTTCCTATTGCCTAATGAATAAAACTCAAATTCTTTCTTCTGTCTTTTAAAGCTCTCTACAATATATTGTCCTAATTTTGTTGATGGCCTTTAGTGGTAATGAGTTCCCCATTATTGGTGACCTAAACATTGACAGACTACCTTAGATTCATTCAATGTTTTATGGAAATGAATACTGCAACATATAATATCTCTATTAGTTCTTGAATCTATTACATAACTGATCTTTTTGTAGCCAGACAGTTCCTTCATGAAGAATTTTACACCATTTCTCACAAGAATAATATGCTTTATGAATAAATTATTGAATGATTTTTTAAAAATTAAGTGTTTATTATTGTGCAAAGTGCTATGCTACACATTGGGAATAGAAGTAGAAAAACAATATAGTTCATACTCTCAAAGAGTTCAGATTCTAATGGGGGAGATAATATCTATATCTGTATATGTAGATGTTTAAATCAATATCAACACACATAACTATAGCTATGAGTCAAATGGAAAGGTCCTATAGTTCTAAGGGTTCAGTGGCAAAATAGTAATACATCTATTTTAACGGAATTTTTATTGATAAATGCATATCTGTTTCTTTTATTGAACCCTTTAATAGTGCCAAAGTCTTTGGTGGAGACACCCTTCTTCGCTGAGTCTTCAGTAGCTATGTCTGCTGGAGAGGCAAGGGATGTATCACCAGCCAGGTAATATCTTCACAAAATATGCTCCCCTAGATGGTGTATTTGGGGATGTATATGGAAACAGATGGGGTGGGTTGCTACCATTCCCAAGCTCAGGGTACTGAGTAATCTTTTCCTGGTACTGAGAGAAGATTGTGGTTGAGGTAGTTCTTTCCATTGTTCTTTGGGTCATTTGTGATTTGATTTCTTTAAGATGGTTCTTCATTGGTCTGTGTCTATGTCTATGCATGTATAAAGTAACAAGATGTGTGTCTGTGCTTAAGGGTTCTGTAGGCTTCTTGGCCCTATGGAAACCTCCTAAGAAAATATTTCAGGGTATTTAACACTAAAAAGGAAAAATCACAGATACATTTTTAAATAACTGAAAATACTATTGGTTTTCTTCATAAAAATATTTTAAAATAATTTTATATATGCATGTGTGTATTATATATGTACACATAAGCAATATATATATATATAGATATGCATGCACACAGATGCATATGCTTAATATGGATTTATATCATACATATTTCTCATATCTTCTATTTGTGTGCAAACTTACATAAATTACTTATATAACCTACTAAGCATATGTAGCCTCAGATCAGATCAAATTTAACATCTCAACCAGCCATCTACCCTGGCTACCTTCTCACCATCCACCTTAGTTATATTTCCTCTTACATTAGATTTTGAGTCCCTTGAGGGTAGGGAGTGCATTTTACCTCTTTTTTCAGCCTTGGTACTTAGCACAGTTTGGTACATAGTAGGAACTTCATAAAAGGTTATCAATCAAATGACTTTCCCCACTCCAGTCTTTTTATTTTTCGTGAGAAACAATAATCACATCAATACCACAATTGCTTTTGGAAAGCTAATGTCAGAAAATTGACCCATGGCTTCATAAAAAATACCTCTAGCTTCCCTGCTTAAAAACACCATTCCATGCCTATATGTATTATCATCCTTCATGAGAATGTAAGCTCTTTAAGTCTTTTAAGAAAAGACTGTTAGTCTTTTGGATTTGTATCCCCAGATTTTAGCATAGTGATATCTCTGTTGTAGTTAGCACTCAATAAATGCATTCATTCATTCATATATGAAATGAGATCTCTAAGGACATCATGGATATGACATTGCATGATTCCTCCTTTATACTATTATGATAAAAAATTAGAGGGTTATTTTCTAAAACTTTTGATCCCATAGAAAATCTGTTTAAGGCATTACAAAAATAGAACTCAAAACAAACAGATATTTCATCTACTTCACACATAGCAATTTCTGATGTCTGTAAGCATGATGCTTACATCTGTGGGATGAAAATTAAACTATAATTCTTATGTTTCAAATTGTAGCTATTTTTAAGTCCATCTAATATAGCATCAGTACACAAAGGCTCCAACCACCCTACCCTCCACACCATCTTGTGCTGTTAACTAATTCTTACTATAATATTCTTATAATCTGAAATTTTGGAGGTAACTGTCATTGCTTCTAGGGAGATATGGCACCATTATTATCTGCTGAGGTCTTCCAGTAATAGTGGAAATCACACTTGTGAGGGATATTAGATAAATGACCCTATGAATTGGTTATTGGTCTTGGAGTCAGGAAGAACTGAGTATCAAGATGCCTGTTACACTTACTAAGTTTCATTATTCTGACTAAATGAAAACTTTTATCAGCCTCTGGTTTTTCCTCTGTAAAATGGGAGTAATAATAGGACCTATCTCATAGTATTTTATAAGAATCAACTGAGATAACATATATAAATGATTTTGCAAACTGTAAAATATATAAATATAAGCAATGATGATGAGGAAGAGGATGATAATATCATAGACAGGATTCATGCTTTAGGTAGAAACATTTATATCCCTTCTAATTTTTATTCTGTGTTTAACAACAATTAAATGAGAATCTCTTCAGGTTATTGTAAAGGTCATGATTCTTTTTGTAAAAGGAACTTGCTGTACCTAAAATATCATAAATTAAAATAATAGCCATTTCCTCCCAAAAGCCTATTAGAACAATTCATTTTATAAACTATTTAATTTCATAACAAGTGGTTTATCATTCTATAAAATCATAAAAGAAGTTGTTGTTTAAGAATGAATTGAAAGACCAATCAAACGTATATTGTTCCAAAGAAAACATTCAATTACCACAAGCTATCATAAATAGGGTAATCAAAGAATACAGATTTGAATCATTGTAAATATGAATATTTCAACTTATTAAAATATTTCCATTTTCTATTGGTTTAATTTTTATTTTGTTATTAATCAACTTTGTTCCATAATTTATCAAACTAGAAATAATAGTTTTGGGAAAAGCTTGAGTAACAAAAGAAAGCAAGGGAAGTGATTAGAGGACGTAAACAAGAAAAGTTGTAGGTTGCTGTCATTGCTAAAATCATATTTTCAATTTAATTAAATTAGATTCATCAGACATGTATTATAAAGCCCACTAGGAAAAGCACTGTGGCTCCAGGTAGCACCTGAGTAGAAGAAAAGATTCCAGTAAGGGGCAAAGTAAATAGTGTGGCTATGGCATTGCCTTGGCTGCACTTCTCACTAATGTTTTTGTTGTTTTATTTTGTTTTATATACATGATAAGGCAGCGAGATGGCGCATTTGATTCTAGAGTCAGGAAGAACTGAATTCAAGTCTGGTTTCATATACTTACTGGCTGTATGACCTGGGGAAGTCACTTAACCTTGTTTGGTTCAATTTCTTCATCTATAAAATGAGCTGGAGAAGGAAATGGTGAACCATGCAAGTATCTTTGCAAAGAAAACTCTAAAAAGGGTTCACAAAAAGTTAGACATAACTGGAAATTACTAAACCACAAAATATACATGACACAAAACCACAGAATCAACATCTCTGACCTTAATGCTTTCGATCATGTCCGGCACTCACGCTCTGTTTGTTTTGGGTTTTCTTTAGAACTCTCAAGAGAAAACCTGTCCTTCAGAAACTCTGTAATACTTGTTTATAGATAACTTGGAAAAGGGAAGTTGACTGTGCTTCATCTAATGTGCTAGGCAGCCTCACTGAGGGATCTCTCACATTGTTTCTTTTATAATTATGCAGAGATTGTTTGTATGCAGGTGTCAAGAAGGATGTCCAAACTTTAGTTATTTTCCTCTGTGGGGATAAATGAACATTTCATATATATTTCTAAAGGCAATTGTTTGTAATTCAGAAATCAAGAACAAATCTGGGATGTATATACTGAGGATAAGAGGGAAATGGAGCTGATGGAGTTGGAATGAAAGTATATAAAAGGAAGAAAAAGAAACATGATCACAGGACCATAGATTCCTGGATTTGGGAGATACACTACTTTTACTCCTCTATTTTACATATGGAGAAACAGAGGCTCAGAGAAAGCAATCAATTTCTCCAACACTTCTACTTATTATAAATAGCAATTTAAATTTAAATTTGAATTGTCTAGCTTTAAATCTAGCAATTGTTTGAGTATATACTGAACTGCCTTTCAGGTATAAGTAACCTCAATAGTAGTGCATTAATTTCTCCTTTCACTTTCTTCTCTCACCTTTCTGTTGTTCTATTCTGACATAATCAAAGTCTTCCTAACCATCTTTCTCTGTGTTACTTGGGCCACTGCAGATCTATCTTTTGATTTTAAAGGGTACATGAAGAAACCTAAGATTTGAGGCAGTATGACGTGGCAAGGGGGGAAAAATGGGATTAAAAAAATCCTTGCTCTAGATTTTGAGGATGTAGGTTTAACTCCCAATTTTATGATGACTAGCTTTACAACTTTGGACAAGTCAGTATTATCCTTGCTAGACCTAATTTGCCTCACTTGTAAAATGAAGAAGTTGGACCAAATGACCTTAGTTACCTTCTAGTTCTTTATTTTGAAGCAATCAATATGCATTTATTAAGTTCCTACTTTGTGCCAATCACTGTGCTAGAGATAAAAAAGACAAAAATGAAACAGATTCCATTCTCAAAATAACAAGAAAGTAGAGATTGTTATTTGTTATGTCTTTATAAAATTTATCAGAATATTGGAACACCCACATCAGCATTGAATTCAGATATAATGATGTGAGGGATTGTCTGATGTTGGCTAGGTGCCACGTGAGGGTTGTGGCAAGATGGGGCAGGGACAAGATATTAGGAAGTAACCGGAGCTCACGCTCCCGAGGCAGGGGGCTGTGCCATGTGGAGTTGTGGTGAACTGGGGTAGGAACAGGATACGGGGAAGTAGCCGGAACATGTACTCCTGAGGCAGGGGCTGTGCCACGTGGGAGTGGGATGGCAGAGAACAAGATCCCTTTGTCTAGTCCTCTCCCTAGGTGCAGCGCTAACCCCAGACATCTCCTTCCAGTATCTGGGCCTAACTTCCCTTGTCACGTCCTCTCCCTTGGTGCAGTGCTAACCCCAGACATCCCCTTCCGGTATCTGATCCTACAATCATTCACTGGTAGGCGGGCTGAGGAGGAGGGGCTAGGAAGGTATATAGGGGCGGTAGGGGTCAGAGCTCGCTCTCTCTTGCTCTTGCTTTCCTGCTTGGCCTTGCTGTGATGGCCTCTGAATAAAGTTCGAGTGTTTGCACCTCCTGATCAGTTCGTCTCTGTGTTTATCTGGGTGGGCTCCGAAGACTGGTAAGTATGACCTTGGCAGCCTGCTCCTGTTAGGAGGAGAGTGCACGGCGCGACCGGCACATAATGGAAGCTAATTTTTTTATTAAAAATAAAGTTTTTGGGTTATTCCTCACAATGTTCTGATGAGATAAGCAGTTATATAGTATTATAATTCTACAGAACAGGAAACTGAGTCTCAGAAAGGTGAAGTGATTGCTCTGGCCATACACTGTGGTAAATATAGGAGTCAGATTTCAAAACCAAATCTTAAGACATTATGTCCATGGTTTTTTAGTTGATAATAGGATAACAAATTAAAGTCTCTATGTTACATGCATTAGATGGTCATTTTTCTAGACTAAGTCCCTTAGAGCCTGTACCTTGCAGTCATGCCTCTGACTAAAACCTTTTTTGAGGGGATTCATTACCTGAAGTACCAGTGAGGCAGATGGTAATATAGTGTTTAGAGTGTTGGGCCTGGAGTTAGAAGACCTGAGTTTAAATTCAACCTGAAATACTTACTTAGTTATGTGACCCTGGGCAAGTCACTTAACGTCAGATGGCCTAAGTTTCCTCAACTGTCATATGGGGATAATAAGAACCCCCTACCTTGTTGTGAGGATCAAATCAGATATTATTTATAAAAAAAACTTAATATAGTTCCTAGAACATGGTATATACCATATAAATGTTTATTCCCTACTCCTTCCTTTCTCTTCCCATTTTCAGGTCATTGACCGAGTTAACCAGCCCTGATGCATACATACACAGCTCATTAGGCTTTTGTCCCGCTAGGGATCATAGTAAAGGGGACAATTTAGAGCAATATTGATTAACTATAACACTCAAAAATTAGCCATTAAGAATAGATATTGGGGCGGCTAGGTGGAACAGTGGATAGAGCACCAGCTCTGGAGTCAGGAGGACCTGAGTTCAAATATGGCCTCAGATACGTAACACTTACTAGCTGTGTGACCCTGGGCAAGTCACTTAACCCCACTGCCTCCCAAAAAAAAAAAAGAATAGATATCCATTTGTACCAAGAAAAGACCCCTATTAGAAATGTCCAATATGAGTTGAGTGTGAATATAACAGAATTAAAGTCAAAGTTTATGATGGGAAACCAAAAGAAAACATAAGGACATTAATTCTATGCTCTTATATTTTCTTTTATTTTTAAAATCCCTTTGTTTTCTACATGTAACAACTAAAGATGAGAGAGAAGTTTGCCCAAGCTATATAAACACATATGAGTTGATATCTCTCTAGGTTTATTAAAATAAAAAAGTACATATGATTTCATTTGATCCTTACAACATTTCTATAAGGCATGCACTCTAGGCATTGTTGAAATCATTTATTAAATACCTAAATTGTGTTTTCCTTTGCTTCAGCCACATATCATTGCCTATTTGATATTTTGAACCAGATATCCTATAAAAATCTGCAACTTGATATTTTTCCCAAAACCCATTTTTCTTACAGATTTCCCTATTTAGCATCATTCTTCTGATTACCTATGTAACTCTTGATTCCTTGTTCTCCCTCAACTCACATATTCAATGGCTAAATCTTATTTCTACATCCTTGTCTCTATGAATTTTCCCTTTTCTCTACTCACTCAACAACAACTCTATTAAGGATTTTGTTACTTCTGGCAACCACTATTACAATAACCTTCTTATAAAATATGAATAAAATTCATCTAGTGGATCTGGTTCTCTCCATTCTTTAACCCACCCTTGTTTCACCTGCTAAAGTAATTTTCCTAACATGCTGGTCTGATAATGCAACTCCCCTAAATAACAACAAAATTCAGTGGCTCTCTATTGCCTCTAGGATCAAGCATAAATGCCTTTGTTTGGTGTTTAAAGATCTACATAACATATATCCAACTTACCTTATATTCTTGGGGTGGGGAGTGGGGCAGAGGGTGTTACCCAGTACGATTTTAACCAGGACAAAACCACCTGCAAAACTCTGCACAGTGCCTGACAGATAGCACTAAATACATGCACAATTCCTTCTTTCCTTCCTTCCATTCTTCCTTCCTTCCCTCCTTTCACTGGGACAAAAAAAAAGTCAATATCATTTTGTGGCCCTGATCTAACAAAAATAATGGAAAACAGGAGAAATTCTACAGAATCAGAATCTAACAAATATTTTCATGATTTCCACAATAAGAGAGATGGGTAGAATTAACTTCATGGCAATTTCTTATCAAATTATAGATGGTTTTATTAAATAAATAAATAACTTAAGAGCATTTGAAAAAAAATTGAAATTTATCTTTTATCGAAATGGGTCTTCAGATTAACCTTACAATTTTTTGAAATTGTTAGTGGATTATCACTAAAGTGCTTTTTCGATGTCTCATCATGGCACAGAAGTGATCTTGGCTTCAAGAAACTTCAGAAGTCTACCACACCAAGGCAGAAGCTCTAGCCATATTACCAAGCTAGAAATGAACATTTCTGATGATTGGCTATATACCTGTTTTCCTAGAACCATCCAAGCTAAGTTGGGAGAATCTTATCACTAAATTGTCTGCAGGATAATGAGTTCTGAGGCCACAGATGTTCTCAAAGACCATCTACTAAGCTATAGAAGAGTTATCATTTGTATCACTGGAGGGAATAATAACACCAGTGAAATCCTAGATCCTTGAAAGACTGAAATAATTTACTGGTTGATCAGGGGAAAGCCAAAGACACAATGTCCAGGAATTTCAGCAGAGCTTTTAATTCTCTTTTGTTAATCTAATGAAAATATGAAACACTTAAGGCTAATATAATTGGGTAAATTTCAAATGTGTTGAATGTTTGAAGGTAGCATTTAATGGAACACTTCAGTCCTTGGCCCAATAATGCATTATATTTTTATTTAGGCTTTGCTTTGCTTTGTTTTATTTTATCAGTGACAGAGATGAAGATAGTTGGAAAATTTATCAAATTTATTTAGAATGTATTTTTGAAATCTATTTGGATTTCCTTTCTTAAGAAGTTTCAAAGCCTAGTAGTGTGAATTTCTGATTTGTGACCATCCACATTTTTAATTGTTTGGAAGGGTTGATAATTATCACAAGATCTGGAAACAGTACTGTCCTAACAGTGATAGTGTCATAGCTTTGACAGTTTTCACTTTCACTTTAGAGAGAGACTTGGAGCAAGCAATGGGAAGATAGATAATGCAAGTAATTCAAGAGAGAGAGAGAAGCACGATCAGTTAATGAGCGAGGATTTACTAAGCACTTCTTATATGCCAGACACTGGGATAAGCAGTGGAGAGAAACAGAAATAAAAGCAAACCAAAAAAAATCTCATCTTTCAATAAGGTCACACTATAACAGGGGAAACAACATGCAAGCAACTGTGCATATAAATTACATACAGTATAAATTGAAGGTAATCTTAGAGGGGAGACAGTAGCAGTAAGAGATGATTCAAAGTTCCTTGAATAAGGCTTTGAACTGAGTTTTAAAGGAGACCATGGAAACCAAGGAGTGGAAGTAAAGAGGAAGAACATTCTGAGTAGTAAGGACAGCCAGTGAAAAGGAATGGCATTGGGAAATGAAGTGTAATATGAAGGAGAAGCGAGTAGATATATGAAACTGGACCATAAAATACATAGAGGGGAGTAAAGTATAAAACTGGAAAGATAGGAAGGTGGCTAGGTTATCAAGAACTTTAAATGACAAACAAAGGAGTTATATTTGGTGTTGGAGGCAATAGCAAGGTACTGAAGTTTATTGAGTGAAGTTGTGACATGGTCAGAACTGTGCTTTAGAAAAGTCACTTTGGTAGTAGAGGATGAAAGAGATTGAATTGGCTGAAGCAAAGAGGACAAACAAAAGATTATTGCAATACTTCAGATATGAGGTGATGAGTATGGACACCCAGATCATGCCTATCTGAGTAAGAGAAGAAAGCATAAAATGCACATGGATAAATGCATATAATGATGATTATTCTACCTATTTTTTTTTACTAGAATGCTATTTGAAATCTCTTACAGCTCTAAAATTTGATGTTCTATACCTCATGAGGTTGTTGAGACTATCTAATGATATAATGGATATGTGATGGATAATAAATAAACTTGATTTATCATTGTTATCATTCCAATATATAGCCTTAAATAACCAATTTTTATCACATTGGTTTTAACCAAAAAAAAGTAATTGGAGAAAAAGGCAATGGACATGGTACATGGAGCAAAACTTCAATGGAGCGTAAATTCTTTTGGGAAATTTACTCATAGATCATCATTTTGTTTGATCACATGATTGAATGGTTCAAATTCTATCTCATACTGACATTTTGGTAACCCTTGCCATATTTCTCCCTTAATTTTCAGGGTTCTAGTTATCAAACATTATTAGGCACACATGATGCAAACAATCATTTTGGTACATATCTGTATTAAATGCATGTCACCCATGTGCCTGATTTCAAAGGGATGCCCAGTAATTTTGATGACAGCCATATGAAAATCCATTTCCTTGGCAAATTTCAGGCATCATTTTCTCCGTTGATGGTGCTAGACTAGACTAAAAAAGGCAGTGAACTGTTTCTATACTGAAACTCAATTCCCTATATCAATTAAGATAAGCTGCTTCAAAGAAGAAAGATAGAAGTATGTATAGAATACATATAGCTTTGTGGTTTTCAATTTCAGTGGTCTAGCAAGTTGGCCAAAATAATCTTACAGCAGTTTTTTTTCCTACTAAAACTGTTAAGAGAAGATGGAGTTAGCAGGATTGTTGATCTAAAAATGTATCGTCCCTGTCACATTTGCTACTTTCTATGACTTAAAATTGTTTTATGGAACCTTATGGAACAGTCACTTGCTTTTAACTCTATGACTTTTAAGTAAGGTTGTAATGTAAAGGCTATTCACTAGACAGGGAAATGATGATCATGTTAGACATTTTTATAGTCTGGACTCCAAAATCCCATTGGCAGCCAAGATTCTTGCTGAGATTGATTAGTTTTCATAGGCTATCCATGTAACTTTAATTTGTTACCTGATTGCAGAAGTATGACATTTTTATCTTCAGTGTTGGGTCTGACCTATATCTGAACTTCTTTCCTGTAAATATATCTCAGTGAGTTATGAGGACAAGTAATACACTCTCCTCATTATGTTGGCTTTAGTGTTCTACTGCCAGCCCATTTCTTGTCTTGCTTGGTGGGTCTAGGGAGCTCATCCAGACAAGGATCTCTCAAGTTTCTCAGAATTGCTGGCTCTGAACTGCCAGACAAATGATCAGTCCATATGTGTATTCAAAAAAAAAAAAAAAAAAGAAAGAAAGGAGAGCATTCTTATTGGTTTTACTTTGTAATTCCATTGACATTGGGCACTCTCATTGAGAAAGTAACTTCCACCAATGAAGATGGGAAACTTCAAATCACAGTCTAAGAAAACTGATTAGAGCACTGGAGGTGAAATGAGTATCCCGAAGGTAACCTAACCACAGCATTCATCAAAGGTGGAACTTGTAACCATTTGTCTTGACTTGAAGATGGGCTCTCTATTTTCTCTACCATGTAATAATATTTGTGACTATTTTCAAAGAGGACCTCAAATATATATAAACCCTGGACAACCCTTTCCTATACTTATGAAACACCATATGCTAGCCATAGCAATTTCCTGAGAGTCAAGCAAGGAGAATTAAAATGCTGGATCTGACATAAGGACTTAGATTTCTTGATGCTTATCTCCCCTTTCAATATACTAATTCACAGGTATTAAGAAAAGAAAGGCTGCTGCATAGATCAACTCAAGTCACTAACCTGGAAAAGAGATAGAGCATTTTCTATAAAATGGGTTCTACTCTTTCATCCTGAAATTACATATAAGCCACCAATTATAAAGAGATTTGAAATTCTGATGCAAGTGTTGAGAACAAAACCTGTCCTGACTAAAGAAGAGAGTAGTGAAGTTTTCAATTAATAGCTCATATTTAAAATACTAGCACTTTAAGGTTTTCAATGCATATATACAAATACACAAATACATTTCTGCATTATATACATATATAAGGTGTCATTGAGAATAACAAACTGCACACAGAATGTAGATTGAAAGAAAGAAAAAAGAAAGTGAAACAGAGAGAGAAAGAAAGAAAAGAAAAAGGAAGGAAGGAAGGAAGGAAGGAAGGAAGGAAGGACATTTTTTAAGTACTTACTATATTCCAAGTGCTATTCTAAGTGAGGGGAATATAAAATGCAAAAAAAAAAGGATGGTTTCTTGAGAGTAACTCAAGAAGTTTACATTAGGATAGAGAAAGACAAAGCAAAAGGGAAGCTAGAAAACATGAGATAGGAAGAGAAAAGGTAGGTCCACTCTAGATTTATTCATTTTTTCATCAACTATTTGTGAAAGCAACACCATTCGATGTGTTTAAGATGTTAAGGTAAAAAAGAAAAGCTTGATTTTGTGAGTTTTGACAAGATTTCAATAGACTTTCAAAGCATGATTTTTTGAAAGTATACAATACCAAGCAATTTGGTGTCACCATGGCCTGATGACTTTATAAAAGGCTTTTATTTCAATCTGTCATCTTACTAAAATGCTAAGTTGTGTCAGGAAATTTTAAAAAGAAGCTCTTTTAAAGACACTAATGATCTTGTACAACAGTGTGACATAAATTCCTGTCACAGTATTTTACACTTGAAAATTGTGTATTCAACTGAAAAAACTCAACATTCAAGTAGCCCCAATTTGCCACAACACACAGCAATATGGATTCAATGCAGAATGAACCTAAGAAGCCATGTAGTCCTACCCCTTCATTACAGATATATGAAAATAGAGGTCTAGAGAGAATCAATAACTTTCCCAAAGACCCAAATTGTATGAGCTCCAAAGTCAACATATGTCCACTGCACTATCCTGGCTCACATTAGCAAATAGTTTGCTTTTCTCAATAAGAACACACATGAATATATGTGTAAGTATGTTTAAAGCATGATCTAGGACTTCATAGAGGTTCACTTTAAGCAATAGGGCAAGAAGTAAGCATAAATTTGTAACAAAAATGCAGAAATACTGTTTTGTGAAGTTGCTGGGGAGGATCATGTAAAAAAATTGCTGAGTTAAAAAAATCAGGGAAGACTTTAATGGAGGAGGAGGAGGCATTTGGCTTAGATTTAAAAAAAGGCAAAAGTTCATTAGGTGTTGAGTGGGAGTATATACCATCTCAAGCAAACATAATTACATGAGGAATAAAAATAGAGAATGAAAAGTTCAAGTCCTGCGATAAAGAAGTTGGTTGTGGCACAATTTGAACCATAGAATAAATAGAGGGAAATACTGGGAGAAAAATAGAAAATTTGTATAAAATCTTGAATGTGAACTTAAAGATTTTAACATTTATTTAATTAAACAACTAACATGTATTTCCTATCTGCCACTAAAACAAAACAAAACACTGAGGGAAACATAAAACTTGGATAATACATAAATTTGGATATAAGCAGAGATTTTACACTCCAAAAGAAGGATAAAACACAAACAACATTCCTATAAATATATCACTTAGTAGTGCATGATACATCAGAGAGGTAAGGAAATCAGACAGGCAGTCCATGTTGGAGAGAGGTCATTGTTAATGGATAATTCAGTTGTTGTTCATCTTTTATTTTCAAAGAGGAGTAATGATATCAAGGGATGATGTCTTGACTTCCACATGAACTGGATTTAAGTGAGGCAGAGTTATACAAAGTCATCATCCTCATTCTCTCTTCCATGGTCATTGAAGACTAGAGGTAAGACAAAAGTCAAGATGACTAGTGATGGCCTGGGTTGCAGAGGATGACCTTAGTGTCTTTGATGTCCAACCAGGTTCTAAGTGCTCCACAGCAGCTGTTTCAGCTACCTCCAAGGTTGTTGGAACAAATTGTTATCATCTGTCCATTCTACCAGGAGAAGTCTTCACATGCTTGGGGTAGACATCCCCCTAACTTACCAGCAGGTTTGAGGCCTGTTGGTTATCTTCAATCTGATTTGGTCTGTTTGCTGAGATGATTTTCCTGGAGTGTAGTTGCTACACAAGCTACAGCTGCTTGTTACAGACTTGACAGTCTTTTCCATATTAATTATCTTTGTACAATATTACCACTAATCCATTAAAGATCAACATCAATAACAAACTACAGGAGAGGATAAAGATTAGAAATGATATGATTACAATATCTCCAACCCAAATTAATTGAATAAGCTGTTGATTCAGAAAAAAAATGTAACATGGGCAAAAGTAAAGATATTGACTGTGATTATTACTGATTCTTCTAGAGCTTTAGTCAATATAAAGCAGTAGATAAAAAAAAGAGTACAAATGAGTTTGTAAAATCAACTTAGCCATCAAACACTTTATCTCCTTACCAAATCCACTGGTAGGATTTTATAATTAATTTTAGAAGAGAAGAAAGCCAGAAGTAGTCATGTTAGCCAAGGGCAACACAAGTTTATTTTACAAGTGTATTTCTAGAATACTACAAGGAAATATAGCAGATTACTAACATCATTACCTCACAAAAAAAGCAGTGAAGGGGAAAATATCTTGGCAAAAAAAAAAAACTTGGCATGAGATCCAACAAGAACATTTATAAGTGAAACTAGGAGTACAACAAATAGATGCAAAATAAAACATATGTGCTTGATTTTTTAGAGTGACCTGGTCTTATTATACGGATTCCTTTTGAAAAGTCCCCTCTACCAAAAGTTAAGAAGCCATTCAATTCATGATAGAGAAGGAGAGGAAATACAGGTACATACTGATAAGAACTTCAGACTTGAAAAAACTAAAAGTAAAATTCAAATGATTCAGAGACTAGAATAATATAGGGAAAAGAGGGTGAGAGAGGAACATGAAGCTCTCAAAAATACATTTTTTGAAGACACAAAAAGAAATAATTCCAAAAAAAAGAGAAAAGGTATAGCTATTGAAACAATACCAATGTAGATGAGCAGAACCCTCATTAACAACTAGTTTTTCTGTTGTTGTTTTTAAGACATGTAAGGAAACCAGAGAAGGTAATAGTGGATGAATACAAATGTGTGGCACATGATAATAGCACTAGAGACCAAAATAAACTGCGACTGACTCAAAATGCTAAAGACATGAAAACAAAATGAGCTATGGTGAGAAAAACAAAATGATCAAAGGAGATAGAACTATGTTGTTCCGTTGTGTCAGACTCTTCACAACCCATGGATCTTAGTGTCCATGGGGGTTTTCTTGGCAAAGATACTGGAGTGTTTTGCCATTTCCTTCTCCAGTGGATTAAAGCAAATAAATGTTAAGGGACTTGCTCTAGGTCACATAGTAGTAAGTGTCTAAAGCTGGATTTAAACTCAGGTCTTTCTGACTCCAGGCCCAGCACTCTATGAAGTGAATGATCTAGTTGCCTTGAAGGCAAACAGAGGTTAAGCAGCTTGCTCAAGGTCACAGAGCTAATAAATGTCTGGAGGCAGATTTAAACTCAGTGGAGAAGAAAAAGGCAAACAAGTCCAGTATCTTTGACAAAAATACTACAAACGGTGTCATGAAGAGTCATATGTGACTGAAAAATGACTTAACAACTATGACAGCTTCCTGACTCCAGACCCAGAGCTGAAAGATCTAGCTGCCCTAGATAGAATTATAGCTCACAATGAATAGGATAACACCACACAACAGAGTGAAAATAGAACTAGTCAACATATTTTTCTTCTGTTTTCACTGTCAAGGAGAATGAACTTCAGATTGGAAAGAAAAGGACAGAACTTTTTTTTTTTTTAATTTGAAATCCAAGGTAAGTGAGATGGGATGAGAGTATCTAGTAGTCCTCCATAAATTCAAGTCACTAAGCCTAGCCAATTTACCTCCTGTGGTACTGGAAAACAAAAGTTAGATGCAATCTCTGTCACAGTTAAGGAACTTCAAAAAAAAAATATGGAGAACAAGAGAAGTGTCACAAGATCTGATAATGGTAAATATTTCAGTTTTCAAAGAAAAATTGAGGGAGGGGAAGAGTATGGAGTCTGCAACTTCCCACCCAATATGCTTCATTTTGATTCTTGGAAAAATTCTAAAATGTCTTTTTTTTCACAAGAATGTTTTATTACTCTCCTTTTATTTACAAATGAAAGTAGTGATCACTAAGAATCTTAATTAAAAAAGAATATGCCAGACTAAGTCCTTTCTATATTCTTATAGTTACTACACTTGTAGATTAGAAAATTACATGGAAATGATTTATTTAAATTTCAACTTGGCACTGGACGATATGTTTTGTTACATATTTGTGCTTATAAAATTGTAAGCTAGAAGATAGTACAATTGAAAGCATTCAGGACTGATTGGATATTAGGACTCAAAAATATGCAATTAAATAATTAAATGTTAAGTTAAATTAATTAGATTTAATTAAAATAAACATTTTTGTTAATATGGGTGGAGGTCTCTGGCAGAATACAATTATGATTCATTCTTGCCTATAGTCTTATCAACATTTTTATCAATAATATTGAAGAAAAGTAGTGAAGGAATCTACCACTTCCTGCTGCCACTTCATGGCCTTCTCAAATAAGGAGACAACACCATAATACTAGCACAGCTGGTGCTTGGACAGACAACTTTCTAATACTCAGCACCAGCTGGCAGCTCTCTAAACTGTCACTGTCAAGTCAAAGAACTAAGAAACAGAAGGACATGAGAGGGCATGAGGAGCAGACATTTTGTGAATGGAAATGCACTATATAGTATTACATTAAGCCTGAGGAAAAGAGCACAATATTCACCTGGGGCCAGTTGTGACCACCTAAAAGTTATCTGGGGGTTGCCTAGTGGGAGAGGAGGCTAAGATACTTTCAGATTCATCCCCTGAGGAAACTACTATCTGAGGGGACAAAGAAAGAAGGTGAATAGATACAAATAAGGAGTGGGTGGAGTAGGGAAAGGACTGAAATAATCAAAGATCTCAGGAAGAAGAAATCTCAAAGATCTTGAACATAAGCATGTAAATTAACAGAGGAAAGACAACAAAGGAAGAAAATATTGGTGCCACATCTAGTAAATGAGTACAGATATCTGTGGATATATGTTGTAAAACAAAAGCAAATATCCAATGCTTGATGAGACAGAGGGCTCTGAGGAATGTGAGGAGGACATGGAACTGCAACATACTGTTCCTGAGTATTTAAAAAGAGAAATGAGAATTATGAGAGCAGAATTTATGACCTACACAGCCAAAATAATGGGCAGAATTTTGTCAAGTCCCATCAAAGAATGTCAAATCAAAGAAAAAAAATGGATTGAGAATGCAAATATACCAAAGTGAAAGAAAATTTAGATGAGAAGCAGAAAACAACATTTAAAAATATACTCAAAATGAAAGTAAAACATACCAATCTTCAAGATAAGATATGTAGAGAAAAAATGAGACTCGTATGTCTCTTAGAAGTACATGACAGGACAAAGAAACTTTAACATCATAATGTAGGAAATAATGTAAGGGAATTGCCCAGAACTTCTGAATGTAGGAAATGTGAGAGATGGCCTAAAGTGCAGTTCCCTCAGGCCTAAGTTTCACTTTTCTAGAAAGCCCTGAGTTGAGTTTCACCTTTCTCAAAAATCCAAGTCAGCACAGGCAGTTCCTGGTCTCCCCACTTACGTCTAGTTCCCAAATATGGGTATGTTTGCCCCATTTAGACTGTACACCTTGAGTACCCAGCCAATGGGGGAAAGAGGTAAGAGAGTGGGAGGGGGCACATGTTAGGGCTATAAAATGTTGCTTCTCACAGCCAGCTGGTGTGCTCCCTGGCTGCTGCTGCTTGAGTGACAAATGCTGTGCCCTTTCTCATGAGAAAGAATAAAGACCTTTTCTGATCTCTGATTCAGACTCCAACCTCTTGATTTCATTGGTCGTTGTCCCACACAGAAATAAATTTCCATCTAAAATAATTAACAGATTGCCTCAGGAAAACAACTCCCCCGCCAAAAAACAAACAAACAAACAAAAAAAAAAAAACCTCTGACTTTTCTAGTTTTCAGACAGAACTTTAAAAATGGAAGGAAGGTTTTATTTTAAAAACAAAGAAGAGAAAACATGTGAAAAAGCAAGTGGCAATCCTCTCCCGTGTCAGGAATCTGTAAGGCAAAAGTGACAAAGACAGGGAAGAAGGACCACTGGACAACTGCAGCTTAATAATCAATATGGCACTTTTGTCTTACAGGAAGGAATTATTTCTCATTAAAGATGAAGCAGGTATTTGAGCTCAAGGAAATGAACATTTGCATCTCTGGATTTGCATTCATAGGTGGTATCAGGTGGAACATCACCCAGGAACAGTCATAAGAAGAGAAGATAAGTAGTAGTGATGGGGTATGGGCCCATCATTCAGTTTCAGAACCAGAGACCTTTGCCCCTTTTGCCAAAAAGAATTTGGCTCCCATTTCTCTGCAGGCCCCAGAAAGCCCTTAATTTTTTCTTACTCTGCCATACCCTCAAAGCATCTATCTCCCCACCTCAGTTCCTTATCCACTCCCCTTATCTCCCTTTGAAAGCTCTAGCCCCACCTTTTGATCTTATGTAGATGCCTTTCAAACTTCTTCTTTCCAGTTCCCTTCATTATCTATTCCCATTGTCTATTCAATCTCTCAGAAATTCCAATAGGAATTCTAACATAGACCTTTTCCCAGCCCCCTCCTATGGCCACCCAAAGTTACTTTAGTGTATATAAGATCTACCCTGGGCCCCATTCAAAAGATGAGACTCTCTCATGCCCACAAGGGTGAGATTTTCTCATGCCCGTGGGCATTACTAATGTTCAGCTTCCTTAAGAGTCTGGCCTGTATGGTTAATCTCTTATAAACTCTTTCTCTGGCTGGAAGAAGATTTGGGTTGACTTCATTCAGGCAGGGCCCACATCATGATCTCAGGTTCCAGAACCCCTAAACCTCTAGACCTTATCAGTAGTACATATTGAACCCTTGCTGCGGGCTGCTGAGCCAATTCTTTGTTAAGCAGATTTAAAAAAAAAAAATGAGAAGTCTGTATTGTTTTCTCCAGACATGTATCTTCTAGAATTTGTTAAACCAAATGACTACGACTTCTGGTTCCTTATTCTGACTACTCCAAAATGAAATTGAGGAAGCATTACTAAGAAGTATGAAGACATAGATCAGAGACTTATGATCTCAGGGGCACATGGGGTATTTGAATTACTACTGTCAATTTAAAGCAAGAGCTTCAGAAGAAAAATATGGATTTGTAAAGTAAATATCTACTTAAGACGTTGATTTCTGAGTTTGGGATTTCTGGAACAAACTTAAAATGTAGGAATGACTGGCTTTGTTGGCTAAGGATAGAGGACTATAAACAAGGTGTGGTAAGAATGTATTTTCTTGTCCTTCAAATCAAAAGCATTAAACTAAAAAGAAAGGGGGAGGGAGAAAATGTTCTTTGTGTAGCTGCTTAGCTAGGTGTTATAGAGAATACCTACAATGAAGGGGGAGAAAGAATAACAGATTGAGCTTCAGAAAAGGACAGAAGACAAAATCCAAGTTAGACATCAATGATGAAACTCATGGCATTGTGATGGTAGAAAGAGAAACAATCCAAAGGAAACTTAGGAATTGTCATAAAGGACTTGTGTGGATACAGAGAAAGTACAATAGCATATCTTTTAATGTAAAAATGTTGTTGAATGTAAAAGAATTTGGAAACTTACATTTAAAAGGGCAGACATTGAAGGATGAAAAAATAGTGTGCCCCTATGAGAATAGTTTCAGGAATATTAACATTCAAAATGGTCTGAAAACACAAAGGAATTCTAAGAACAACAAATTGGGGTTTGAGACTATATTGAAGAAGAAGACGGATCACAGTCACAATATCCTTCCCAAGATGAAATTTAATAGGAATAAATGCTTAAAATATTATACAAGTTCAGAAATAAACTTTAAATGTAAAGATAGGGAAGCTATTGGTAGATGGCAATTTGCCTTTAAAAAAGGATTTGGGGGGCTTAGTGGAATGTAAACTCAAAAGAAGTTCAACAGTGTGAGATGACAGTGAAAAAAGTTAAAGTAGTGGTGGTCTGAATTAAGAAGCATAGCTCCCAATTATAAGGAATGGATAGTGCCTCTGTATTCTGCCCTGGTCACACAATACTTGAGCTGTATTCTGTAGTGTTTAAAGTGACATGTTTTAGGAAGGATAGTGATGAGCTAGACCAAAGCCAGAGGAGGGCAAACAGCATGGTGAAAGAAGTAAAAAAGAAGACTTCTGGTGAATGATAGCTGTCTTTAAATATTTGAAAGGCTACCCTGTGGAAGATGTGATAGATTCATTTGCTTCGTCCCTGAGTACATAATTAGTAGCAATGTTTAAAAGTTTTGAAGAGAGAAATTTAGGCTTGATATCCAGGAAACCTTCCTAAAAATAAGGACTATCCAGAATGGAAAGGGCTGCCTTGGCAAAAAAGGAATAATAAAGAGCCTAGTTGAGGTCTTCAGAAAAAGATGACAGAGAGAGACAGACAGACAGAGAGAGAGAGAGAGAAAGAGAGAGAGAGAGAGAGAGAGAGAGAGAGAGAGAGAGAGAGAGAGAGGATTCTTTGCTTAGATTAGATGAAGTGGCTGTTGAGCTTCCTTCCAAATGTGAAATTCTGTAAGTCTATTAAGCGGGATTTTGATTTCCTTTTTTTTTTTAAATTAATTATTTTATTTTTGGTTTTCAACAGTCACTTCCATAAGCTTTTAAGTTTTAAATTTTCTCCCCCTTCCTCCTCACCTCCATTCACAAGATGGCATGTAATCTGCTATAGGCTCTACATGTACATTACTATTAAACCTATTTTCACATTAGTCATGTTGTACAGAAGAATTAGAACCAATAGGAGGAACCACAAGTCAAGGAAACAAAACAAAAAAGAAGAAAAAAGAAAGAAAGAGCAAATAGTTTGCTTCAATCTATATTCAAACTCCATAGTTCTTTCTCTGCATATGGATAGTATTTTCCATCATGAGACTTTTGGAGATGTCTTAGATCCTTGCATAGCTGAGAAGAGCTAAGTCTATCTTAGTTGATCATCACACAATGTTGCTTTTCTGTGTATAGTGTTCTCCTAGTTCTATTTACTTCACTCGGCATTAGTTCATGTAAGCCTTTTAAAGTTGTTGTTGTTGTTGTTGTTGTTGTTGTTTGAAATCTGCCTGCTCATCATTTCTTATGGCAAACTAGTATTCCATCGCATTCATATACCACAACTTATTCAGCCATTCCCCAAGTGATGAGCATCCCCTCAATTTCCAATTCTTTGCTACCACAAAAAGAACTCCTATAAATATTTTGTACATGTGGTCCTTTTCCCATTTTTATGATATCTTTGGAATACAGACCTATTAGTCTGGTATTGCTGGATCAAAGGGTATGCACATTTTTATAGCCCTTTGGGCATAGTTCCAAATTGCTCTCCAAAATGGTTGGATCATTTCACAACTCCACCAACAAAACATTAGTGTCCCAATTTCCCCACATCTTTTCCTACATTTATCATTTTCCTGTTTTGTCATGTTGGCCAATCTGAGAGGTGTGATGTGGTACCTCAGAGTTGTTTTAATTTGTAGTTATTTAGAGCATTTTTATATGACTATAGATGGCTTTAATTTCTTCATCTGAGAACTGTCTGTTCATATCCTTTGACCATTTATCAATTGGGGAATGACTTATATTCTTATAAATTTAACTTAGTTCTCCATATATTTTAGAAATGAGGCCCATATCAGAGACACTGGTTGTAAAAATTCTTTCCCAGTTTTCTGCTTCCCTCCTAATCTTGGTTGCATTGGCTTGGTTTGTCTAAAAAATTTCAATTTAATGTAATCAAAATTATCTGTTTTACATTATATAATGTTCTCTATCTCTTGTTTGGTCATAAATTCTTCTGTTCTCAATAAATCTGACAGGCAAACTATTCCTTGCTCTCCCAGTTTGCTTATAGTATCAGTCTTTATATCTTAATTGTGAACCCATTTTGACTTTATTTTGGTATTTGGTTTAAGATTTTGGTCTATGCCGAGTTTCTACCATACTCTTTTCCAGTTTTCCCAGCAGTTTTTGTCAAATACTGAGTTCTTATATCAGAAGCTGGGGTCTTTCAGTTTATCAAAAAATAGATTACTATGATCATTGACTACTTTATCTTCCTTACCTAACTTATTCCACTCATCCACCACTCTATTTCTTAGCCAGTACCAAGTAGTTTCAATGATTGGTGCTTTATAATACAATTTAAGATCTGGTATGGCTAGGCCACCTTCCCTAGCATTTCTTTTCATTAGTTCCCTTGATCTTCTGGACCTTTTGTTCTTCCAAATGAATCTTGTTATTAATGTTTTTCTAGCTCTATAAAAAGTTTTTGGTAGTTTGATTGGTATGGCACTGAATAAGTAAATTAACAGGTAGAATTGTCATTTTTATCATATTAGCTCAGCCTACCTATGATGTTTTTCCAGTTATTTAGATCTGACTTTATTTGTGTGAAAAATGTTTTGCAATTGTGTTCATATAGTTCCTGGGTTTGTTTCAGCAGGTAGACTGCTAAGTATTTTATAATGTCTACAGTAACTTTACATGGGATTTCTCTTTCTATCTCTTCCTGTTCCATTTTTTTGGTAACATATAGAAATTTTGATGATTTGTGTGGGTTTATTTTTTAACCTGCAATTTTGCTAAAATTGTTTATTATTTCAAGTAGTTTTTTTTTTTTACTTGATTCTCTAGGATTCTCTAAGTGTATCCTCATATCATCTGCAAATAGCTTAGTTTCTTCTTTGCCTGTTCTAATACCTTCAATTGCTTTTTCTTCTCTTTTTGCTAAAGCTAATGTTGGTAGTACCATATTGAACAGCAGTGGTGGTAATGGACATGCTTATTTCTTCCCAGATCTTATTGGAGATGCTTCTAACTTATCCCCATTACATATGATGCTTGCTGAAAGTTTTAGTTAGATACTACTTATCATTTTAAGGAAGGCTCCATTTATTCCTATGCTCTCTAGTGTTTTTAATAAGAATGGGTGTTGTATTTTGTCAAAAGATTTTGTTCTGCATTTATTGAGATAATCATGTGGTATCTGTTAGTTTTGTTTTTGATCAGATCAATTAAGGACTTGTTTTCTTCAGTGTGCTTTTTTTTTCAAATTGTATTTTTTAAGGACTTGTTTTCTACAGTTATTTTTTGTTGTTCCTTTTCCAAGCTATTTACTCTCTCTTGCATACCTCTCATTTTTTTCCCCAATTTTTCTTCTACCTCTCTTACTTGATTTTTAAAAATCCTTCCTGAGGTATTTCAAGAAGGCTTTTTGGCCTTGAGACCAGTTCATATTTTCCTTTGAGATTTCAGGTGTGGGTATATTGATAATATTGTCCTCTCCTGAATTTGTGTTTTGATTTTCCCTGTCACCAAGATACTTCTCTATGGTCATTGTTTTTCTTTGCTTCTTTTTGCTCATGTTGTTTGGTAGTTCATCCATCCACGCTTGCCTCATGCCTATGTGTATTTCACATTCATATTCTCACTTTCTCCTGACATCCAGTGAGGATACCAATGAAGCATATAGGCTGTTTGCCAATTATCCCTTGTTCTTACCATATTACCAACCCATCTTATTTATTCCATTATACATCCCCCTAAGATAAATACAACATTAAGATATATCCTTATCCTTTGGTCTGGCAAGTCTTAAAACAATAAATTTAAGAAATTTTGAAAAACACATGAGGCACTGAAGAAACAAAATAATGTAATCCAATATTCTTTATGTTAAACTGTGTATTGAAGGACATCTTTAATCAATCAACCAACCTGTATTTATTAATGTAATATGAACCAGGCATTGTGCTAGGTAGTGGGGTGAAAAACAATGAAATAATCCTTTCTCATAATGACCTTATATTCATGGCCTTTTCATAAGCATCCAAGGTTACTTGTTGTCTTTAAGTCCAGCTTGGTGAATATCACACCTCCGGCCAACTCCTAAGATCAGGGTTATTATTACTAGATGGCACACTGATATAATCATATCATTCATAGGGAAGCTACAGAGAGAGCCAGTACACAGTTATACCAATATCCATCCAATTGTACTAGGAGAAATAGGTATCATTCCCTAATTCTATGTAATGTGTGCATAACTGTACAGGCTATACTTGCATAGAGTATCTTACACTAGGTTCCTATTTGTACTCTTAAGGGACTGGTTTTCTTTGTAAGTGATCAAGAACTAAGAAGATAGCTAAGTCATATACGAAAATACTATACTGTCTGAATCTACTAATGTTGAAAGGGAGTTTTTCTGGTCCCTTGTGAGACTGGTAGACAAATTTCAGTTTAGGATGGTGAATCCCTACACTAGGCAAAAGAAGTGAGGTTAAGGTGAGAAGAGCAGAAAGTATGGACCAAACAGCTAGATGGTATTCCTATTAGAGTCTCTATGGAACACGACGTGTAAAGTGCTGAGACAAAAACTCTCCTCAATAGGGCCTAGAATCAGATTAGTCTAGGAAGCATACATGAAATTTATAAGCAAGCAAACTGCAATTGACCATCTTGCTTAATGTGTTTTCCCAAAGTTTCATTTTTTTGGAGTGCCTGTTGACATTCCATGTCTCTCATACTTGGTGATAAGATCTGGGGTAAAGACCACTATGATTCTTTGTGACAGTTATACCCACCAGACTATGCAATAATGTTTCATCTATTATGGGTATAATAGATGATGTTTATATAGTGTTTTAAGATTTACAAAGCACTTAATATGTATTATCTCATTTGTTCCTCAAGATATTGCTTTAAGATAGGCTCTTTGATCGTACCCATTTTGCAGGGGGAAAAAAAACAGCCCAAGAACTTCTCAGGGCTTGCACAATGAATAAGTATCTGAGGTAGTATTGAAATTGAAGTCTTCCTTACTCCAACTTGAGAACTCTATCCGCTGTGATGCAACACTGCCTCTAAAAAGTATGGTAGAGGGGCTTAATAAAAGGTGTGAAAGTTTGGGATATTTGATCTTCTAAATGAGTTGGAAACTGAAAGGAATAGAAAAGAGGTATAAGACAGCAGTGGGAACCTAGCTATGATTATGTACCATGCATTTGTAATGCATAATATCAGAAATATTTATTTGTTCCCCAGCTTCCCCAGTAGCTAGGCATATGACCATGGATAAGTTATTTCATTTTTCCAAATATCTGTTGGCACATCTATAAAATGAGAGTGCTAGACTTGTATCTTGAATCTTTTTTTTATTTATACCAGGTTTAATAGGGTGCTAGATTTGGTATCAGTAAATAATTGGATTCATGGCCCATGACTGAAATGTACTATGTGAGAATGGCTAAGTCACTTTACTTTTTTGAGGCTCAGTTTTCCCATCTATAGAATATATACCATTAATACCTGGTATGTCTTAGCAAGGTGTTGAGTGAATAACATTAGAGGATGCATTCAAGTAGTTTGCAAACCCCAAATCATCAAACAAATGCCAGTTATTATCATGATTATAAAATCCTATTGTGTATATTACCTAAGGATAAAGAATGGCAGATCAGAAATGGCAGAATGTCTAACTGAACATCTCAGAGTGATGTCTAGGAAAAAAAAAATCCATCAAGACAACCATAGGGTTCAGGTTGGGTTTGAAGGACAGTGGTGTTTGAAATATGCCTTAAAACATTGAGTTTTGGGTTTTCTTCAGGTTTTCAATCAGCAAAGTCATTGAATGATCATTTGAGAGCTGATAAGGACTTCAGAGAAGATCAAATCCAACAATTTCATTTTTTACAGCTGAAAAATATGAGACCTTGAGAAGATTTAAGTAATTTCTCTAAGGTTATTGAGTTAGTGACTGGCAGAGCCAGGAACAAATACTGACTGTGACTCTCAGTTTCATGTTCTTTACTGTCCAGAAATCTGTATATTAGGTGAATATAGGCTACACTGTTTATGGATCTCAGAATTTATACTTATTTTTCTTGTAATAGAAAGAGTTTAGTGGGTTACATGTCTCCATTATTCACCATTTTCTTATTTGTTTCAACCTCAGGAATGTGTCTTTAATGAATAACAAAACTTCAATCCACATCACTGCCCCTGCTAGAGTGCTATCTCCTAGCCCACCTTTCTCTCACTAGAGAGGAAAATAAGCTCCCTCTTGATAATAAAATTTCTTTTCTTCATAAGTTAATTGCCTCTTTCAGTGACTCAGATTGACTTTACCCCAGATAATCATTACTCATACACTCATATGAACAATGTCTCTGTATTACCTTGTATTATTCTCATTAGCTGACTTTCTTTCTCCTTTTTTTCTTCTTTCTTTCCCTCTCTTCTCCCTTCCCCACTCCTTCCTTCCTTTTTCCTCCCATTTTCCCTTCCTTCCTTCCTCCTTCTCTTCTACTTTCCTTCCTCTTCCTTTCCTTCTTTTCTTCCTTCCTTCCTTCTTTGCTGGAGCTGGAGTCAGAAAGTCCTGAGTTCCAATCCAGCTTCAGACACTTATTAACTTTATGACTATGGAAAAAGTTATTTAACCTCTCTCTGCCTCAATTTCCTCAAGACTAAAATAGAGATCATAACAGAACCAACTTCATAGAGTTCTTTTGAGGATTAAATGAGATATTATTTGTAAAGTGCTCTGACACATAGGAGGTGTTACATAAATGCTTACACCCTCTCTACCCTCCCTTTTTCTCACAAATTAAAAAAAAATCAGAGAGATATTGCTACTAACTACCTCTAATGCTGAAGATAATAGAAGTAGCTGGCTTGCATAACAGACAGAATACTGTGTAGAGTCAAAACACCTAGATTCTAGACCTGCTTTTGATTTTGCTTTACTCCGTGCCTTTGGGAAACTTTTTAAAGCTTCTGTGTTCCTCAGTTTTCTCATCTACAAAATGGGAGTAATATTATTTGTCCTACTCAAAATAAATTTATGAAGTCAAATGAGATTATATAGGTTAAATACTTTGAGAAGTATAGAATTGAATATATATTTGCTATTATCAATATTATATATCTAGAAGATTATTAGTTATTTTGTAGGGATCAGGGGAAAATTTTACTTTAAAAGGTTTGCTTAATCACTGTCTTACTAACTTACCATTGTATGTTGTATTTGAGAGATAGAAGGAACTATAAAGAACCATAAAATTAAAGGAGGTAGGAATTAATTAGGTTAATAAAAGAAGTAATTAAATTAACTAGATTTTTTAAAAAATTGAGTTGATTTGTGAACTCTCTGTGCATTCTAAGTGGTACGGTAGGGAGATTGTTGGACCTCAATTCAATCTGAGTTCAAATCCTTCCTTAAAGGGGCAGCTAGGTGGTGCAGTGCATAGAGCATTGGCCCTGAGTTCAAATATGGCCTCAGACACATAACACTTACTAGCTGTGTGACTCTGGACAAGTCACTTAACCCCTTTGCACAACCAAAAAAAAAAAAAAGCAAATCCTTCCTTAGATACTGTTCAATTCTTGACAAGTAACATCCTCTGTTTGCCTTAGTTTCCTTACCTATAAAATTGTAATAATAATAGCACCTACTTCCAGTGGTTGTTCTGAGGATAAAAGGAAATAATATTTGCAAAGTGTTTTACAAATCTTAAATTATGATATAAAGTTATTATTTCTATTACTACTACTATTGTTATTATTATATTATTATTCCTCTTTTCAGAAAAAACCTCATTTTTCTTCCTTATGATATAAGTGTTCCCTTTATTTTTTTCAAAATTCTATACTTAATCATTCTCCATTCCTTCTAGGACAGCTTCCTCTGGAAACTTTTTCTTCAGAGGATCTTAGCTCTTTTACTCTTGAACCCCATAGAATAAGCTTTCATATTTCATATTCAAGCATACCTTTCTGACTCTGTATTTCCTAATCTGTATGATTAACTATAGGACAGAGTGACACTTTAATGCATGTAAAATACTTCATAGCCATAAGATGGCATATAAATATAAATGTTCTTATTTTTGTCATGATTATGATTAGCCAGGTTCTATCAGAGAGGACTACTGCTTATGTCATAAAATGTTATGTTAGATTTTTACTATATGTAGTTTACATTTGAAGAGAGAACATGTAATCCATAGTGTATCTGGAGAAAAGTAATAAAGGTATATGTGTAAATAAATTGAATTTCTGCTTTTACTTCTTGATGCCAACATGAAATCATAGACATAAGAGATGAGAATAAGCTAAATTAACCATGCTTCAACACAAGGGAAAGGGGAAAACAAAAGTATCTCACTATCCTTTAAACATTTCAGCACCATCTTTTGTGTCCTTTGCTCAAATCTGAGAATTTATCATTAATACTTCCATCTTTCCTTTCTGCAGCACTCATTTCAAGAATCCCAGTATTATCATTAAGAAAATAGAGTCTATCAGATAGAAACTACTCTACCAAATGTTTATCCTTACTAGGGATTTGCCTTTAGGATTCCATTTTCTCCTCTATTATTTTCCTTCTATTCTCATTAATCATTGCCAGCATGAGACTGGCAAACATTATGAGTTGTTTTATAAGTTTCCAAGCTTGGTATTAAACTTTGGAAGATAGTGAAAATTGTTTTCCAAACTAAAGAATGCCAAATTGCAGTGAAAATGTGAGGTTGGTCTAATCATAGAGTCTGTGTTGCCCTTCAAACACTGATACAACATCAGACACTCTGGTGACATATTTCTTGACACTCAGAATTTCTTTCTCAATAATTCTGATTCCAGTTACATCTCACACCACTTTTTTTCATATACTTTATACTCTAGTCAAACTGGACTAGTCTCTATCACCAAAATGAACTTAGCAATTTGCCCAACATCATGGTGGCGGGAACTGACATAGAACTTAAGAATCTTCATCCCTACATTGAATGATTTCTCCATTTTATTACACAGACCAAACTTCTTCTAAGAAAAAAAAGTGATCAAAAGACAAAACAAAACAAACAAAAAACCTGAACCATACCTAATTTTGTTACACTCAAAAACCCTTCAATATTTCCCAAACCACCCCTAAAATCTTTCACAAAATTTCCTTCCTCTATGTCTTTTTTTAAATTAAATCTATTTCTTCTCATGTACTAATATTTCAGACACATTAAAAATGTTTCATTGTTTTTTTCTATTTTGATGTAATTGTTCTTGCAATATTATTTTCTACTATTTTTTTCTTCAAAAATAGTTTCCATATTATTGATTAAGTAAGCCTTTTTAATCAGATCAAGAAATCTAAATGTCATTTATGAGATTTTGTTTTTAGTAATCTAAGTTACAAATTCTAAACAACAGACATAATTGTGGAATGAAAAGCATTTTTTGTTTTACTTTAGGGGCTATCTCTATACTTCATTCGCTGATAAATTCATTCAATATTTATTACTGGATTACTTTAAGTAAAATACTATAGTAATCTCTTGGACCATTCTTCCTTTTTATAATTATATCCCTAGATTATTTAAGAATGAAATTGCATTAAAATTTCAATGATTGAAATTCATTTTTCCAAGTTTCCTAAATCAAAATGAAAGATCTAGTGATTATGGCTGAAATCCCTCTCTACATATGAAGTGTGGGGAGGAGGCAGGAGGAAAATAAGTATCAACAAATTATAGGTATGAACAAGTTACAGGTGTGAACAAGTTACACAGATTTGCCTTATTAGTACTGCTCTAAATGAGAATCACTTTCTAATTATATATATATACATATGTATTGTATGTATTGTATAACACTATATATATCTTATTTCAGTAGTTCAAGAAGCTGTGCTTTTCCCAGGATGCAAATCACCATCCTGTAAAAACTTTGTAGGACGTTTTCAAGATTATCTATTCATTAAAAATTCATCACCCTTCTGTCAACGTGATGATAAAACTCTCCGAACTTAACTAGGCTCATTCTCACAACAGACATGAGATTTAATTGCAGCACTCTCCTCTTTGTCATATTGAAAAGTTCTGTTAGAAAAGATGCATGGAAAGACATGGAACAAGAACAAGAACAGATGGCAACATGTATATCAGGGGCCCATGAGTACAGACGGTTGAGTTAAGAAACATTTGCCATAGACACGCCCCAGAGAATAGGGGGAGGTTTGTTAGGTGATGTCAAGTCTTTTCAAACATACTAACTGTTGTGAACTGATGTAAATGTCCTCAATGTTTATGAGATTGAACTGATTGTCAAGGATACAACTGTGTCTGCCTCATCATTGTGTGGTCTATGCTCTTCTAGTATATCTTTTTTGACAACGAAATGGTATCTACTACATTATTAGGCATCAAGGTAAGACATCAGTACACATGTGTATATATGTATATATGCGTGTATGTGTGTGTATGTGGGCAACTAGGTGGCACAATGAATAGATCACTAGGCCTGGAGTCAGGGAGACCTGAGTTCAAATTCGGCCTCAGACATGTACCAGCTGTGCTACCCTAGGCAAATCACTTAACCCTATTTCCATTTCATTGTCTGTAAAATAAGCTGGAGAAGGAAATGGAAAACCACTCCAATGTCTTTGACAAGAACACCCCAAATGAGGTCATGAAGAGTCATATATAACTGAAATGACTGCATACTAAAAATGTATGTATGTATGTATGTATGCATGTATGCATGTATGCATGTATGTATGCATGCATGTATGCATGTATGTATATAGTAACCTTTAAATCAAAATAAGAGCTGACAATTTAGGTACTTAGGTAAATTTAAGTTTTTGAATTAACCTGATTTCTTTTCTTCTTAAATACCTTAGTATTCACTATTTCTTTTGCTGTAACAGACACTTCAGTGAAGTAAAGGATGTTATAAATTATTTGATCAACCAGGGAAGGAATGAGGTAGGATAACAGGATAGGTAACAATTTTGGGGTAAGATGTTCAGATGATTCTCAGACATTTTATTCTATATAATAATTATGTTCAGTTATTGAGGAGCTAGCCCTTAACTCTGTCTCCATAATCCCAAATAAATAATTATTTAAACTTATTATAAACTATGTTCAAGATCCCATGAAAAATACAAATGAAGATATTGTAGAGATAACTAGAGTTTCAGGGTCATGCCTGGTCATAGCCCCTAAACACTTCCAGTATAGTTCTACACATGACTTCTTATAGTGCCTCCACAACTTTCTGACACCAAAGTCTCTGAAGCAGGCTAATACAACACAAAAGCTAATAATGCAGCAGATAGTATTATTAGCAGATAGTATTCTACTCACTAGAATGAATGATATGGTGAGGAATATCCAAGGAGTTAATGCTTTACATTTTTCCACCTCTGAAAACCCAGAAGTGGTGGTTTTCATGGACATTACATGCCATTTAGAACACTAACAATGCCTGACTTTTGGAATAAGCAGTTTTCAGAACTTGGAGTTTTGAAATTTTAACATCCCATAATTAAAGAAAAATAAAGTTATGTTAAAAATGTACAGACTAGTTTCAACTTAACAGATTCACATTTTTACATAAATAAACTCAGAGGCATGAATTTGTTGAGGATTTTAAGATTTTGCTTTGTGGAGGCAAATTTTGCTTCCTAAAATACTCAGGTAGTTATTTTGCTTTGTGGAGGCAAATTTTGCTTCCTAAAATACTCAGGTAGTAAAATACTCAGGTAGTTATTTTCAATATGTAATTTTTCTTAATCTAAATTGCCTCTGAGTTTGGATTTTCATTTTTAAACCACAGATACTATTATGGGATTGATTGGAAAAAAAAACACTTACAAGACTGCTAAATTATGCAGGATGGAAAGGGTTGAGTGCTTTCCTGTTTTCCACTTCATTTTCAATTAGAATCACTGTTTGGTTGTCTAATTTTGTTCCTAGAGACAATATTTCCTTAGAGATAATACCTTTTATCTCTAGAGTTAACTGCACCATCCCTGCAAACCACTGCCAACTCAATTATCTGGTCTTTGATGTTGTTATTCAATAAATATAAATATTACATTTACCTGGTTTTCAAATACAGCTTAGCAATGTTAATTTTATCAGATAATATTTGGAGTGACATCTGGATTCATTCTCTATATTCTATTCCTATATCTTTCATGTAATAGACAAAGAGGAATAATGGAAAGCACTTTTTCAGAAGTCAGCATTGCTAGTTACAGTCCTTTTCAGCTCCAACATCCTATGATCCTATGATATTTCTAGTGGTAGAGTAGAAAAAAAATCTTGGCTGAGATGCCAGAAAACTGAGTTACTGTCTTGATCCTGAGTTACTATCTTGACCCTGGGTTAGTCACTTAAACATTCTGAATCAAAGCTTTCTCATTAGTAGAATGGGAATAATAATACTTATTCTGCCTATATTTTAGATTCACTGTGAAGAATGGATACTGGAAACCATAGAATGTTACACAAATATAAATTGCTGTTATTGTTACCATTTTATTTTTATTGTTTCTGGCTCCTTACAAGTCAAAATCTAATCATTTTTATATGCTAAATGAATTTCATAAACCCCAAAGGAATTTTGAGCCTTATTTCTAAACGTGCACATCGGCTACAAGCTTGTGGATCTGAAACAAATCTTTTTACTGGAGTAATATTGAAATTTTGGGGAGAATTCTTTTTCTTTTCTACTGAAGTGAGTGTTCATTGCTGCCAGGTAGCTTTCCAACAAACAGTCTGAAATCAAAGTCAGCATTTGGTATCCTATAAAAATAGTTTGGTTTGCTAAAAGTATTTTCCCTTATATCATAAAGAAAATAGGTGAAAAGTAATAAATTAAAATTTTCTGGAGTATAATTATTGGCTAAAACAATAGGAGTGATAATTTTCATACCCAATGGAAGTGAATAGTGAATATTTTTTTTATTAATTTATTTTGATTTATCAACAATCACTTGCATAAGCTTTTGATTTTTAAAATTTTCTTTCACTCTCTTCCTACCTACTTCCCCAAGGTGGCATGCAATCTGATATAGGCTATACATACATATTCCTATTAAACATTTTCACATTAGTGATGTTGTAAGGAAGAATTAGAACAAATAGGAGGAACCACCAGAGAGAGGAAACAAAACTCAACAGAAGAAAAGAAAATAGCAAATAGTATGCTTTGATCTGCATTCAAACTCCATAGGTCTTTGGATGTGGATAGCATTTTTCATCATGAGACCTTTGGAGATGTCTTAGATCCATGTGTTGCTGAGAAGGGCTAAGTTTATCAATGTTAGTCATAGCACAACGTGGTTGTTACTGTGTACAATGTTCTCCTGGTTCTGCTTACTTCACTCAGCATCAATCCATATAAGTATTTCCAGATTTTTCTGAAGTCTGCCTGTTCATCATTGTTTTTTATGGGAGTGGTTAGGCAATTGGGATTAAGTGACTTGCCCAGGGTCACATAGCTAGTAAGCATTATGTGTCAGAGGCTGGATTTGAATTCAGGTCTTTCTGACTCCAGGGGCAGTGTTCTATTCACTGGGCCACCTCACTGTCCTCTCATCATTTCTTATAAAAAAATAGTATTCCACTATATTCATGTACCATAACTTACTCAGCCATTTCCCAATTGATGGGCATTCTCTCAATTTCCAATTCTTTGCCATCACAAAAAGAGCTGCTATAAATATTTTTGTACATGTGGGTCCTTTTCCTATTTTTATAATCTCTTTGTGATATAGACCTAGAAGTGCTATTGCTGGGTCAAAGGGTATACACATTTTTATAGCCCTTTGGCTATAGTTCCAAATTGCTCTCCAAAATGGTTGGATCATTTCACAACTCCACCAACAGTGCATTAGTGTTCCAATTTTCCCACATTTTATCCAACATTGATCATTTTCCTGTTTTGTCATGTTAGCCAGTGTGATAAGTGTGATGTAGTACCTTAGAGTTGTTTTGATTTGCATTTTTCTAATCAATAGTGATTGAGAGCATTTTTTCATTTGACTATAGATGGCTTGAATATCTTCTTAATAAGTGATCTTACACACAAGTAAATTCCATTTTCCTATCAATTTCTACATCTCCATAAATGGATAGCTTTCACTATAAATATTTTTCCATATATACTTTTCTTTTAAAAAGAGTTCTAATGTGGGGTCTGTGATTTTTTTCTACAAAATATATATTTTGATAATTATTTCAATATAATTAACTTCTGTTGTAATACTCTTTTTTTTTTGCATTTAGCAATACTATGGTGAAAAAAGATCACATAGGCTTCATCAGACTGACAAATAGTACATGACACCTGCAAATTTATTTTTACATAAAATCTGTTTTACTTATTTTTAGTAGAAATTTCTAACAATTCTTAACCCATCCAAAACAGATCTAATTACAGAGCCTCCTTCTTTTTAGGTGTGCTGAGCCCATTCTTAATATATCTTTATTCCATGTAGCCATATGATATCTTTCTACATTTTCATCTCTTTTGAGGTTTCTGAGCCATTCATAAGAACAACCCAACTATCTTTTCTTTCATCTATTTCTTCTGCCAAATCGCTGTTTTCAATTCCTCTAACTTTCAATTTTAGAGGTATTTAATGAGCTTCAAGCTTTCTTTTTCTTTTTTTTCTTTTCTTTTTTTTTGTTTCTTTTCTTTACCACATATATATGATAATGTAAATAATTCCAGTTCTGGCTCACAGCTGATATTAAAATAAAAGGAAGAGAGGTGGTCATGGTGAAACATAGCCATAATCCCTAATTCCAGGCAGATAGATTGCTTAAATTTAGTTGCTCTGAGATATAATAGGATTAAGCCAATTGAGTATTTATAGCAAGGTAAGCACCAATATGTGGAGTGCAAGGAATGTGGGCCCTTCATGCTGTCTTAGGAGAATGAAGTGACACAGGTTAGAAATGAAGCAGGTCAAACCTTCTTTGCTGACCAAGATTAGGAATAGGAAGGAAGGAAGGAAGGAAAAAAGGAAGGAAAAGAAAAGGAGAGGAGAAAAAGAATGAAGAAAGGAAGAAAAAAGAAAGAAAGAAAGAGTAATAAGGAAGAAAGAGGGAAGGAGAAAGAAAGAAAGAAGAAAGAGGGAAGGAGGAGGAAGGGAGGGAGGGAGGAAGGAACTTCTCCACTCAATTTCTCTCTAATTGGAACATTGGAAGCATTTATTAAATATTTACCATGTTCCAGATATTGTATTAGATGCTGGGTTTCAAAATTCATATATTAAAAAAAAAAACATTCCTTTCCCTCATGGAACTTATATTTTACAGGGGACTAGTATAAGCTTGTAGAAATAAATAAAAACAAAATACAAGTGGACAGTGGAGAATAATTAACAGCTTGGGGAGGGAAGGCTCAGGGAAAGATTCATATAGAATGTGGAAATTGAAATAATCCTTGAAGGATTCTAGGAGGAAGAAAAAAAAAATTAAGTAATGCATTCTATTCTATATAAAGGCATAGGTAAGAGTGAAGGAATACAATGTACAGGGAATAGCATTCCTGTTCCCTGGACAGGAAGTATGCTAGTTCAACCTGAAAGTAGTGTGTGAGAATATTAAAACAGAAATAATAATTAATAGGCCCAAAAATGTTAGGACAAAAACACTTAGTGGACTTTAAATAGCAAATGGATTACCTAGGGATTGTACCTATGATTTCACTTATATATAGAACTCTCAGATCAGGAAATTCCCTGTAGTAATACAGGTCAGCTAAAGTAATGAAGCACCCTGAGGGAAGGCATCATGTGTCAGGCAAATCAAACCATCACTACCAAAATGTTGACCCCCACATCTGTTAAGATTCTTATGGGAACATCCCAGGCTTCTGAAACCAAGAGCCTTACAATACTATGCCACATAAAACACTACAACTGCTTCCATATCAGCCCCTATACCTATCATTGAAGGGAGAAATCATTGTGGATAATGAACCCACCTCCTTCACTACCATCAGCAATAACTGCTGAAAACTGCCATAAGCCAACAGTTAAGTAAAATACCCCTGTGTATGGCCACATTCCTCAGACTGCTTGTGCTGCTTCTAACACAGTCTACATAGCCATCATCTGGGGAAACAATTTCTGTAGAGGAGGGCCCAGCCAAACCTGGCAATTATCAATTGACTGCCACCCAAGGGACATGCAAGTTAACTTAGCTAAAATTGCAAAGCTCCTCAAGGGAGAGACTAGAAGGACCTTGTAATGGTTAAGTCAAATTACCAACCTCACCTTGTCTACTATCTCTACTCAGACTCCCATTGAGATAATCTAGGACTGAAACCAAGAGCACTTGGAGCAGAAATGCTCTCTGGACCAGTTCCAGCTGCTGTCATCCTGGAAAGTAACCAAGGAAATGGAGACTAGCAAATGGTCCCATAGGTTTTATAGCCATAGCTCCTGAATACCTTGAAGATAAAAGTTCTCTGCACTAAAATCTTTAGCTCTATCACATTGTTGAACGGCAGAAACTAAAATGGTTTTGTTAATGGAAATAACATTAAAGAAGAGGGACAATTCTCTGCTTTACTGTTGTACCCTAAGAACCATGTTATTTTTCTATTGTTCACTTGCAGCTAAATCTTTCATTCCTGCCCCTTCCCCCTATGTAATACATGTAAAGATAGCATTCAATTTTCAGTTTTGAAAGATTTTGAGGTTATTTTTTAATCCTTCCCTCACTTCCCTATCACCTCCCCAAGATAGCAAGCAATCTAATATAGGTTATACATGTGCAATCGTGTTAAACAGTTCCACATTAAGCATGCTGTGAAAGAAGAATCAGAAAAAAAGGGAAAAATCACAAAAAAATAAAAATGAAAAAGCAAAAATAAATGTGAAAATACTGTGCTTTGCTCTGCATTCAGACTTTATGGTTCTTTCTCTGGACATGAATAGAATTTTCCCTCATGAGCCTTTTAGAATTGTCTTGGAACATTATATTGCTAAGAAAAGCTAAGTCCTGCCATAGTTGATCATCACACAATGGTGCTGTTACTGTGTACAGTGTCCTGCTAGTTTCATTTACTTCATTCAATATTAGTTCATGAAAACCTTTAAAAGTTCTTTTTTCTGAAATCTGCCTGTTCATCATTTCTTAGAGTACAATAGTATGCCACTGCATTCATATATCACAACTTATTCAGCCATTCTCCAAATGATGGACTTCCCCTCAATTTCCATTTTTTTGCCACAGCAAAAAACTGCTATAAATCTTTTTGTACTTGTGGTCCATTTCCCATTTTTATAATCTCTTTGGGATACAGACCTATTAGTGGAATTGCTGGATGAAAGGGTATGCAGTTTTTTTTAATATGTTTTTTTTATTTTTTTTTAAATTTTTTACATGTGTTTTTAAAACTTTGGGTTACAAATTTTCTCCCTTCCTCCCTCCCCACCCACTGTCATTGAAAAGGCAAGCAACTTGATACAGGTTATACATGTGTAGTCATGGAAAACACTTCCATAGTAGTCCTGTTGTGAAAAACTAAGTGTATTTCCCTTCATCCTATCCTACCCTCCATTTGTTCTATTCTCTCTTTTGACCCTGTCCCTCCTCAGAAGTGTTTGTTTCTGATTATCCCCTCCCTCAATCTGCCCTCACCTCTATCATCCCCCTGCTCTCTTGTCCCCTTCCCCTCTTATTTTCCTGCAGGGTAAGATAGATTTCCATACCCCATTGTGTATGTTATTCCCTCCTTTAGCCAAATCCTATGAGAATAAGATTCACTCATTCCCTCTCACCTTCCCCCATTTCCCTTCCACTGCAAAAGCCTTTTCTTGTCTCTTTCATGTGATATACTTTACCTCATTCTACTTCTCCCTTTCTCTGTCTCCCAGTATAATCTTCTCCCACCCCTTAATTTTATTTTCCAGATATCACTCCTTCATCTTAAACTCACCCTGTGTTCTCTATCTATCTATCTATACAAACATAGAATTTTTCCCCTCCTACTACCCTAATACTGACAAAGGTCTCATGAGTTACAAATATCATCTTTCCCTGCAGGAATGTAAACAGTTCAACCTTAATAAGTCTCTTATGATTTCTCTTTCCTGTTTACCTCTTCCATGTTTCACTTGAGTCTTCTATTTTAAAGGTCAAAGTTTCTATTCAGCTCTGGTCTTTTCCACAGGGATGCTTGAAAGTCCTCTATTTCATTAAATGACCATTTTTTACCTTGAAGGATTATACTCAGCTTTGCTGGGTAGGTGATTCTAGGTTTTAGCCGTAATTCTTTTGCCCTCCAGAATATCATACTACATGCCCTCTGGACCCTTAATGTAGAAACTGCTAAAGCTTATATTATCCGGATTGTGTTTCCACAATACTTGAATTGTTTCCTTCTGGCTGCTTGCAATATCTTCTCCTTGACCTGGGAACTCTAGAATTTGGCTACAACATTCCTAGGAGTTTTCCTTTGGGGATCTCTTTCAGGAGGTGATGGGTGGATTCTTTCAATTTCTATTTTGCTCTCTGATTCTAAAATATCAGGGCAGTTTTCCTTGATAATTTCTTGAAAGATGATGTCTAGGCTCTTTTTTGATCATGGCTTTTAGATAGGCCAATAATTTTTAAGTTCTCTCTCCTGGATCTATTTTCCAGGTCAGTTGTTTTTCCAATGAGATATTTCACATTCTCTTCGATTTTTTCATTCCTTTTGATTAGTGTTACAGTGCCTTGATTTCTCAAATTGTCCCTATCTTCCAATTTCTCCATTCTAATTTTTAAGGAAGTATTTTCTTCAGTAAGCTTTTGGACTTCCTTTTCCATTTGGCTAATTTTGCTTTTAAGGGCATTCTTCTCCTCATTGGCTTTTTGGACCGCTTTTGCCATTTGGGTTAGGCTATTTTTTAAGGTGTTATTTTCTTCAGTATTTTTTTGGGTCTCCTTTAGCATCACTCTCAATTTTTCCTCTACCTCTCTTACTTGCCTCTCATAATCCTTTCTGAGCTCTTTCATGGCCTGGGACCAACTCATATTTTTCTTGGAGGCTTTGGATGTAAGAGCTTTGGCTTTGTTGTCTTCATCTGGTTGTATGTTTTGATCTTCTTTGTCATCAAAGTAAGATAATATAGTCTGACTCTTTTTGTGCTGCTTGCTCATGATTCCAGTCAATTACTTCAGTTATAAACTCTTTGTTAAGGTAGGAGTCTGTTTCCAGTGTGGAGAATGTACTGTCTGAAGCTTCAGGAGTTTTGTGCAGCTGTTTTCAGAGATACTTCTAGGGACCTGTAAATTTTCAGTTCTTCCAAGGTGGTATGATAAAGGGCAAGGTGTTTACTCCTTTCCTGGCCTGTGCTCTGGTCTATGAGCACTCTTTTCTGTCTTGGAACTGTGAAGGGGGTTTCCTTTCCACAGCCACTACAAGCTCCACCATGCCAGCACTCCTCCTTGCCCCAGGACTGCCACCCAGAACTGTGACCCAGATCCAAGCATGGGCAAAGCAAGAGAATCCTGCACCAGCAGAGAGATCCCTGCAATCCCCCTCTCATGGGCCACTCGATTACCCCTCAGTCTGTGGGCCAGCTCAGGAGGCAGCCGCTGCCCCCCACCAAGCTCATGGACTGGAGCTGAGACCACCAGCTTCTCTCTTTCCCCGCTGACAGAGACTTTTCCCACTGACCTGCCGAGTTGTCTTTTGTGTTCCTGGGTTGGGAAGTCTGGAAACTGCCACAGCTGCTCACAATTCAGTCCTCTGAGGCCTGATCCAGGGTCACTGCAGCCTGCTTGCCCACGCCAAACTGCGCTCCTCTCCCAGCCTGGCGTGATATACCTTTCCGATCAACCATTCAGGCTGTCTTGGGCTGGAAATTTGTTTTGCTCTGTCTTTTTGTGGGTTCTGCTGCTTTGGAATTTCTTTAGAGCCAATTTTTATAGGTATTTGGAGGGGTTTGGGGGAGAGCTCAAGCAAGTCACTGCTTTTACTCCTCCATCTTGGCTCCATCTCAGGGTATGCAGTTTTATAACCCTTTGGTCATAGTTCCAAATTGCTCTCCAGAATGGTTGAATCAGTTCACAACTCCACCAACAATGCATTAGTGTTCCAATTTTCCACCATCTTTTGCAGCATTTATCATTTTCCTGATTTGTCATGTTAGCCAATCTGATAGGTGTGATGTAGTATGAGTTTTTTATTTTGATTTGCATTTTTCTAGTCAATAGTGATTTAGAAATTTTTTCATGTGGTTATAGATAGTGTAATTTCTTCATCTGAAAATTGCTTGTTCATATGCTTTGACTATTTATCAATTGGGGAATGACTTGTATTCTTATAAATTTGACTTTGTTCTCTACATATTTTAGAAATGAGGCCCTTATCAGAGACTCTGCTTGTAAAAATCCTTTCCCAGTTTTCTGTTTCCCTCCTAAACTTGGTTGCATTGGTTTTGTTTGTGTTAAACCTTTTCAATTTAAGATAATCAAAATTATCCATTTTACATTTCAGAATGTTCTCTGTATCTTGTTTGGTCATAAATTCTTCTGTTCTAATAAATCTGACAGGTAAACTATTCCTTGCTCTCCTAGTTTGCTTATAGTATATAGTATCAGCCTTTATATCTAAATCATGAACCCATTTTGACTTTATTTTGGTGTATGGTGTGAGATTTTAGTCTATGCCTAGTTTCTGCCATACTCTTTTCCAGCTTTCCCAGCAGTTTTTGTCAAATAGTGAGTTCTTATCCCAGAAGATGGGGTCTTTGGGTTGATCAAGTAGTAGATTACTATAGTCATTGACTACTACGTCTTGCATACCTAACCTATTCCACTGATCCGCTACTTTATTTCTTAGCCAGTACCAAGTAGTTTTGGTGATTTCTGCTTTATAATACAATTTAAGATCTGGTATAGCTAGATCACTTTCCCTAGCATTTCTTTTCATTAGTTCCCTTGATATTCTGGACTTTTGTTCTTCCTGATGAATCTTGTTATTGGTTTTTTCTAGTTTGATAAAATAATTTTTGTTAGTTTGATTGTTATGACACTGAATAAGTAAATTAATTCAGGAAGAATTGTCATTTTTATTGCATTAGCTCAGCCTACCCATGAACAGGTGATATTTTTCCTATTATTTAGATCTGACTTTATTTGTGTGAAAAGTGTTTTGTAATTGTGTTCATATAGTTCCTGGGTTTGTTTCAGCAGATAAACTCCTAAATATTTTATAATGTCTACAGTAACTTTAAATGGGATTTCTCTTTCTATATCTTACTATTGGGTTTTGTTGGGAACACATAGAAATGTCAATGATTTATGTAGGTTTGTTTTTTAACCTGCAACTTTGCCAAAGTTGTTTATTATTTCAAGTAGTTTTTTTTTTTACTTGATTCTCTAGGATTCTCTAAGTATATCATCCTATCATCTGCAAAAAGTGGTAGCTTAGTTTCTTCTTTGCCTGTTCTAATACCTTCAATTTATTTTTCTTCTTTTATTGCTAAAGATAACACTTCTAGTACCATATTGAACAAAAGTGGTGATAATAGACACTCTTGTTTTATCCCAGATGTTATTGCAAATACTTCTAGTTTATCCCCATTACATATAATGCTTGCTGATGGTCTTAGATAGATGCTACTTATCATTGTAAGGAAGACTCCATTTATTCTTATGCTCTCTAGTGTTTTTAATAGAAATGAGTGTTGTAGTTTGTCAAAAACTTTTTCTGCATATTTTGAAATAATCATATTTTTAGTTTTATTATTAATATGGTCAATTATGCTGAGAGTTTTCCTAATAATGAGCCAGCTCTGCATTCCTGGTATAAATCCTACCTGGTCATAATGTATTTTTCTTATGATAAGTTGTTGTGATTTTTTTGCTAATATTTTGTTTAAATTTCAGTTTTTGTCTATAGACATTAGGGAAATTGATCTATAATTTTCTTTCTGTGTTTTGACTCTTCCCAGGTGAGTTATTAGTAGAATATTTGTATCATACAAAAATATGATAGGACTCTTTCTTTATGAATTTTCCCAAATAGTCTATATATTATTGCAATTAATTATTCTTTAAATGTTTGACAGTATTCACTTATAAATTAATCTTGCCATGGAGATTTTTCCTGGGGATTTCATTGATGGCTTGTTTCACTTCTTTTTCTGAAATGGGGTTATGTAAGTATTTTATTTCCTCTTCTGTTTAGCTGGGACATTTGTATTATTGTAAATATTCATCCATTTCATTAAGATTGCCAGATTTATTGACATACAATTGGGCAAAATAGCTCCTAATTATTACTTTAATTTCTTCTTCATTGGTGGTGAATTCAGCCTTTTCATTTTTGATACTGGTAATTTGGTTTTCTTCCTTCAATTTTTTAATCAAATTAACCAAAGGATTATCTTTTTTTTAATAAAATCAGTTCTTAGTTTTATTTATTAGTTTAATAGTTTTCTTGATTTCAATTCTGTTAATCTCTCCTTTGGTTTTCAGAATTTCTAATTTGGTTTTTAATTGGAGATTTGTAATTTGTTCTTTTTCTAGCTTTTTTAGTTGCATGCCCAATTGATTGATCTCCTCTTTCTCTTTTTTATTCATGTAAGCATATAAAACTTGCCCTATGAATTGCTTTTGCTGCATCCCATAAATTTTGGTGTGTTATCTCATTATTGTCATTCTCTTGGAGGAAGTTATTGATTGTTTTTATGATTTCTTGTTTGACCCACTCATCCTTTAGTATTAGATTATTTAGTTTCTAATTAATTTTTAGTCTATCTTTCCATGGCCCTTTATTACATGTAATTTTATTGCATCATGATCTGAAAAGATTGCATTTAATATTTCTGCTTTTCTGCATTGGATTGTGACATTTTTATGCCCTAGTACATGGTCAATTTTTGTGTAGGTGCCATGAACCACTGAAGGAAAGGTATGTACCTTTTTATTCCCATTCAATTTTCTCTAGATGTCTACCATATTTAACTTTTCTAAAATTCTATTCACCTTCTTAACTTCTTTCCTATTTATTTTGTGGCTAGATTTATCTAGTTATGTGAGGGGGAGGTTGAGGTTCCCCAATACTATAGTTTTGTTGTTTATTTCTTCCTGTAACTCCCTTAACTTTTCCTCTGAGAATTTGGATTCTATAACACTTGGTGTATATATGTTTAGTAATGATATTACTTTATTGTCTGTGGTGCATTTTAGGAGGACGTAGTTTCCTTCCTTAACTCTTTTAATTAGATCTATTTTTGTTTTTGCTTTGTCTGAGATCAGGGTTGCTACCTGTTTGTTTGTTTTTTTTAACTTCAGCTGAAACATAATATATTCTACTCTAGCCTTTTACCTTTACTCTGTGTATACCCCTTTGTTTCAAATGTGTTTCTTATAAACAACATATTATAGGATTGTGGTTTTTAATCTAGCCTGCTCTCCACTTCTGTTTTATGGGATAGTTCATCCTATTAACATTTACAGCCGTGATTATTAATGTATACTCTGTCTTTCTCTCCATCATATTTGCCCCCAACCCTGTTTATGCTTTTATTTCTCCTTTTCCCCTTTCCCTCCTTACTAGAGTTTAACTTTTGACCACTGCTTCCCTCAAACTGCCCTCCCTTCTATCAGTCCCTTCTATTTCTTTCTTTTTCCCCTTACTACTTCTTCCCTCCCTTCTAACCACCCTTCCCTTTTCTCTTCCCTTTCCCCTCCTATTGTCTACATGGCAAGTTAGATTTCTATACTTAACTGAGTATGTTATTCCCTCCTTGAGTCAAATCCAAGGAGTGTAAGGTTCAAACAATTCTCATCTCTCTGCCTTTTTTTCTCTTCATGTGATATAACTTACCTTTCTCTGCCACCTCCTTTCTTCTCACTACAATCCCTTTTCACCACTTAATTAGTTGTTTTAATTATCACATCAAATCAACTTATACCCATATGCTCTATGTATAACCCTTGTAAATGATGTAATAAAGATACAAGTTCTCTAGAGTTATAAGTATCAGAGGTGGAGACAAGATGGCAGAGTAAAAGCAATGAATTACTTGAGCTCTCCCCCAAACCCTTCCAGATACCCTAAAAAAATGGCTCTCAACAAATTCTAAAGCAGCAGAACCCACAAAAAGACAGAGTGAAACAAATTTCCAGCCCAAGACAACCTGGATGGTTGATCAGAAAGGTATATCACACAAGGCTGGGAGAGGAGTGCAGTTTGGTGTGGGTGCACAGGCCTCATTGAACCTGGAGCAAGCCTCAGAGGACTGAATCATGGGCAGCTGTGGTGGTTTCTAAACTTCTCAAACCATGAATGCTGAAGATAAATTTGAAGGTCAGTGGGAAAAGTCTGTATCTGTGGTGAGAGAGAAGTTGGCCCCAGTCCCAGTACCCAAGTCCAGCCCCAGGGTGGTGGCTGCCTCCAGACTTTCTGGCCCATGGACTGAGGGGGAATCAAGTGGCTGATCAGAGGGGGATTCCAGGGATCCCTTTGCTGGTGCTGGTGCAGGATTCTCTTGCTTTTCCAGTGCTTAGATCTGGGTCACACTTCTGAGTGGTGGTCCTGGGGAAATTAGGAGTGCTGGCATGGTGGAGATTGTAGTGGTGGTAGAGAGGAAATCCTTCAAGATAAAAGAGTGCTTTGTGGTCACTCATAGACCACCAGGCCAGGAAAGGAGTAAACACCTCACCCTTGATCATAGCACCTTGGAAGAACTGAAAATGTACAGATCCCTAGAAGTATCTCTGAAAACAGCTACACAAAACTCCTGAAGATTTGGACAGTACATCCTTCACATTGGAAGCCAACTCCTACCTTAACAAAGAGTTTATAACTCAAGTAATTGGCTGGAATCATGAGCAAGCAGCACAAAAAGAGTCAGATCATAGAATCTTACTTTGGTGACAAAGAAGATCAAAACATACAACCAGAAGAAGACAACAAAGTCAAAGCTCCTACATCCAATGCCTCCAAGAAAAATATGAATTGGTTCCAGGCCATGGAAGAGCTCAAAAAAGATTTTGAGAAGCAAGTAAAAGAAGTAGAGGAAAAACTGAAAGTGGTGCAAGAAAATCATGAAAAACAAGTCAATAGCTTGCTAAAGGACACCCAAAAAAATACTGGAGAAAATAACACCTTAAAAAATAACCTCACCCAAATGGCAAAAGAGGTCCAAAATGCCAATGAGGAGAAGAATGCTTTAAAAATCAGAATTGGCCAAATGGAAAAGGAAGTCCAAAAGCTTACTGAAGAAAATAGTTCCTTAAAAATTAGAATGGAGCAATTGGGAGCTGGTGACTTTATGAGAAATCAAGACACTGTATAACAAATTCAAAAGAATGAAAAAAAAAATGGCAAAAACTTCATTGGAGAAACAACTGACCTGGAAAATAGATCCAGGAGAGAGAATTTAAAAATTATTGGACTATCTGAAAGCCATGATTAAAAAAAGAGCCTAGACATCATCTTTCAAGAAATTATCAAGGAAAACTGCCCTGATATTTTAGAACCAGAGGGCAAAATAGAAATTGAAAGAATCCACCAATCTCCTCCTGAAAGAGATCCCCAAAGGAAAGGTCCTAGGAATATTGCAGCCAAATTCCAGAGTTCCTAGGTCAAGGAGAAAATATCACAAGCAGCCAGAAAGAAACAACTCAAGTATTGTGGAAACACAATCAAGATAACACAAGATTTAGCAGCTTCTACATTAAGGGACCACAGGGCATGGAATATAATATTCTGGAGGGCAAAAGAGATAGGATAGGAAAGGCCCCTCTTGCCCTAGGGGAAAAGAAGCAGTACAGAAGGAGAGACATCCCAGGAAGTTAGCAGAAAGCCCCACTTCAGCATGGTAGATCCTGAATCCCAGGGGGTGGAGCAGGAAAACACCAACACTAGGACCCTTCAGTGCCTCAGTACAGACTGGGGAACCATTGGAAACCAACTCAGAAACACAACATGTGCCTCAGCATTCTATGGCAGCCACATCTCCCAGTGTCTCAGCAAAACTCTGGGAAGTGCTCCAAGGGGGAAAGTCCCAGGGTGAGAAACATCCTGCAGCAGGGAAACATTCATCTGAAAGGAGCTGAAGAAAGTAAATGGAAGGAAAGGTTCAAAGATTGAGGTGAGCAGGCAAGCTCCAGGGGCTAGAATACCCAATCCTCCTAGTAGAGTTCCAATATTGCTGATTCCAGCCCAACACTATGTTAAGCTGCCAGAACCCTACAGCCTCCAACTGCCAGCATCAGAGGCCCCAGCACACAAAGCCAGTTACCAGGCCCCAGGCTCCCAACACAAGAAGCTTGAGTCAGTGCCCCTTGGTCCCCAGCAGGAGCGCTCAAATTTTTTAAGGGCCAGGAAATAAGTAAACACCATGAGCAAAAAGAAATTACTATAATACTATAGTACTAAAGTACTATAGTACTGTATACTTATGGGAACAGTGATGATCAAGGCAGAAATTCTGAAGAGTACAACATTGTCAAGAAACCCACATCTGGAACCTCAAAAGGGAATATGAAATGGTCTGAAGCCCAAAAACTCTTCTTGGAAGAGTTCAAGAATGACTTTAAAAGTCAAATAAAAGAGGCAGAAGAAAAACTGGGAAAAGAAATGAGAGGTATGAAAGAGAGAGTCAATAGCTTGGAAAAGGAAGGACAAAAATTAACTGAAGAAAACAACTCCTTAAAAAGCAGAATTGGCCAAACAGAAAAAGAGACACAAAAACTCACTGAGGAGAAGAATTTCTTAAAAAATAAGGTGGGCCAAATGAAAAAGGAGGTCTAAAATCTAATAGAAGAATACAATTTGTTAAAAATTAGAATTGGGCAAATGGAAGGTAATGACTCTATGAGAAAGCGAGAATCAGTCAAATAGAAACAAAGGAATGAAAAAAATAGATGAAAATGTAAAATACCTCATTGGTAAAACAACTGACCTAGAAAATACATCCAGGAGAGACAACTTAAAAATTATTGGTCTACCTGAAAATCAAGACGAAAAAAAGAGCCTGGACAGCACCTTTCAGGAAATCATCGAAGAAAACTGTCCTGAGGTCCTAGAACCAGAAGATAAAATAGCCATAGAAAGAATCCACCAATCAATTCCTGAAAGAGATCCCAAACTGAAAACGCCAAGGAATGTAGTAGTCAAATTCCAAAATTGCCATGTCAAAGAGAAAATACTGCAAGCAATCAGAAAGAAACAATTCAAATATTGTGGAACCACAGTCAGGATTACACAAGACCTTACAGCCTCTACATTAAAAGATAGTAGGGCATGAAATATAATATTCCATAAGGCAAAGGAGCTGGGATTACAACCAAGGATCAGCTGCCCAGAGAAAATGAGCATAATCTTTCAGGGGAGAAGATGGAAATTCAACAAAATAGAGGACTTCCATACCTTCCTGGTAAGAAGACCAGAGCTCAACAGAAAATTTGATCTTCAAATACAACACTCAAAAGAGACATAAAAAGGCAAATGGGACAGAAAAAAACAATAACAACAACAACATGTTATTAATGAGGGCAAACTGTTACAATGGAAGATGCCACTTTTAACTCTTGAGAATTGTATTGTTATTATATCATTTTAAAGGGGTATATATAGAGGGGGTGGGTATAAGTTGACTTTGATGTAATGATAAAAAAATCTAATCAAGTAGGTTAAATGGATCTAAGTAAATGGATCAATCTGATCTAAGTAATGTACTGGGAGAAGAGGAAAGGAGGAGGCAGACAAGGGTTAATTACTACAGGAAAAGGCACAAAAACCCATTACAGTAGAGGGAAAGAAAGGAGGGAGATGAGCATTGTTTGAACCTTACTCTCATCAGATTTGTCTCAACAAGGAAATAACCTAATCAGTTAGGTATAGAAATCTAGTTTGCCCTATAGGCAGTAGGAGGGAAAAGGGGAAAGAAAAGGGAGAGGGCTAATAGTAGGATTCTAATTCTAGGACCTCAGGGTAGTTTTACTTGATGATTTCTTCAAAGATTCTGTCCAGGTTCTTTCATTGATCATGGCCTTTAGATAGATCAATAATTCTTAAATTATCTCTCCTAAATCTATTTTTCAGGTCAGTCATTTTTCCAGTGAGGTAGTTTACATTTTCTTCTATTTATTTTTCATTCTTTTAATTTTTTTTCACTAATTCTTGATGTTTCATAGTGTCATTTGCTTCCACTTGCCATTTTACCAATTCTAATTAAGGAGTTGTTTTGTTTGCTTTTTTTTTCAGTGTACTTTTTGTCCATTTTGTCAATTGTATTTGTAAAGGAATTGTTAATGTTTTCTTCTACTTCTCTTATTTGACACTTAAAATCCTTCTTGAGCTCTTCCAAAAAAGCTTTTGGAGCTTGAAACCAGGTTACATCTACCTTTGATGTTTCAGATGTTGTTATATTGACAATGCTGTCCTATTCTGAATTTGTGTTTTGATCTTCCTTGTCCCCACAGTAAGAATCCATGGTCTTTGTTTTTCTTTGTTGCTTTTTACTCATGGTGTTTGCCTTTTTCCTGGCTTTTAAAGTTGATCTCTGCTTCTGGAGCACAGGGACCACTGTCCCATACTTCTTGTGCTGGGGGCTAGGGGTCTGGTTACTGATTTACTGAGGTGGAGACTCAGGTGCTGGGAGCTGGAGGCTGTAGGTGTCTGAAAGCTTACCTAGTGCTGAGCTGGAGTTGCTGGTGGTGGCTGGTGTGTGCTGAAGCCACGTGGGGTTTTTGGGGATTACTTGGGCTTACACTGAAGCTTATGGGGTGGGGGATGTGGATGTGTGTGGTCTGGTTGCTGGAGGTCTCCTAACCTGGTGCTGTGCCAAAGCATGGGTAGTTTCAGCTTCTGATGGACACCTGTCCTCCAGCGCATGCGGTGGTTCTCCACATGGTGTCTGACATTTCTTAAGCTGTGCCAAGGCATGTAAGTGGGGGGGGGGTGAAGGAGGGGCAGGTTCTGGTGTTGACACTTGCCTGCTCCAACACTGTAAGGTCTCCTTCAGTCACAACAAAAGGGACCTTTCCCATTAATCCTCCTAGCCTCATGAACAAAAAGACTGCTATATCCCATCTTTTGCTGGCTCTACTGTACCAGAATTTTTCCTGTCACAGTATTGCCTGGGTTTTTCAGGGTCAATAAGGGAGCATGAGAGTGACTTACTGTTTACTTTGCCATTGTAGCTCTCCAAAGTCAAGGTTTATCTATTTTATTGAGTTTTTCATAAAATTTGCTCTTGGATTTATTACTTCCATAGTTTTCTTACATTAAATTTTATTTATCTCTCCTTTGTTTTTCAGAATTTTTTATTTGGTATTTAAAATTGACCATGTCTCATCCTTATATAAATACCTCAAAATCAAATGCAGAAAGGCAGAAATAACAAAGGCATCCTTTTAAGATCATGGTGTAACAAAAATTACATGTAATAAATATAATAAAGGTAAGATAGATTAAAAGTTATTTGAAAACTAAATAATCTAGTCCTAAATAATGAGTAAGTCAAAGAACATAAAAAAGAATCAATAACTTCATTAAAAAGAATGTCAACAATGAGACAATATACAAATATTTATGGGATGCAATTAAAGCGGTACTCAGGGGAAAATTGATATCTCTAAACTCTTACATTGTGAAAATACAGAAAGAACAGATTAATGAATTGGGCATGAAACTTAAAAAAATAGAAAAAAAATTTAAAATCCTGAGTTAAACACCAAATTGGAAATTCTGAAAATCAATGGAGAGAATAATAAAACTAAGAGAAAACTATTGAACTAATAAATACAATTTGGAGCTAATAGTTATGGGGAAAAATAGAATAGATAAACCATTTGTCATTTTAATTTAAAAAGAAGAAAACCAAATTACCAGTATCAAAAATGAAAAAGATAAATTCACCATTGATGAAGTGGAAATTAAAGCAATAATTAGGTGCTATTTTGCCCAATTATATGCAAATATATCTGACAACGTAAGTGAAATGGATAGATATTTACAAAACACACACACACACATATATACATATATATATACATATATATATTTGTAACAATCATTTAGAGAACAACTCATTCCAATAATATATAAACTATTTGGGGGGAAAATGTGAATAAAGAGTCCTTCCAAATTCCTTTTTTAGCACAAATGTAGTCCTGATATCTAAACCAAGAAGATAAAAAATAGGGAATATGAACTATAGACCAATTTCCATGAAAAAAATTTAAATAAAATACTAGGAAGGAGAACACAGCAATAAGCAACAAGAATAAAAAACTAGGAACAGGTGGAATTTATATCAGTACTGCAGAGCTGTGTCAATATTAATGAAATTGTCAACATCATTGAACCGTATCATTAAGAATAACAACAAAAATAATATAGTTATCTCAATAGATGCAGGAAAAAAAAAACTTTTGACAAACTGCAACATCCAATCCTATTAAGAACACTAGAGGGGCTTTTTCCTTCTCCCCAGGTTCCTTCAGTTCTCCAATTAGCCAACACTGCAGTCAGAGGAATGGTGACCTCAGAAATACTGAAGATTGGCAAGAAACTTTATGAAGGTAAAACAAAAGAGGTCTATGAATTGTTGGATATTCCTGGAGATGTCCTTTTACAGACTAAAGACCAGATTAAAGCAGGTAGTGCAGCTAGGGGAAAAAAAATCACCTGGAATAAAAGCTGTGATCTCAAACAAAATTATTAGCTATATTTTTGACTTATTACAGGAAGCAGATATCAAAACTGATTTCATTAAAAAACAATGTGGTGAGGCAGCTTTCATTGTGCCTCAGTATGAAATGGATTGAATGGGTATGTAGGAGAATTGCAACTGGTTCTTTTCTGAAAAGAAAATCTGGTTTCAAAGAAAGATACAAATTCTATCCACCTAAAGTGGAGTTGTTTTTCAAGGATGATGTCAAAACTGATCCACAGTGGTCTGAAGAACAGCTTTTTGCTGCAAAATGGTGTTTTGATGGACTTAACATAGATCAGACTAGAATGGATATCATGAGTCTTTCCACACAGCCTACTTTTGAAATATTGAGATAACCCTGGTTACCTTAGAACTATTCCCTGGTCAATATGAGGATTTAATTTGATATTGATCTAACTGCAAAAGAAACTGTTCTTGCTGATGTTATTGATAATGGTTACTAGAGACTCTAGCCATCTGGTGATAGAATCCAACAGAAAGAAAAGCATTCATGCTGGCACCTTGAGGAAATGATTCCTGAAGGCCTCCAGATGGTGAAGAAAAACTTTGAATGAGTTGCAGAAAGAGTGCAGTTGCTTCAAAATGGAGAAAGTCCATTCAGAGTTGTGGAATTGATGGGCTCATCTTCTGACACTGGTCATTGTGAGAAAATTAAGAAGGCATATGGGAACTATGGAATTTCCTGTGACCTCTGAGTAAAATCTGCACATAATGGACCAGATCAAACTCTAAAGATTAAAGAAGAATATGCAGGAAATGGTGCTCCTATTGTATTTGTGCCAGAAGCTAGCAGAAGCAATTCCTTGATACCTGTATTATCTGGTAATACTGCGTATCCAATAATCATCAACTGTCTTTCCTTCACACATGATTAGGGAGCTCAGGATGGATGGTCCTCATTTCAAATGCCTACTGGTCTTGGCTTTTCAACTATCCTTTCATCTGATAGAGCAGCTCAATTTGCAGCCCAGATACTGGATTAAAGAACTACTTGATATCAGCTAAACTTTGAGGAAGTATATTAACACATGGGTTTCCTTGAAGCAGGTGGGTAAGAAAATCAAAGAATGCAGTCTCTAAGAAGAATGAAGTATACTTTTAAAAGTGGAAAACAAAAAAATATATATTTTAGCTTCAAAAAATTACAGATCAGACAAGAGAAAAAATGATTCTAAACTAATCATAGAAAAATACTAATAAAATTTCTTACTTGGTTTAAAAAATACACTAGAGAGCATAGGAATCAATTGAGCTTTGCTTAAAATGATGTGTTATCTATCTAAAACCATGAACAAACATGATCTGTAATGGAAATAAGATGGAGTCTTCCCAATAAGATCAAGAGTAAAGCAAGGATGCCCATTATTACCGTTATTCTTCAATAAAATGCTAGAAATGCCAGCTATAGCCATGAGAATTAATAAGAAATTGAAGGAATTAAAATAGGCAACAAAGACACAAAACTCTTTGAAGATGATTTGATAGTATACTTAGAGAATCTTAATGAATCAACTAAAAACCTAGTGGTAACAGTTAATAACTTTAATAAAGTTTCAGGCTATAAAATAAACTCACATGGATCACCAGCAAAATATATTACCAACAAAGTCCAGCAGCAGAGATAGGAAGAGAAAATACTTTTAAAGTAATTGTAGACCATGTAAAATACTTTGGAGCCTACCTGCCAAGACAAACCCAGGAACTATACGAACACAATTACAAAACACTTTTTAGACAAAGTCAGATCTAAATAATTGGAAAGATATCAATTGCTTATTGGTAGACTGAACCAATGTAACAAAAACAACAATTCTACCTAAATTAATTTACTTAGTGCCACATCAATTAAATTACCAAAGAATTATTTTCTGGAACTAGAAAAAATAATAACTAAATTATTCTGGAAGAATAAAAATTCAAAAATATCAAGAGAATTAATGGAAAAGAAGTAAGTGACCTACCTGTACCAGATCTTAAACTGTTTTATAAAGCAGTAATCATCAAAACAATCTGGTACTGGCTAAGAAATAGAGTGGTGGATCAGTAGAATAGATGAGGTACAAAAACCACAGTGGTAAATGACCATAGCACTCTAGTGTTTGATTAATGTAAAGATCCAAGATTTTGGGACAAGAAATTATTGACAAAAATTGCTGGGAAACCTGGAAAGAAGTTTGGTACATACTAGGTAAAGACCAACATATCATTACATACTGAAACAAGGTCAAAAGGACTTTCTTTGTGTGAAAAGTGTTTTGTAACTGTCTTAATATATTTTGTGATTTTGCCTTGGCAGGTAAACTCCCGTGCATTTTACATTGTCTGCAGTGATTTTAAATGGCATTTCTCTTTCTGTCTTTTGCTGTTGGACTTTGTTGGTAATATTTGGAAATGCAGATGATTTATTCAGATTTATTTTATATCCTGCAACTTTGGGGGGCTTTTAAATCTCATTTGGTCTCAATTTCCTCATCTGTAAAATTAGGAGGTAGGACAATAATCTCTAAGGACCTTTAAAGTCCTAGAACTATGAACCTATTAAATCTTATATGTTTTGTAAACCTATGAGGAATTGTCAGTATGTTGATATTATTCTAGTTTCAGTAGTTCAATGAAGAGTGCTTTATTTGCAGAGACCCTGAGTTTAATTCCAGTGGTTTTAAATCCTATTAATATGACCTTGGACAAGTCACTCTCTAACTTCCAGTTTCTTCACCTGTTAAAATGAGGAGGTAGGAGTTTATTTTCCAAGAACCCTTCTAGTCTCAAGAGCTCTTTATATTTGTATTTTTGTATGCCTGTAGTTTCCATAGTTTCCTTGAGATAAGCTAAGTAAAGATTTAACATCAACACTTCAGAGCATAAAGCATTTAAAAACATTCAGCATTTATCTTTCATGGTGGCTGAGACTGAATATACAGATTTTTACAACTCTCTGAGATATCTGGGAAGCCTTATAAAACACACATTTTATTATTTGAAAAAAATACAATACCTTTTTTTAAAGCAATGGGAGAAATATACAAAAATAATTCGTTAAAGAATTTTTCTTGATTTTGAAAAAGTACACCTAGAAGTTAATTTTATAATATATTTGCTTGTTGTAGCATTTTATCTACATGATGTCAATTATTTTTTTTCTTTAGAGATATACAAGGAGGATAATACTGTAATACACATATGTGTATATATATATATATATTATACACACATACACATGTATGCATGTATATATATATATATGATGTGTAAGGCTCATTGAAATATCACTAGAAACAAAAAAATATGAGTATTTGGCCATATATATCAATAATTAATGATCAAATAAATTAAGTAATTTATATATTGGTAATATTAAAATTCACCAAGTAAGATTTATAGGCTTATAATTCTGTTTCTGTGTGATATTTGGAAAAATGCTTTCTAGCTTGGTGGATTTATGATAAAACAATACTTTATGTTGGAGAATTGCCTGAACCAATTTCAAAATTTAAAATAGAATCCAATGAGAGAATTTTTTTTTTGTCTCAGTGTGTAATATCTTCTTGGGATTAAGAAAGAAAGAGAGAAAAAGAAATAGGGCACAGAGTCTTTTATTTTCTAGTATATCAAATCTCCTTCCTTTTTTACGGCTGTGGGAAAAATAAAAATTTCAACTTCATGATTTGTATTATACTCTTCTATAGTAGATGAACACTTTATTAGACACTTATTTTTTAACAGGCTAGTATGCTTTCTCTTGCATACTCCATCCATTTTTTAATACATTCCATGAAATATAAACATAAGAAGTATATGTTTCTTATTGCAAAAAACTGTCTATAATGTAGGAAGTGTATCTAATATCACAACTGAAGCTAATCTCAGATAAATTTTGTTTCTATGAGAAAGCTCACTTAACTAAGGCTGTACTTAAACAATTCCATTTTGTTTTAATCAGTCTTCTCATGGGATAACTGTTTCTAATTATATGATGAAAATTCATGAAACATAGTATAAGTATTCACAGATTATATTACAGATTATGCAGACCTCCTCACTGACAGGTCATGTTTCAGACTAAATTCCATCATAGTATTGTGCAATTTTCTGACTTTTTCAGTTAATTATATCAATAATCAGGGTTAATTTTTTAAAATAATAGAATAACATTAGCAAACATAAGTTTGGAATACTTTCCATTTTACCTCTCAAAAACATTCTGATTTAGTAACTTCTCTACAGAAATAAACACAACAGAAGTCAATCCATTGGCATTAAACTTCTTTGACTAGAGCTTGTTGCTGAATCCATTCTCTCTGCCAATTGAAGAATTGTTTGAGAGCAAGTAGTTGAAATTCCCTACCAATAATTCCTACTGAATGGAAAAGTTCTGGTCTCCAGGAGTTCAATTTCATGTATATCCATGTCCTATGCTGCATGAGATCTTGGGGTCTGTATTCCTTAGTCTACAATTAAATATTATTACTAATGGGTATACAACCTGAATGTGTTACAATCTGTGATGTTCTGCCAACAGTCCTTTGCTTGATGTCATGGGAAGTACCCATGAGGTCTAAGCAAAGTAACAGGAATCAGGAATATTAGCTAGGACTCCCAGATTCCAGAAAGACTGTGCAATGTATATAAGTTTCCTATGTCTAGAAAAAGCTGTGAAGGGGGTTGGGTGAACAGCTGATATATATGTATACATATAATTGATTTTATTGTTTAAAATATTGAATATAGAACATCATGTTTTATCTCATCTTCTGGGGAGGTTATCTCATATCAAGATCACTTGTCTGGAGATCCACAAAATAAAGCAAGTTCATGAAAGAACTAGAACTTGCCAAAAGTGGAGAGCTTGGAGATCACTCTGACAGGTAAGCACTCAATAATCCATATATTCTAGATATAATTTTGGCACAGTTACCTTCAAAGAGGTAAAAAGGTTGGAGAGAAGGTCATCTATATCTTAGAACCAGAAAACTTTACTTTTCTCAACTATTCCTATTCTATGAAAGCAAGGCACAATGTGACTGTTGGACTCTTTGGACAGCCACATCCTTTTTGGTCTATGGAATGTTAGTTGTTTACAATGCCACCTGATTATTAAATAAGCTCTGTTAGAGAAAAAGAAGGATTTAAAAAAGGATAAAAATGCTGGTTAGAGTAGAAGAGAAGATGATACTTAAGGACAATAAACAGGGTGATACACAGCTATTGTTCTTTTTTTTTTCAATCCAAGGAGATTGATTTTTGGTCCTATAGTGCTAGAACCAAAGTGACTAACAGAAGTTGAAACCCAGAAAGGATGAAATAAAAGTAGAAATTGAAGGAATTAGGATAGGCTACAAGGACACAAAACTATCACTCTTTGCATTCAATATGATAAGATACTTAGAGAATCAACTAAAAAAAACTAGTTGAAATAATTAACAACTTTAGCAGAGTTGTAGAACATAAATAAACCCAAACATATCATCAATGTTTCTATTATTAACAAAGTTCAACCACTAAAGACAGACAGAAAAAGTCTATTTAAAATAACTGAACAGAAAAAAAATACTTGCTAGTCTACCTGCCAAGACAAACCTAAGAACTATATGACACAATTATAAACCATGTTTCACATAAAGGTCACATTCTATGAGAGGATTGTCCTTTCATGGTAGACAGTTTAGCCTAGAAGAAAGAATTTGAGTTCCTAGGAGTACCTAGAATGTGTGTTTAAGGTGAAATGGACAAATAAATTATTTGATTTATTAGCACAGAACTTATGAAGGAGAACAATCTTGGCAAAGGTTTAGGGTAGAGTTGGACCATATAATTTATGACAAAGAGTATTTTCTACCATGAGGTACTGCTTCTATCCAGCTTTATTTCTGTTATGAATTGCTGTATCAAAATGTTAGCGTAGAAAGAAATAGTTCACAGGTTGACCTTTGTAAAGTCAATTAAACAGGAATTGGAGAGAAAAGGGATCACAAAACTATGACTTCAGAAACTTTTACACATAAGGAGCATAGTGATTAAGGAAATAAGGGAAAAGTTTATGAATCAGGGAATATTTTTAGAATACATTAGATGTTAAGAGAATTAATAAGGAAAACAAGGCAAAGAAAAAAGTTAATAGAAAACATTTCAGTAAAAAGTAATGAACATAATTAGTAGGGAGAATTCAAGGAGTGGAGGTTTTGAATTAAACACTTAATTTAGAGAGAAAAAGGAAGACAGAAATAAAAGAAATAAATAGATAATAAAGATAAAAAGAAATCAATAATTTAAATAAAAATCCCAAAGTAGGGAAAAGATAGAAAAATGGAAGTGGGGATATGAAGTTAAATAAAAGGAAGTCTGTTAGTACAAAGTTTTATAAAAGTAACTTCCTTAGAATCAAATAAAGCAGTCCTCAGAGCAAAAAAGTAAATCAATAAAACATACTTCAATAAAATTGAAGGTTAATAAATTGAATACAGAACTAAAAAATAAAAATCAACAAGAAATATCAAATAAACACAACAGAGAAAATTTTGCAAAGTTAAGGAGAAATATATAAATTACAAACAAAAGATCCAGTAGAACTTATCAAAACAACTAAAACATGGTTCTTTCAAAAGAAAAACAAAAATCCCCTAGAAAATTAGAAGAGATGGAATCATGATCACAATCAGAAGGCTTTGTGATGGAAATGAGAAGACCACTTCTTTAGCAGAGATTAAACAAAGAAAAATAGAGGGGGAGTTATGGAGAAGAATTTCAAGGTATGGACCAGGGGAGGAGTGAAAGATAGTCTCTGTTTTCTAAATTTTTCAACCTTAGAGTGACAGGACTGTAAGAAGAAGAAAAAGTGATCAGAGCAAGAGTGAAGAATTGAAAAAATAAGAAGGATGGAGTTGGATGAAGAAGAATTCAAGAGGAATGAGACAATAGAAAGAGACTGAAGGGAGCAGAGTCAAGATGATAGAGTAAAGGCAGGGAATTGCCTAAGTTCTTCCAAATTACCCTTAAATTAATACCTCAAAATATATTCCAGAAGAGAATGACTAATGACAGGACTGAGTGAAACAATTTTCCAGCCCAAGACAATCTAGAAGATTGGAAATAAAGGTCTTTCATATTGAGATGAGAATGAAGCATAGGTGAGTGCAGGCTGCACCCCAGCAAGCCAGCAGCAGGCTTTGGGGGGAAACTGAACCAACTGAGGTAGGAGAGGAACTCTCAGCCTACTGGTGGTAAGGGTTTAAAAAACTGGTGAGAAGGAGATTACAAGAGATCTTTTACTAGCCCTTGGCAGAAGCCTCTATTATATTGCCTATACACAGTTGTGGGTAACAGTGTCAGAGTGATGAGGATGGTTAGCAGAATCAGGGACTTTGATCAAAGTTCCAGGTGTATCATGTTTAAGTTCATTCACAGACCACAGCACAGATCAGGATAGCATGGAATATACCTCTCCTTACATCATATCATGTTGGAAAAACTGAAACTTACAGAACTAGCTCTGAGTCCAGCAGCATGAAACACCTTAAGCTTGAGACAGTGCACCTACCCAATCTGAGTAACAGAGACCGACCTCAATATAAAGTTGTCAAGAAAAAAATTATTAAAAAATGAACAAATACCCCCTAAAAACAACAAGAAACCCTGATCAAAGAAACTTACTCTGCTGACAGGGAAGATAAAAGCACAAACTGAGAAGAAGACAATAAGATCAATGCATCCACAAGCAAAGCCTCAAAGAAAAGTGTGAATTGTTTTCAGGTTCTGTAAGAGCTAAAAAAGGATTTTTAAAATCAAGTAAGAGAGGCAGAGGAAAATGGGGAAAATAAATGCAAGTGATGCAAAAAAAGAGACTCAACAACTTGGTAAAGGAGATACAAAAATGAAAAAAAAATAAAACCATAAAAAGAAAAGGTCAAATGTTAAAAGACAAACAAAAATCCATTGAAGATAAAAATCCTTCAAAAATTAGAATTGTCTAAAATGAAATACAAAAGCTCATTGAAGCAAATAAATGTATAAAAATTAGAATTGGGCAAGTTGAAACTAATCATTCCATGGGACAGCAAGAAACAATGAAAAAAGTCAAAATAATGAAAAAAAGAAATAAAATGTAAAATATTTCATTGGAAAAACAACCATTTTGGAAAATCAGTCAAAGAGAGATAATTTAAAAATTATTGGACTACTTGAAAACCATGTCTAGATATCATATTTCAAGAAATTATCAAGGAAAACTGTTTTGATATATTAGAACCAGAAGGTAAAATAAAAGTTGAAAGAATCTATAGTTCACCTGAAAAATACAACAACATAAAAACATTCAGAAATATTATAGTCAAATTCCAGTGCTCCCATGTCAAAGGGAAAATGTTGTAAGCAGCAAGAAAGAAACAAATTGAGGCAGAGCCAAGATAATGAAGAGAACTTAGCAAGTTGCCTGGGCTTGACCCAGTTTCCCTCAGAAACAATGTTAAATTTTGGAGGGATAGAATCATCCAAAGGCAGAATGAAACAATTTTCCAGCTTAAGATAACTTAGCAGGAATTCAGGAAAGGTCTGTTTTACTTGGGTAAATTGGGAGAGCAGCCCAGTGCAGACAATATCCAGGTAAGCCAGCAGGAGTTTCTTCACGACAACACAGATCAGCAAACTAGGCACCTTTGTCCTGGCTCAGCAGGTTAGTGGCATATCAGGCCAGTGATGAGGCATCCAACCCCAGCACAGAAGGCAAATTGCCAGCCCTGGAACACTGGGACAAAGGAGTGACTAGGCCTGGCCACCATAGCACACTGGTGAATAAGCCACAGTGCCAGAGGCCCTGGTGCACAAAGTCAATAACCAGACCCATTACTCTCAGTACAAGAAGCTTGGGACATGCCCCTTGTGCCCCAGGAGTAGAGATCAACCTTTAAAATTGAGCAAACAAAACAAAACAAACAAACAAACAAAAAACAGAAAGAGCTCTGATCATAGAAAGTTACTGTGGTGATAGGGAAGATCAAAACATCAAAATCAGAAAGGGATAACAATGTCAAAATGCCTACATGTGAAGCCTCAAATGGGAATATGAATTGACCTGAAACTCAAAAAGTTCTCTTTGAACAGCTCAAAAAGAATTTTAAAAAGCAAGTAAGAGAGGTAGAAGAAAAATTGGGAAAATAAATGAGAGTTATGCGAAGAATTATGAAAAAAAAGAGTCAACAGTTTGAAAAAGGAGGCACAAAAATTGGTGAAAGAAAACAACTTCTTAAAAAATAGAATTGCCCAAATGGGGAGAAATCCACTGAAGAAAATGATTTTTTAAAAGTAGAATTGGGGAAATGAGAAAAAATGAGGTACAAAAGTGAACTAAAGACAAAAAAAACCTTAAAAATTAGAATTGGAAAATGGAAGCTAATCATTTTAAGAGTCATCAAGAATCAGTCAGACAAAATTAAAAGAATGAAAAAAATAGAAGACAACATAAAATACCTCATTGGAAAAACAATTGAACCATAAGTGATAATTTAAGAATTATTGGACTACCTGAAAGCCATGATAAAAAAAAAAACCTGGATAGCATCTTTCAAGAAATTATCTAGTAAAACAGCTTTGATATCCAAGAACCAAAGGGTAAAACAGTAATTGAAAGAATCCACAAATCACTCCATGAAAGAGATCCCAAAATGAAAATTCCATGGCATATTTTTGTCAAATTCCAGAATTATCAAATCATGGGAGAAATATTACAAGCAGGTAGAAAGAAAAGGACTTTCAAACTTTCCTGATGATAAGACCAGAGCTGAACAGAAAAGTCAATCTTAAGAGACACAAGAAAAGCATAAAAAGATAAACAGGAAATATATATATATATATATATATATATATAATATTTATATGTGTTTATAATATATATATCATATATAAACTAAGGTGTTACTAAAAAGATTGTACTTGAAGAATAGGAAAGGGGGAGACATAATCAAGTCATGTGAAAAGGCCTCAATGATATATTACAGTAGAAAGAAAGGAGGGAGTGAGTGAACATTTTTTGAGCCTTGCTCTCATCAGATTTGGCTCAAAGGGGGTGGGGGGAATATACACACTCAGTTGAGACATATATCTTACCTAAAGGGAAATAGAAGGGAAAAGGAGAAAGAAAAGTGGGAGCTTATAGAAAGGAGGGAAGATTGAAGAAGGTGGTGGTCAGAAGCAAAACACTGATGAGGAGGGACAGAATGAAAGGAGACAGAAAAGTAAAAACAGGGGGAAAATAGAATGGAAGAAAATACACAGTTAGCAATCATAATACGAAATGTGAATGGGATGAACTATCCCATAAAATGGAAATGAGTATCAAAGCAGATTAAAAATCAGAATCTTACAATATATTGTTTACAAGAAACACACTTGAAAAAGAGAGATACACAGAGAGTAATGGTAAATGTTGTAGCAGAATATATTATGCTTCACCTGAAGTTCAAAAAAAAATATATAAAAAAAGCGTGGGTAGCAATCCTGATTTCAGCCAAAGCAAAAGCAGAAATAGATGTAACTAAAAGAGATGAGGAATAAAACTACATTTTGCTAAAAGATACCATAGACAATGAAGTAATATCAATATTAGAGACATATGAACCACATGATATTGCATTCAAATTCTTAGAGAAGTTAAGTGAGTTACAGAAAGAAATAGACAGCAAAACTATACTTGTGTGGTACCTCAACCTCTCACTCTCAGAACTACATAAATCTAACCATAAAATAAACAAGAAAGGAGTTAAGGAGGTGAATATAATTTTAAAGAAAGTTAGATTCATAGACCTCTGGAGAAAATTGAATGGGGATAGAAAGGAATATACATTTTTCTCAGTGGTACATGACACCTAAACAAATATTGACCATGTCTTAGGACATAAAAATCTCACAATCAAATGCATAAAGGCAGAAATATTAAAAGCATTCTTTTCAGATAATGATTTAATAAAATTATATGTAATAAAGGGGCATGGAAAGATAGACTAAAAGTTAATTGGAAACTAAATAATCTAATCCTAAGAAATGAGTGTGCCAAACAACAAATCATAGAAACAATCAATAATTTTGTAAAGAGAACAATAAAAATGAGACAACATACCAACATTCATGGGATGCAGCCAAAGAAATTCTTAGGGGAAATTTTATATCTCTAAATGCTTACATGAATTAAATAGAGAAAGAGGAGATCAATGAATTGAGCATGCAATTAAGAAAGCTAGAAAAACAACAAATTAAGAACCCCCAATTAAATACCAAATAAGAAATTCTGAAAATCAAAGGAGAGAATAATAAAATTTAGCAAATAAAACTAAGACCTGCTTTTATAAATAGAATAAAATAAATAGATAAGCCTTTGGTTGATATGATTAAAAAAAAGAAAAAAGAAAACCAAATTACCAGTATAAAAAAATGAAAAGGCTGAATTCACCATCAAATGAAGAGGAAATTAAAGCAATTATTAGGAGCTATTTCTCCTAACTATATGCCAATAAATCTGACAATGTAAGTGAAATGGATGAATATTTACAAAAATATAAATTGCCCAGATTAACAGAAGAGGAAAAAAATACTTAAATAACCCCATTTCAGAAAAAAAAAAATTGAACAAACCATCAATGACCTCCCTAAGGAAAAAAATCTCCAGTCTTAGTTGGATTTACAAGCGCATTCAACAAAACATTTAAAGAATAATTAATTCCAATAAAATATAAACTATTTGGGGAAATAAAAGGCAAAGAAGTAGTCCTACCAAATTCCTCTTATGAACCAAATATGATGCTGATACCTAAACCAGAAAGACTCAAAACAGAGAAAGAAAATTATAGAGAAATTCCTCTAATGAATATTCATGCAAAAATTAAATAAAATATTGGCAAAGAAATCATAGAAAGTTATTGCAAGGATAATATACCATAACCAGGTGGGATTTATACCAAGAATGCAAAGTTGCTTCAAAATTAGGAAAACTATCAGAATAATTGACCATATCAATAATAAAACCAACAGATATTATATAATTATCTCAATTGATGCAGTTTTTGACAAATTGCGGTACCTATTCCTTCTAAAAAACACTAGAAAGCTTATGAAAAATAGAGTTTTCCTTAAAATGATTATCAGTATCTATCTAAATTTATCAGCAAGCATTTTATATGATGGGGATAAGCTAGAAGCATTCACAATAAGATCAGGAGTGAAACAAGGATGCCTATTATCACCACTATCATTCAGTATTGTACTACAATTGTTAGCATTAGCAATAAGAGAAGAAAAGAAATTGAAGGAATTAGAATAGGAAATGAGGAAACAAAGTTATCACTTTTTGCAAATGATATTATAGTATACTTAGAGAAATCTAGAGAATTAACTATAAAATTATTTAAAATAATTAACAACATTAGCCAAGTTTCAGGATATAAAATAAACTTACACAAAATCATTAGAATTTATTTAAATTACCACAAAGACCAGCAGCAAGAGATAGAAAGAGAAATCCCATTTAAAATAACTGTAGACAATACAAAATACTTGGAAATCTACCTTCAAAGACAAACATTGGAAATATGTGAACAAAATTACAAAATGCTTTTAGCACACATAAAGTCAGATGTAAACAATTGGAAAAAATAAAAATTATTCATGGGTAAGCTGTGCCTATATAATAAAAAATGACAATTCTACCTAAATCAATTTACGTATTTAGTGCCACATCAATCAAACTTCCAAATAATAGTTTTATAGAGCTAGAAAAAATCATAATAAAATTCATCTGGAAGAACAAAAGGTAAAGAATATCAAAGGAATTAATGAAACAAAAAATGAGAAGGAATGTAACTTAGGTGTACCAGATCTGAAAATGCATTATAAAGTGGTAATCATCAAGATAATCTGCTACTGGCTAAGAAATAGAGTTATGGATCAATGGGAGAGGTTAGCTAAACAAGACACAGTACATCATCATAGTAATCTAGTGTTTGATAAGCTCAAAGTTCCAACCTCATGGTTGGACAAAAGTTGCTGTGAAAACTGGAAAACAGCTTCACAGAAACTAGATACAGACCAACATCACACAGTATATACCAAGACAAGGTGAAAATTTATAAACGTATTAGACATAAAAGGTGATACTATTAGTAAATTGAGGTGGAGGTCATAAAATAATTTATTTCTCAGATCTATGAACTAGGAAAGAATTTATGAACAAACAAGAGATAAACAGCATTAGGAGATTTAAAATGGATAGTTTTGATTGCATTCAATTAAAAAGGTTTTGCACAAGCAAAACAAATGTAACTAGGAAAGCAAAAAAAGCTAGTGGAGGGAATTTCAAAGGTGTCCTTGATAAGTGCTTCATGTCTCAAACACATGGAGAACCAAGGAAAAATTATAAAAATACAAGCCATTCCTCAATGAATAAATGGCCAGAGATATGAACAGGCAGTTTTCAGGTGACAAAACCAAAGCTATTTAGAGTCATATGAAGAAGTGCTCCAAATATCTTTGATTAGAGAAATGCAAATTAAACTCTGAAGTACCACTTTATACCTATATGCTTGGCTAACATAATAGAAAAGGAAAATGATAAATGTTGGAAAGGATGTGGGAAAATTGGGTCATATGCATAATTGGTGAAGTTGTGAACTGATCCAACCATTCTGGAGAGCAATTTGGAACTATGCCCAAAGGTCTATAAAAGTGTGCATACCCTTTGACACAGCAATAAAACTTCTAAGTCTGTATCCCAAAGAAAATTTAAAAAAAGGAAAAAGACCAATTTATACAAAAATATCCATAGCATCTCTTATATGAACTGATGCAGAGTGAAGTGAGCACACCCAGCAGAACACCGTACATCATAATAGAAATATTGTATGATAACCAACTGCAAATAACTTAGCTTTTCTCAGAATACAATGATCCAAGATAATTTCAGTGAGCTTTTAGGCTTCCTTTTCCATTCAGCCAATTCTGCTTTTTAAGGCCTTCTCCTCATTGGCTTTTTGGACCTCTTTTGCCATTTGAGTTAGTCTATTTTTAAGGTGTTATTTTCTTCAGCTTTTTTTATGGATCCCCTTTAGCAAGCTGTTTACTTGTTTTTCATGATTTTCTTGCATCACTCTCATTTCTCTTCCCAGTTTTCCCTTTACTTCTCTCACTTGCTTCTCAAAATCCTTTTTGAGCTCTTCCATGGTCTGGGACTGATTCAAATTTTTTCTTGGAGGCTTTGGATGTAGGAACTTTGACTTTGTTGTCTTCTTCTGGTTGTATGTTTTGATCTTCTTTGTCACCAAAGAAAGATTCTATGATTTGACTTCTTTGCACAGTTTGCTCATATTCCCAGCCAATTGCTTCACAAGCACTCTTTTCTGTCTTGGAACTGTGAGGAAGATTCCCTCTCCACTACCACCACAAGCTCCACCACACCAGTGCTCCTCCTCACCCCAGGACCACCACTCAGAACTGTGACCCAGAACCAAGCACATGCAAAGCAAGAGAATCCTGCCTCAGCACCAGCAAAGAGATCCCAGTGATCCCCCTCTGATCAGCCACTCAATTCTCCCTCTGTCTGTGGGCCTAGATTTCTGGAAGTAGCTGGCACCCCAGGGCTGCATGAGGACTGGGACTGGAATGAGCTTCTGTCTCGCTGCATCCCGACAGACCTTTCTTACTGACCTTCTAAGTTGTCTTTGGTGTTTGTGGATTGGGAAGTCTGGAAACTGCCACAGCTCCCCTTGATTCAATCCCCTGAGGACTGCTCCAGGTTCTCAAAGGCCTGGTCTTTGCATGGGTGGCCCATAATGAACTGTGCTCTTCTTCAAGTCCAGCACAACAGATCTTTCCAATAAACCATCTAGTTTGTCTTGGGCTGAAAATTTCTTTCACTCTGTCTTTTTGTGGGTTCTGCTGCTCTAGAATCTGTTTAGAGCCATTTTTACAGGTATTTGGAGAGGTTTGGGGGACAGCTTAAGCAAGTCACTGCTTTTACTCCACCATCTTGGCTCCCCAAGTTCTGATTTAAGACATTTCCAAAGGTCTCGTGATGAAAAATGCCATCCACATTCAGATAAAGAACTGATGGAATATGAATGCAGATCAAAGTATATTATTGTTCACTTCAGCTTTTTCATGCTTTTGTCTGTTTTCTTTCACAATATGACTAATATGGAAATATTTACATGTATAACCTATATCAAATTGCTTGCCATTTTAGGAAAGATATAGAGGAGGGAATTTGGAATTCAAATTTAAAAAAAAAGTTAAAATTTTTTTTACAGATAATTGGAAAAATAAAACATTCACAAATAAGAGATTGACAGATAGATGATTATGCCTGAAAAGAAGAATTTAAGAGTTCTGGATTATGAGTGTAGAATAATTATAGGTAATTATCAAAGCAACAGTATGATCCCATGTGTGGAATAAAAAGAAATGTCATGAGAACTTAGGAGGTTATTGAATTTGGAAGCCAGGATTATTAAGGTGATTTTATTATGTATGTAGAAATCTATAATTATGAATTTATGGGGTGGGTCAGAGAGAAAGATTTCAAGCTAATAAAATGATTGAGAAAAAGAGAGGATGACCTAGAAGCCAGTATATGACTGTGGCAAGGATTTGGATGAGCTAATAAAAGTGTGTGGAATGAGCCTCAGAGGAGAAGAGGTTACTGATTATTGGTGGTAACAGACATATGTGTTCCTATAAGTATTTATGAAATAGACAAAAACAAATGTAAAAAGTTTATGAGTAGAGTCATAATGATCTAGGAGGATCAAAGTTCTCACGTAGGTTTCATTTGAATTAAACCTTGAAGGAAATCAGGGATTCGGAAGTTCTGTTTCTGGGAGCCAAGATGATGGAGTAAAAGTAAGTTGCTCTCACCCTCTGAAAGCCCAGAGAATATTGCCCCAGGAAAAGCCCTAGAACCGCTGAACCAGTAGAAAGATGGGGTGTAGCTGACTGGTAGCCTTTCCTGGGATTAACAGGAAAGGCCCCTCTTGCCCTGTGGGAAGGGGAGCAGTACAGAATGGGAAGCATCCCAACAAGCCACCTCAGCATACCAGGGGAGATCCTGAACCCCAGATGGTGGAGCAGGCAAACTCCAACACCAGAATCTCTGATTGCCTCAGTAAGGGAAGGGAAACTAGTAGAAACTGGCTCAAAAAAACTACTATGTGCCTCAGCTTTCTAGGCAACCAAGTCTCCCAGTGGCTCAGCAAAACTCTGGGAAGTGCTCCAAGGGTTCCCCTCAGGAGGAGAAACATCCCACAGCAGCAAAACATCTATCTGAAAGGAGCTGAAGAAAGCAGAAGGAAGGTCCTGGGTGATCAGACAACCTTCAGGGGCCATACTACCCAATCCTACCTCTATAGTTCCAGTGTTGCTGATTCCAGCCCAACACTAGGTAAGCTGCCAGAGCCCTACAACCTCCAACTGCCATCATCATAGGCCCCAGCACACAAAGCCAATTATCAGGCCCCAGGCTCCCTATGCAAGAAGCTTAGGTCAGTTCCCTCTGCTCCCTAGCAGGAGAGCTCAATCTTTTTAAAGGCCAGGAAATAAGCAAACACCATGAGCAAAAAGAATCATACTATAGATTCTTTTTTTTATATTTATTTTTTATTTTATTTTATTAGGCAATTGGGGTTAAGTGATTTGCCCAGGTTCGCACAGCTAGTAAGTGTCAAGTGTTTGGTCTGAGGCCAGATTTGAACTCAGGTCTTTCTGACTTCAGGGCCGGTGCTCTATCCACTGTGCCACCTAGGTGTCCCTATGGATTTTTATTATGTGAACAGTGAAGATCAATGCAGAAATTCTGAAGAGGACAACATTGTCAAGAAATTCATGTCTGGAACCTCAAAAGGGAATATGAACTGGTTTGAAGCCCAAAAAGCCTTCTTGGAAGAGCTCAAGAAGGATTTTAAAAGTCAAATAAGAGAGGTAGAAGAAAAATTGGGAAAAGAAATGAGAAGTATGCAAGAGAGAGTCATTAGCTTGGAAAAGGAAGGACAAAAATTAACTGTTTAAAACAAGTCCTTAAAAATACAATTGGCTGACTGGAAAAAAAAAAGGTACACTGAAGAAAACAAGTCCCTAAAAAATGCAATTGGCCAATTGGAGAAGGAGGTACAAAATCTAATAGAAGGAAATCAATGATTCCAAGATGGAGAAGTGATGAGGTATTCTAGCCATAATTGATCATGAAAGTACACAGGACCACAGATTGAAGACAGAGTGTCAAATATGAGGAACTGTAGAAAGGTCAGTTTGATTAGAGTATAGTGTAAAGGAATGAGAATAAGGAATAATAACTCTTAAAAGGTTGGATGGTACAAAGTTTTAAAATGATAGTCATATAACCTTAAATTAATGGGGAACCACTAGAGTTTATTGAGCCAGGGAGTTACAAGGTCAAACTTCAGCTTAAAAATAAAATAAAAAAAATGGCTACTGCATAAAGAATGAAATAAATTAATCATCATCATCATAATTTTGTATATAGTTCTTTAAGATTTGCAAAGCTCTTCACATATATAAGTTTCAAGCTTTAATAGTTTAAAATAATGTTAAAATTTAGGGACATCTTGAATTATATAATGGAGAGGATGACCACTGGTGCAATGTCTTTTGGAAAAAGACAGGTTTCAGTTCACAGAAGAAGATGAAAAGAGTATGAAGTGGTATAAAATAAAGCATAACTTCTTAACAATTTGATCCTAATAAATAAATTCTTGCTGATTGATTGTGTGAGTGATTGGAATAGGAGAGTAGAAGAGGATATGGAATGCTCAAGGCTAAGACTGAGGTGAATAGAAATTAGAATATAAATAGATATGGACAGTTAAGAGGATTTTTGTCCTATGTTCCATTTACCCTAAATTGTAGGGATGGGGAGGAGAGAGAGCTGTGAATTGGCAGACATTGAGGATAGTCAACTTATAGTTGAACTTACCCCATTGGGGTGACTGAATTTAGAGTTACTGTGAGGCCTCACTTCCTCTGACTCAGAGAGATTTTTTTTTTTGCTTAGCTATTCCAATGAATATGGGGAAATAAGTTGGTGAGTAGATTCCCTGCAGCAGGGCTAGACCTCCGTCCTCCAAATCATGACTCTCTCTCTCTCTCTCTTTCTTTCTCTCTCTCTCTCTCTCTCTCTCTCTCTCTCTCTCTCCACACACACACACACACATACACACACACACAAACATCTAAATACCCATATATGTATATATATAATGTACATATATGCATTCAAATCATAAAAGTCAGCATATATGTGTGTATACATGTGTTTGCATATGTGCTATTTTTATGGTTTGCACATAAAAGAAGTAGTCAAAATCCAATAGTTTTTGTTTTTCTAAACCCAAACCAGTCTGGTCACTAAGTAGTGATGCAAGATTGACTAGCCAATGTGATCAGTAAATTATGCCAAATAATTTGTCTTCATGACAGAAAGGGTTCTTGCAACACAATAAGTGACCTCCCTAAGTCATGGCCAGGTAGAAAGGAAAAAAAATTACTTATATATATATTATATATATATATGTTATATATATATATATTATATATATCAATGAGTATTGAAGTAAATATTCTGTTACTTAACATTATCATATCTTAATTCTGCAGTCTGTATAAATGCTATCTTAAATAGTTATCATCTCTCTCAGGGGAAACACATTTTTAAGTTCCTTTGAGTGAAAGAGAAATAAATTTGTCTGCTTTCCAGAGCTATTTATAAATATAATGTTTTTAGTGTCTTATGCTATGTCCTGAGAGTGGTATATTAATATGAAGTGATTTAGCACCACTTGGATTTTAGGGATGGTATTTTGCTATACTGAGAATATACCTCATCTCTAAGAAGAGCTATAATGTCTCCTATTTGCCTCTCCTCTCAGGTAATAGTCATTAAGCATTTTTTAATTAAATTGCACAATTTTCTGGTTTCACTCAGTATGCTTAACTACTCTGATGCTTAAAGGTGACTTGGTTTATTATCCGGATGGTTGAGGTATGGTGGAGAATAAGAAAAAAATAAAATATCTTACTTGTTATTGATATTTCCAAAAACTATGCATTTAAGAAAGGTCTTAAAAAATTGATTATCCAAAAGGAGAGAAGAATGATTATTTGAAATAGCACATTCTACATGCCACCTCCAAAACAGGAGTTGAAAAAGAAGTGAGAAAACAACTGAAGAGTTAGGTGTTAATATGTAATTACATCAATAATTAGCATCTATATACTCCTTCACAAGTAAATAAATACATAGCATGTAGAATTTTCTCATTTGATGTTTTTAATATTTTGACATTAAGTAGCACAGCTATTACAACATTTTATAAATGGGGTAAGAGTGGTGCAGTAAAATCAATAAGAAATGTGTAACTAGCTATAGGGAACATATACAAGCATCCTACAAAAGTTAGAAGCTAAACCAAAATCTCACACCATGTACCAAAATAAAGTCAAAATAGGTTCATGATTTATATATAAAGGCTGACACTATAAGCAAACTAGGATAGCAAGGAATAGTTTCACTATGAGATTTATGAAGAATAGAAGAATTCATGACCAAACAGGAGACAAAGAATATTATGAAATGCAAAATTGATAATTTTGATTACATTAAATTGAAAAGATTTTGCACAAACAAAGCCAATGCAACCAAGATTAGAAGGAAATTAGAAAATCTGGAAAGAATTTTTACAATATAAGGGCCTCATTTCTAAAATCTGTAGAGAATTAATTCAAATTTATAAGAATACAAATCATTCCCCAATTGATAAATGGTCAAAGGATATGAACAGGCAGTTCTCAGATGAAGAAATTAAAGCCATCTATACTTATATGAAAAAATGCTCTAAATCACTATTGATTAGAGAAAGGCAAATCAAAACAACTCTGAGGTACCATATCATAACTATCGGATTGGCTAACATGACAAAACAGGAAAATGATAAATATTGGAGAAGATGTGGGAAAATTGAAACACTAATGCATTGTTGGTGAAGTTATAAAATGATACAACCATTTTGGAGAGCAATTTGAACCTATGCCCAAAGGGTTATAAAACTGTGCATACTCTTTGACCCAGAAATAGCACTTCTAGGGCTGTATCCCAAAGAGATCATACAAATGGCAAAAGGGTCCACATGTACAAAAGTATTTATATCAGCTCTTTTTGTGGTGGCAAAGAATTGGAAATTGAGAGGATGCCCATCAATTGACGAATGGCTGAGCAAGTTGTGATATATGAATGTAATGGAATACTATTGTGCTATAAGAAATGATGAACAGGCTGACTTCACAAACCTGGAAAGACTTGTATGGTCTGATGCTGAGTGAAGTGAGCAGAACGAGGAGAATGTTGTACACAGTAACAGTCACATTGTGCAATGACTAACATTGATAGACTTAACCCTTCTCAGCAATGCAAGGATCTAAGACATCTCCAAAGGTCTCATGATGGAAAATGCTATGCATATCCAAAGAAAGAACTATAGAGTTTGAATGCAGATCAAAGCATACTATTTGCTATTTTCTTTTCTTCTGTTTTGTTTTGTTTCCTCTTGCTGATGGTTTCTCCTATTGATTCTTATTCTTCCTTACAACATCACTAATGTGAAAATATGTTTAATAGGAATGTATATGTGTAGCCTATATCAGATCGCATGCCATCTTGGGGAAGGAGGGGTGGAGAGAGAGGGAAAAAATGTAAAACTCAAAAGCTTATGGAAGTGATTATTGATAAATAAAGATGAATTAATAAAAATAGAAGCTAAACATGAGAGATTTAGAGAAAAAATATGCTACTTGATAAACCTTTTTTGGTCTGATTATCTATGCAGAATTAGATGATATGACTTTACCACATAACTGAACAGGCATTATTGAGCCCATTCCTTTATGGAAAGACCTTCTTGATGTTCAAAAAATGTATGTTACTATTACTTTATGTATAAAACATCAATAAGATGGTAAGTGCTGGAAGATGGGCTTTGAATAGTCATTTCACTAATAAAGCAGCCTATTTGCAAATGACCATCCCTGTAAATATTCAGATGTTGAAGGACAAGGCTAGACAAAGACAGTATTGTTAACAAAAATGTATTGTTAATTGAGCTTCTGTGGAAGCATTACTAACAGTTCTGCAAACAGGTTGAGGTCCATTGGAATCAGGCTTGATGCAAGGTACAACAGAAGCTATGAGCTTTTTAACCTGAAAAAAAAAAGTCTCTTGATTCTGGGTGTTGGCAAATAACAATCAGTTATGAGATTGTATAAGAGCATCATAATAGCTGACAATGTTGCAGAGCTAGGTCTAGGAATAACTTAAACAAATAGTGAAAAGTCAGTACTTTGCTTTAAATTAATTGCAAATTTAATGATAGGTTGTTTACTCACCTTTAGTGCTACACATATAAACATAATTGTCTACACCTACTTCCTCTTCTTCCTTACTACCATGTTCTCAACTCCCTGCAATATGACCGCTAGCCCTCATTTTTTTTTCTCAACATTCTCCAGAGTCACTATTTTTTTTTTTGTTTGCCAAAGCCAAGGACTGATTTTTTGTCTTTATTATATCACTTTTCTGTTCAAGGCATAAAAGAAGTGGACAAGCTAAGTGTTCCACTAATATGCAGGTCATTTTAAAAGACATAAGAAAGTAATCTTCTATTGACTTGAGTAGAATTTCTTTTTTTTCTTTTTTTTTTCTTTTTAACATGTGTTTTTAAAACTTTGGGTTGCAAATTTTCTCCCTCCCTTTCCACCCACCCTCACTGAAAAGGTAAACATCTCAATACAGGTTAGATGTTTAGTCATGCAAAACACTTCCACAGTAGTCATGTTGTGAAAAAACTAAGTATATTCCCTTCTATCCTATCCTACCCCCATTTATTCTATTCTCTTTTTTGACTCTGTCCCTCCTCAGAAGTGTTTGCTTCTGATTATCCCCTCCCCCTATTTAAGTAGAATTTCTATAGTTGATAGGTGAAGAAAACAGACAAGACTCATGGAACATGACCAAATATTGATGAATTGTGACTTGATCCATTTAAATACCTCCAGTCATGAGAAGTAAAATTCGAAGTAATAATTGCAAGTATTTACATAGCACTTTAAAGTTTATCAAACACTTTGTAAATATTATCTCATTTTATCCTCACAAAAATCTTATGAGGTAGGTGCTAATATTCTCCCTATTTTACAAATAAGGAAACTAAAGCAGAGAAGTTAAGTAATTTGCTCAGAGTCAAACAGCTAGTAAGCGTGTTAGGATGGATTTCATCTTAGAGCTTTCAGAATCTAAGTCCAGTGCTCTATCCACTGTGTCACTCAATTATATATAATAAATATAAGCAACTGGTAAAGTGTTAAGTCTTACAATCAAGAGACAAGTTCAAGTCCAGGCATTGGCATTTACAGGCTATGAACCTTCAGTAATTCAGTTGACTTCCTATTTTTGCTCATGTGTAAATTTGCATGGACACCTCAGAGGTCAGGAAAATAGTTTGTAAACTTTAAAGGTCTATGCAAGTATCACCACTTTTTAAGAAAGTCACATGTCCAGGACAAGGGATGAGAGTTTCAAGAAGAGGGTGATTCACAATATCAAAGGCAGCAGAGTAGTCAAGAAGGATGAGGATTGAGAAAAGGCCACTAGATTATGCAATTAAATTATCATTAGTAACTTTGGAGAATATAACCTTGATTGCACGATCAGTCAGAAGTCAGATGACAAAGCATTGGGAAGAGAGGAAAGTAAGTGGAGACACCTATTGTAGACAACTTTCTGAAAGAGTTTAATGGCAAAGGGAAGAGAGATATGGGACAATAGTCAATGGGGATGGAAGGATCAAGTGAGGCTTTTTTGAGGATGAATGAGACTTACTTACATTTATAGGAGGTTGAGAAGCACCCAGTAGACAGCAAGAAATTGAATATTACTGGGGATACAAAGGGGGCAAACTGCTAGAGAAGATAGGGTGGAATAGGATCAGTTGTCTATGTAGCTACTGCAATAGCTCAATTTCAAGCTACTAAAATAGATGCCACATCTTGTCATTTTTATGTTTTCTCCTAATTTTATGCTAAATATAATATTTGATAAATTGTTTATAAAATCACATATAGAAAAAGTGACTTTTAAGTGACATTGGAAAATAGTTGCTTTTTTTCTCTCCTAAAGTATGGTCAATTTCATACACATATATTTAGAGCATTTCTCCCTTGAAAAACAGCATTTGTGATACATAGATGAGGAATTTTTGAGTAATATATAAAGTTTTGACCTCTTTTATTTCTTATTCAAACCATATTTTCTAACATATTTCCCCCTGGTCTCCCTTTTGCCCTTCTTCACTTTGAAGTCATTGAGCAGTCAGTTACATACATATTTCACAAGAGTCTCTCATACAAACTGAATTTCTTTCTAACAATGTAAGTTTCTGAAGGAAAATTATAGGAAGTGGGTTTTGGAAATAAAAAAAAATCTTGTCTTGCTCCAACTACATAATATTTCTCTTTATGTAAATTGTTTTTTTTTCTCCAAATATCTTTAGTCTGTGATGTCACTATTGCAGAAATTTGTTGAAAAGTTGAAAATTGTGAAAAACTGAAATGGGGGTTACAATTGCCATAAGAACTTCACTGAAGTGACTAGTAGATTTTTTTTCTTTGGAATGTATTTTAGTTTTCTTTTAGTCAAATCAATTTTTTTTTGTCCCATTAAAATACCAGACTTTATTCCAATGCATTTTGTTTACAAAAATCTTCTGCATATGCTACTTGATTGGTTTATAGCTGGAGTTATTCATCAACTCCTCCTTGAACACAAAACTCATTTTAGGCATAGCCTTAAAATCTTCTTTCTATATATTTTTTTTGGAGTTCTAACTTTAGGCTAAATAATTCCTACTTAAGATTTTACATTATTAATGTATTATCAATAAATTAACATCTATATAATTACAGCAATCATTATTTACATATATGATACTTAATTTTTGCTTTAATTATTGATATAATATATTATAGGAAAATATTAATGTAGAAAAACCCATTCCGATTTAATTTCTTCATCGATAAGATGGTTAGGACTAGATGATTTCTAAGGTTTTGTCAAGTTCTAAAATTGAATAATTAATGCCAATCCACCAAGATATGCATGGACATGATTTTGGAAATAGACTTAGCCAAAACTTCTGTTACAAGCCATATTTGTGGATATGGCTATACATAACTAAACAGATTAATCATTGTGCCACAGCTTAGACAAACACTTGGAACCATTGACAAAACAGGGGTTTTAGCTCTAATTTGATTTTGGTAGAAACTGCCAACTGTACATGCAGCTTCTCTAACCCTGCCATTTGACTCACAAGTTGGGGAATTGAGGCTGATTCTGAGATAAAATGTTGTCACATTTGAATATTTTCAAAATTATGTCTGCATAATTAGGAAATTGCAGAACAAATTTAACACTCTCATAAAGGTCAATTCTGTAACTTAAACTCTTTGGAAGATTTATGAAAAGGATTTCTGAAATAGAGGACTATGAAATTATAAATTGCACATAAGCTGGGATAATACTTTTTTTTTAATTTCCCAAAATGCTTAACCTAGTTTATTATAAAGTAGATATTTTATAAGTATTTGATAAATGACTTCATACAAATTCAGACATGTTTCTCAATTATATGTAAATTATGTTCTTGATTCCTTTGTCATCTACTGTTGGCAATTTTATTTAAGAATTTTTTTTTAATTTTTCTCTTTCATTCCATGTTTAGGCTTTTACTACCAATACTTAATTGTGTTCACCGGGGCCCTGAAGTGCTAAAGAAACCCATTCTAGTGTTCAACAAAAATTTAAATTAGGTCTTTACTACTGATTTTTAGAATATCAACCACAAAATATGTTAAAAGTTTGTGAAAAACAACTTAATTGAATAAATATCATACAGTATAAGTAAATAGATTAAAAAAAGAAGGACATTGAGAAATCATTTATTCATTTATTAGACTTCAACAGATAAAATAATGTCATGACTTGTGGATAATAAAATTCACAGGTCAGGATAGACTGAATAAAAATGTTTTAGAGTATATGAAGGGGAATATTGTGGAATAATCCCAGGAAAGAAGGTTGGAGCAAGATTTTTAAGAGGTTTTTTTTTAGATTGTTTTAAAATTTATTTATTTTTAGTTTTCAACATTCACTTCAACAGGATTGTGAGTTACAAATTTTCACCCCATCTCACCCCTCCTTCCATCCCAAGATGGCATGCATTCTGAATACCCCTTCCTCTACTCTGCAGTCCCTTCTGTCTCTCCCCCCCTTCTCTTATCCCCTTCCTCTTCTATTTTCTTGTAGGGTAGGATAGATTTCTGTACCCCATTTCCTATATTTCTTATTTCCCAGTTGCATGTGAAAACAATTTTTTAAACATGTGTTTTTAAAATTTTGGGTTCCAAATTTTCTCCCTCCCTCTCTCCCTACCCACCCTCATTGAAAAGGCAAGCAACTTAATACAGGTCATACATGTGCAGTTATGCAAAACATTTCCATAGTAGTCATGTTGTGAAAAACTAACTCTATTTCCCTTAATCCTATTCTACCCCTCCATTTATTCTATTATTTCTTTTCACCCTGCCCTTCCTCAGAAGTGTTTGATTCTGATTATCTCCTCTCTCAATCTGCCCTCCCCTCTATCATCCCCCTGCTCTCTTGTTCCCCCCCCCCATTTTCCTGTAGGGTAAGATAAATTTCCATACCCAATTGAGTGTGTTTGTTATTCCTTCCTTAAGCTAAATCTGATGAAAATAAGATTCACTCATTCCCTCTTTTCTTTTCTGTTTTTTTGTAAGATAATTTACCCCATTCTACCTCTACCTTTGTACTTCTCCCAGTATAATCCTTTCTCACCACTTAATTTTGTTCTCCAGATATCACCCCTTCATCTTCAACTCACCCTGTGCCCTCTATCTATCTATCTATCTATCTATCTATCTATCTATCTATACATACATATGATTTTTTTTCCCTTCAACTATCCTGATACTGACAAAGGTCTCATGAGTTACAAATATCATCTTTCCATGCAGGAATGTAAGCAGTTCAATCTTAATAAGTCTCTTATGATGTCTCTTTCCTGTTTATCTCTTCTTGTTCCACTTGAATTTTATATTTGAAAGTCAAATTTTCTATTCAACTCTGGTCTTTTCATCAAGAATGCTTGAAAGTCCTCTATTTAACTGAATGTCCATTTTTCCCCCTGCAGGATTATACTCAGTTTTGCTGGGTAGGTGATTGTTGGTTGTAATCCTATCTCCTTTGCCCTCCAGAATATTATATTCCATGCCCTGTGGTCCCTTAATGTAGAAGCTGCTAAATCTTGTGTTATCCTGATTATGTTTCCACAATACTTGAATTGTTTCTTTCTGACTGCTTGTAATATTTTTTCCTTGACCTAGGAACTCTGGAATTTGGCTATAATAATCCTAAAAGTTTTCCTTTGGGGATCTCTTTCAGGAGGAGATCAGTGGATTCTTTCAATTTCTATTTTGCCTTCTGGTTCTAGAATATCCGGGCAGGTTTCCTTGATAATTTCTTGAAAGATGATGTCTAGGCTTTTTTTTTGATTGTGGCTTCAGATAGTCCAATAATTTTTTTCTTAAAATTATCTCTCCTGGATCTATTTTCCATGGCAGTTGTTTTTCCAATGAGATATTTCACATTGTTTTCTAATTTTTCATTTGTTTGGATTTGTTCTAGAGTGTCTTGATTTCTCATAAACTCACTAGCTTCTAATTGCTCTATTTTAATTTTTAAGGAAGTATTTTCTTGAGTAAGCTTTTGGACTTCTTTTTCCATTTGGCCAATTTTGCTTTTTTAGGGCATTCTTCTCCTCATTGGCTTTTTGGACTTCTTTTGCCATTTCAGTTAGGCTATTTTTTAAGGTGTTATTTTCTTCAGTATTTTTTTGGGTCTCCTTTAGCATCACTCTCAGTTTTTCCTCTACTTCTCTTACTTGCTTCTCAAAATCCTTTTTGAGTTCTTCCATGGCCTGGGACCAATTCATATTTTTCTTGGAGGCTTTGGATGTAAGAGATTTGGCTTTGTTGTCTTCTTCTGGTTATATGTTTTGATCTTCTTTGTCACCAAAGTAAGATAATATAGTCTGACCCTTTTTGCACTGCTTGCTCATGATCCCAGCCAATTACTTCAGTTATAAACTCTTTGTTAAGGTAGGGGTCTGTTTCCAGTGTGGAGAATGTACTGTCCCAAGCTTCAGGGGTTTTTTGCAGCCATTTTCAGAGATACTTCTAGGGACCTGTAAATTTTCAGTTCTTTCAAGGTGCTGTGATCAAGGGTGAGGTGTTTACTACTTTCCTGGCTCTGGTCTATGAGTGACCACAAGCACTCTTTTCTGTCTTGGAACTGTGAGGAGGATTTCCTCTCCACCGCTGCTACGAGCTCCACCACGCCGCAGGACCACCACCCAAAACTGTGACCCAGATCCAAGCACAGGCAAGGCAAGAGAATCTTGCACCAGCAGAGAGATCCCTACAATCCTCCTCTGATCAGCCACTTGATTTTGCCCCTCAATCTGTGGACAGGAAGCTCAGGAAGCAGCTGCCACCCTGGGGCCAGGCTCAGGAAATGGGTCTGGGACCAAGCTTCTCTCTCACCACAGACAAACTTTTCCCACTGCCTTTCTAAGTTGTCTTTGGCTTTCTTGGGTTGAGAAGTCTAGAAACTGCCACAGCCACCCATGATTCAGTCCTCTGAGGCTTGCTCCAGGTTTGCTGCATCCTGTGCACCCATGCCAAGCTGTGCTCCTCTCCCAGCCCAGCATGATACACCTTTCCAATCAATCATCCAGGTTGTCTTGGACTGGAAATTTGTTTCACTCTGTCTTTCTGTGTGTTCTGCTGCTTTAGAATTTCTTTAGAGCCATTTTTTACAATTATTTGGAGGGGTTTGGGGGAGAGCTCAAGTAAGTCACTGCTTTCACTCCGCCACCTTGGCTCCACCCCCAAGAGTTTTTAAACTAAAAAAAAATAAGGTTTTACTTTTTTTAATCATAGAGATGTTATAGAGCTACTGAAGAGAAAAGCATTTATTAAACACTTACTATGTGTAAAATGCTGTGCTGAACACTGTATACAAATGTAAGCAAAAAGAAAGATAGCTTCTGTTCTCATGGAGCTTACATTATAATGGAGGAAGGCAACATATAAAATGAAATTGAAAGGGGATATAGAGAAGGTACCTATGTGGGAGTAAGGTCTAATCTAGAAATTGGTGAAAGTCTGGTCTGGCACCTTCTTCAAAATGGAGTCTCCAGGAGGAACACACTAATGAGGGAGAATGACTGCAGGGGAAAAAAGATGAGGCAGCTGTAGCTGCAGCATGACAACAAGTCTGGAGAATGCATCATGACTGGTTTCTATCCCTCCTCAAAATGGAGGTTCTTGGAAGAACTCACCAATGGAAGAAGGAGGCCATGAGGGCTTGAATAAAGGAATTGATCACATCTCTAACTCAGAAAAAATATATTTAATGGTGTGGAGAATGACTTGGAAGTGGGGAGAGAGAGACTTAAAACTGGTTATACAAATACAAGAAGATAACAATTGTATAGGTGAAAGATGATGAAAACTTCACTAGACAGGTTCTTGTGTGAGTTGAGAGAAGGATTCAAAAACAAGATATACTACAGAGAAGGAATTAATAACCCTTGTCAACTCACTAGATATGCACCTTTGCTATTTTCTACATGGTCAAAAGTCACTCACTGAGAAATGTACTGTGTACAAAATAACAGCAATATTGTAATATGATCAGCCATGAATAACTTAGCTATTCTAGGCAATACAATGATCCAAGACAACTCTGAAGCACTTATGATGAAAAATGCTAACCATCCTCATAGAAAGAACTGATGGTGTCTGAATACAGATTGAAGCATTTTTTAAACTTTATTTGATTTTCTTCAGTTTTTTTTCACATGACTAATATGAGTGCATTTTAAATAGTCACACATATATAACCTTTATCAAACTGCTTGCCTTCTCAGGGGGGTGGGGGTGTTGGGAAGGAAAAAGGGAGAGAATTTGGAACTCAAAGTTTTAAAAACTAATTTTAAAATTGTTTCTACCTGTAACTGGGGGAAAATAAAATACTAAATAAAAGCTTAAAATTAAAAAAAGATGCTCACTGTTCAAAATTATGTGGAAAGAAAAACTTCTAACATAATAATATAAAATTGTATGCCTGTTCCTTTCCCCAAGAATTCTAGAAACAGGTATGGATACTCTTGTTATTGGTCAGTCATTCAGTCATGCCTGACTCTTCATGACTCTGTGAACCATAGCATGGTAATACTGTCCATGGGGTTTTCTTGGCAAAGTTACTGTAGTGGTTTGCCTTTTCCCTCTCAATAGATTAAGGCAAACATAGGTTAATTGACTTGCCCAACAGCTTGTTAACTGTGTGAGGCCAGATCTGAACTTAGGTCTTCCTGACTCCAAGCTAAGTGCTCTATCCATGGATACTCTAGGTATGGGTAAATATCTTCTGACAGGTCTTATGTACTAGTTGAGATTTATCCCTTGTATTCAATACTTTTTATTATTGAAAACCTCAAACTCACATTTCAATATCTAAGGGAGACCCTAGAATGTGTCAAATTCCTAGGAACTTACAGTCACTCAAGGAAGGATTAAGGTCACTAACTCCACAGGATGTCTTCTGTGATTGTGCAGTTGGCCCTTATACAATCATTGTAGATGTCTCATGACTTTGGGATATTAGCATATTCTTGGAGGTTTCTGGAAAATTCTAAGCATCTAGAAGTCTTCTAAGAAAGGGCTACCCTGAACAGAGTATGGCCAAAGAATACAGCAGCAATAGAGGGAAATTATTAGAGAAGAGGAGTATTTCTAAGAGAAAAGCTCTTATGATCATAGGATATTGAGATTAAAAGGACTTTTAGACATCATCTAAACCAACCTATTCATTTTACTCATGAGTAAACGGGCCTAGAGCAATGACATCTAAATTTATGGATGTAGTAAGCAAATAGAGAAGCAGGATTTGAATTTTGTTTGCAGTGACTCCAAAGATAAGGTGCTTTTGTAATTTAGATAACCAATTACCACAGTTGTATGAGACAGTTAAATGATTCACACATAGTCAAGAATCTAGTCACTCCTTGACTGAACTTCTATCTATTTGGCTGAGCTGTCTTACACTATTGTCTTCATTCTTAAAAATTACTTCTCCATTAGAATATGAAGAAAATTAACTCTAGTATTTTCTCAGTGGAACCAATTGGAATGGAGATATCTATTTATATATGTTGGGGACAAGGACCAACATAATAAGTTAAAAATATTCAGGAAAATGCAGAAGTTGAAAATGTATTCTGTAACACCATGCTACCATTTAAGACAAATATGATATATTAGCACATACATATTGATAAAAGAAGGGAAGTTAGGTGTCACAGTGGATAGAAGCTGGGCCTGGAGTCAGGAAGACCTGAGTTAAAATATGACCTCAGATAGCTGTGTGACCCTGTCACTTAATTCTGTTTGCCTCAGTTTCCTCACCAGTAAAATGATCTGGAGAAGAAAATGGCAAACCACTCCTATATCTTTGCCAAGAAAACTCCAAATGGAGGTCAAGATGAGTCTGACATGCCTGAAATATCTGAACAGCACAATTTCATAAGAGACATATAAACTACTATGCAAATGTATTCCCATATATTGAACTGACAAACCACTTTTGACCCAGTCCTAGGCAGTGTGCATATATTTACAGTGGTTTGAATAGTCATTTTCCTCAAACAAACTTGTATGTATGCACAGTTATTTGCTAAGACAGTATACTTCATCTATTTAAATCTCAATTTTCTCATCTGGAAAATAATCATGATAATGATAAAGACTACCCAAACTACAGGGTTACTATGAGGAAGTCATTTTATTAAGCAAAGAGTGAGAAATAAGGAGAAAGTACTATTGGTGGTGGTGTTAAAATTGGCTTACTTTTTAATTTTGTTGACTGAACTCAGGTGAATGAATCGAAGTGGTCACTAATCTTATTTTTGAATAGGAAGAGAAATAATTCTTTCTATAGGGTACACTTAAAGGGCAGTAGAAAATGGAAACCTCTACCAGTCATTTTCATTTTCTTTTTTTCTTCATCAACAGGATAAAAATAGTTGTTGTTTTTTTTAAAGGAAGTTAAATGTAAATTACTTGCTGAGGTCTTAACGGTGCTAAAAAATTATGGGGCCAATAGAAATATCTAGAATAACTTATATCTATGTTTTAGGGACTTCAGAACCCAAAACCAATTATTACAAAAGAAAATAAAATCAGTTTCGCTTTTATATTCCATGCTGTGTGCTGTCTGATTTTTTCAGAACAAGATGGAACAGGATCCTGGCTTCCTTTATGTGCCATATTCACCTATAACCTGCACGCCCCTAGATCTTTCTCCTCATTCTTTTGTGTTGGAATATAACAAGTAGCCTAGCTCTATAACAAGCACACTGAAAATTGGTTTAAAATTTAGCAGTGACCTTTCCTGAAATAATGGATGATTATACATAAAAGGTACCTCATGGCTATTCAAAAATGTGGCATTTTCCTAATAAAATGTGTTCATTAAAGGCATAAAATGGCCATATTTTTGTATAAATTGTGTGTATACATACATATATATCATATAACTATACATATGTCATAATACTATATATACCTTATGAAAACAGGCAATTAAGGGGAACTTGAGTAAATATTTTTCTAAAGTATGTCTACTTGAAAGGTGATTATATTTCTGTCAAACTGTTTTCGGATTATAGCTATGTATGTACCAGGAATTCCAGCATCCCTGAAATACACTATCTGCATGTCATCTAGATAGTATAATGAGTAGAGAAATAGACTTGGAGTTAGGAAGTTTAGAGCCTTGAAATATTGGCTTCAACTCTCACTTAGAATCATCTCACATCTACAACATTGTCAAATCTTAAATTTTTATCTCATGATAGCCTTCCAATAATTCTCTTCTATTTACTTAAACAACTACCCCATTTGTAAAGCCCTTACAAAGTTCCACTTGGATAATTAGAATAGCCTTCTAATTGCACTCCTTTCCACAACTCTCTTCCCACTCTAACCTATCCTCCATTCTGCTACCAAGATGATCTTCTTAAAATAAAAATTCTTAATCATGTCATTCCCTCACTTCACAAACATCAAAGAAAAGAAAGACAGACAGAAAATCAAAGACAGAAAGAGAAACAGGGAGAGAAAAATATAACATATTTACTTAATTGAATATGGCCTTAATCCCATCTTGTTTGGAATAAAAAAAAAGTAAAAGAAAGCTATTGAGTTAAACCTTGTTAAGCTACCCAACTCAAATGTATTGAGCAATATAGATATCTCATTAGATTTTTCTCTTGTCACCATCCCTACCCCCTTCCAGTAGTTACTCAAATACCTAATATCTAGGCACTAATACTGTATTTGTTCTCTAACTTTCAAAGCAGGATGTAAGATAAGGAATTGAGTGCATAATGAAGGAAATATTTGGTCATAGGATCAAAGATTCCAATCAGGAAGATCTTTTGGAAGACCATATATTTTAATCCCCTAATTTTACAAATAAGAAAGGAGTTCTAGAGAGTTGTCCAATGTTACCCACCTAGTAAGCTGCAGGACCTGGATTTGAATCCAATTTGAATCCAAAATATGTGTATGTATATGTGTGTATCTGTGTGTATATTTATACATTGCTTTTCCTTAACATGGCAAAACATAAATTTAAGTAAACGACATGTATGACCCTTCTAGTTGAAAAATGAAACAAAGAAGAAAAAAAAATTGAAAGATAAAGGGAGAAAATATGAAGAAATATCATTTTATGTCTAGGGGAAATTATATTTTTTAACATTTATATTATTTTATGCCTATCTTTTCTTTTTATGTCACTTTTGTGTTTCAAAATATATACATTGCTCCTCCGCCCAGATCAAAGATTCTTAAATTTTTATTTTTGTTGTCAATGCTCATTTGGAAATCTGGTGAATACTACAGATTCACTTCTCAGAGTATATTTTTTCATTTACAATTGAAGAAAATGTTAAATTTTAATAATAACAAAAACATTTTTTTCCCATCTAAGTTCATGGAATTCCTTTAGTCTATAAGAACATGTGTGCCAGGGAGCAAACCTTTGCAAAAAAATAAAATAATAAAAATAAAGGGAGAAAACTTCAGCAAAATGACTAACACATCAAGTGATTTTGAAAACACATTCAATGTTCAACAACCGTGGTCCCCTATCTCTGCATATCCACTATGGGGTCAAGTTGGATCATTGTAATTATACATAGTTCAGTCTTTTTTCTTCTTATTTACATTTACATTGTTCTGGTTATTGCGCATATTGTTTTTGTGGTTCTGCTTCTTTCATTCTACTTGGATCATAGAAAGAAGTAGAATGGCATGGTGGGGACAAATAGAATTGGGTAGGGGAAGAAAGCTGAACTTAACATCAGGAAAATGGGTTAAAATTCCATCACCAGTACTTACTAATTATAAGTGGGCAAGTCTCTCTCAACCTCAGTTTCCTTGTCTACTAACCAAAGGCTCCAGATGGCTTTGGGGGTCTCTTATAGGTCTAAATCCATGATCCATAAGTCTTCATACACTTTTTTTGAATTCTTCATATTCATTATTTTTAAAGGTACAATAATCTGTAATATTTTTATAGCAAAATTTTTGAGCTATTCCTCAGTTGATGTATACCTATTTTATTTTTAATCCTTTGTTACTACAAAACAAAACAAAAAGGCTCCTATGAATATTTTAGTGTGAATGAAATCATGTTTTTTTTTTTCCTGTCATTTACTTCATTTTTATATAGGTCCCTACATTGACATCTTTGGGTCAAATAATATTGGAATCTGAGTCATTTTTTGTACATATTTTTAAATTGTTTTCTAGAATAGTTTCACCAATTCAGAGTTTGACCCATAGGGTATGTCTGTTTTTCTTACAGGACATCCAATGTTTTTAATGGTAAGACTCTGAGAGACACATCCTTTGAGAAGGCACCTGAATGATGTTATCAAAATAACCTGAGGAAAAGCTTAAAGCTGATATCCTTGGCTGAGAAATCCACCGCATTAAAGGTACTCATGCTGTGTGGGTCATACCTTCTCTGCTTATAAGCTTAGAATTAGAAGTATTTCTCAAAGGGAAACAAGAAATCAGTTGGAGGCCATAACAGGAAGCCACAAGATTTGACAAAGTATGAAAATACAATTTAGGATGTTTTAAAAAATGAAATTTTAATAATATTTTTTCTGGATGATTACAGAAATAGAGATATAACTCAAGTAACCAATGTGGCTTCACAAGGACTTTCTTTATCAGCCTAGTTATAAAAATGAGTCAGAATCTCAGGCAGATATCTAGGAATTGGCACAATATTATTTCAGGATCCTGTGAGAATAATTTCAGTATGACTAAAATACAACAAAGTTTTTTTTTCCTATTTTTAAAGTTGTCCTATGGGCAATAAGAGAAACAAGTAATGGAAAAGACAACTGCTTGGTGGGAATGACAGGGTGATTAATCAATCAATCATTAAACAAGTGTTTATTAAGCAACTTCTAAGATCCAGACATTGTACTAGATAGGGAAACAAGAAAAATAATGAAATATTCTCTACTCTTAAGAAGCTTATATACCATTGAATGCCATAGAGTAGACAGATTACCCAAATCCTATTTTTGTGTTTGTTTTCATTACAAATGAGAATTATCTTCAGTACTTGATAGCTGTAATGGTAAGGGGGATCTTATCTTCATTCTATTTCCTCGATTTTTGACACCATGAACAAGCTGCTTCACTTCTCTGTCCTCAGTTTCCTCATCTTTAAAAAAAGGAAATTGGACTCATTCATAAAGATTTCTGCCAGCATAAAATTCTTTGGTTTTTTGATAGAATATGAAGAGTTGATATGAAATTGAAATCCTAGGTAAGTTCAGAATTAATAATCACACACCTTGTTGAATCCAAGTCACCAGGTCTAGACAACCTATACCTTACAAGACTAAATAACTGAGACAATATTACTTAACATCTATTTATAGTTGAAGGGTTATGCTGGGGAAGAATTATTTTTATTTGGTCCCTGAGGTCATAAATTTTGCTAAAAAGTGGAAATTTTGAGGAGTTAGATTTGGACTCAACATAAGGAAATGTTACAAGAGTTAAAACTATGCCAAATGAAATGGGAATTTGTTTTTGATTCCCGGAAAAATTATATTATTAGAATTATTATTACATATTATTAAAGAGATGAACTATGATCTTCAATCTCCTAATCTATAAAGATAGGGATGATAATGACCACAACACTTACTTCATGGAGTTGCTGTGAGGTTAAAAGAAATCATATATGTAAAACACTTAATTTTTTTAATATTTCATTTTTCTCAGTAATTTGTAAAAAAATAATTTTAACATTTTTTTGAAAATTTGAATTCTAAATTCTCTCCCTTCCCCCTATCCCCCTCATTGAATAGGCAAGCAATTTGACATACTTCATACATGTGTGTTCACGCAAAACACATTTCCATGTAAGTCATGCTGTGAAAGAAAAAAAGACAAAAAATCAAAATGAAAAGTAAAGAAATTAATAAAAAAGTATCAACTTCATTCAGGCTCCACCAATTCTTTCTCTGGAGATAGATAACACCTTTCATCATATGTTCTTCAAAACTGTTTTGGATCACTGTACTGCTGAGAATAACTGTTATTCACAATAGATCATGATACAATATTACTGTTACCATGTCCAATGTTCTCCTGGCTCTGGTCATTTAACTTTATATCAGTTCATCTAAGTCTTTCCAGGATTATCCAAGACCATCCTGTTCATCATTTCTTTTTTTTTAATTTTTATTTATTTATTTTTATTTTTAAAATTTAAATTATTTTATTTATTTTTACTTTTCAACATTCACTTCCACAAGATTTTGAGTTCCAGATTTTCTCCCCATCTCATCCCTCCCCCCAGCCCAAGGTGGCATGCATTCTGAATACCTCTTCCCCTAATCTTCCCTCCCTTCTATCTCCCCTGCCTTCTCTTATCTCCTTCCCCTTCAGTTTTCCTATGGGGCAGGATAGATTTCTATATCTCAGTTCCTGTATATCTTATTTCCCAGTTGCATTTGAAAACAATTTTTTTAACATTTTTAACATTTTTTAACATTTGGATTCCAAATTTTCTCCCTTCCTCTCTCCCCACCCACCTTCATTGAGAAGGCAAGCAACTCAATTATACATGTGTAGTCCTGCAAAACACTTCTGTAGTCTGCTCATCATTTCTTTTTTTTTTTAAGGCAATTGGGGTTAAGTGACTTGCCCAGGGTCACACAGCTAGTAAGTGTCAAGTGTTTGGTCTGAGGTTGGATTTGAACTCAGGTCCTCCTGACTCCAGGGCCTGTGCTCTATCCACTGCATCACCTAGCTGCCCCACATTAGAGCATTTTTCAAATGCCTATAGGTAGCTTTGATACTTTGTCTGAAAATTGCCTGTTCATATGCTTTGGCCATTTATTAATTGAGAAATGGCTCTTATTTCTATAAATTTGATTTCATTTTCTATATATTTGAGAAACATAGTCTTTATCAGAGAATCTTGCAGTAATTTTTTTTTCATGGTAATGATTACAACTATGTATTTCCTTCCATCTTATTTTCTCCATTTATCCTTCTCTCTCTCTCTTTCTCTCTCTCTCTCTCTCTCTCTCTCTCTCTCTCTCTCCTTTTATTCTGTCCATTTTCAAAGTGTTTTGCTTCTGACTTTTGAAACAATTTCAATGATAGTAAAGTTCATGTTCTCATCATGCCAATCCCCTACTTTCCCCCATCTTCCCCTCCATTGTAAAGTCACTTTTGAGTCTCTTTCATGTCATATAATTTACCCCATTTTACTTCTCCCTTTCCCCTTCTCCCAGTGCATTCTTCTTTCTCACTCTTTTAAATGTATTTATTTATTTTTGGATAATCATTCCATTATATTCAACTCACACCTGTGATTCTAACTGCTCTAATAATAAGAAAGTTTTTAGGACTTATAAGTAACATCTTCCTATGTAGAAATGTAAATAGTTAAATCATATTGACTCCCTTATGATGTACCTTTCCTATTTTCCTTTTAATGCTTCTTTTGAGTCTTGTAATTAAAAGTCAAATTTCCTATTCAGCTCTGGTCTTTTCATCAGGAATGCTTGAAAGTCCTCTAATTAAATATCCATTTTTTTTTGCTACTGAAGGATTATACTCATTTTTGCTGGGTGGGTGGTTCTTGGTTGTAATCATAGCTTTTTTTTTTGTTTATTCACTGGAATATCATATTCCAAGTCCTGTAATTGTTTAATGTAGAAACTGCTAAATCTTATGTTATCCTGACTGTGGCTCTATCATACTTGACTTTTTCTTTTTGGCTGATTGCAATGTTTTCTCCTTGACCTGAGAGCTCTGAAATTTGGCTACACTATCCCTTGTAGTTTTCATTTGGGATCTCATTGAGGAAGTGTTCAGTGGATTCTTTCCATTTGTATTTTACACTCTGGTTCTAGAATATCAAGGCAGTTTTCCTTGATAATTTCTTAAAGATGATATTTAGTCTTTTTTTTGTTATGGCTTTCATGAAGTCCAATAATTCTTAAATTATTTCTCCTCAATGTATTTTCCAGATGAGTTTTTTTTCAAGTAGATAGTTTACTTTTTCTTCTATTTTTTATGCTTTTGACTTTGTTTTATTGTTTCTTTATATCTCATAAAGCCATGAACATCTGCTTGGCCAATTCTAATTTTTAAGGAATTATTTTCTTCAGTGAACCTTTGGACCTTTTTTTTCTACTTAGCAAATTCTACTTTTAAGGAGCTCTTTTCTTCAGTGGATTTTTGCATCTCTTTTTTAATTCAGCCAATCATGTTTTTCAAGGTATTTCTCTTCTCAATTGATTTTTGTATATCTTATACCAATTGACCTATCTGGGTTTTGTTTTCTTTTTTTCAACTTATTTATACATTTTTAGTTTTCAATATTCATTTCCACAAGATTTTGAGTTCCAAATTTTCTCCCCATCTCTCCCCTCTCCCACCCCATGATGGTATGCATTCTGATTACCCCTTCCACCAATCTGTCCTCCCTTCTATCACCCACTCCTTCTTTTATCCCCTTCCTCTTCTATTCTTCTGTACGATAAGATAGATTTCTGTACCAAATTGCCTCTGTATGTTATTTCCCAGTTACATGTGAAAACAAGTTTTAAAATTCATTTTTAAAACTTTGAGTTCCAAATTCTCTCCCTTCCTCCCTTCCCACCCACCCTCATTGAGAAGGCAAGCAATTCAATATAGGTTATACATGTGTAGTCATGCAAAACACTTCCATAATAGTTATGTTGTGAAAGACTATTTTTCCCTCCATCTTATCCTGCTCCCCATTTATTCTATTTTCTCATTTGACCCTGTCCCTCCTTAGAAGTGTTTGTTTCTGATTACCCCCTCCCCCAATCTGCCATCCTTTCTATCATCCTCCTGCTCTCCTGTCCCCTTCTCCCCCTATTTTCCTGTAGGGTAAGATAGATTTCCATATCTAATTGAGTGTGTATGTTATTCCCTCCTTAAGCCAAATCCAATGAGAATAAGATTCACTCATTCCCTCTCACCTCCTCTCTCTTCCCCTCCACTGTATAAGCTTTTTCTTGAGTCTTTTATGGGAAATAGTTTACCCCATTCTACCTCTCCCTTTCTCCTCCAAATCCATTCTTCTCTTGCCCCTTAATATTATGTTTTAGATATCATCCCTTCATATTCTACTCACTCTGTGCCCTCTGTGTGTGTGTTTATATATGTGTGCGTGTATGTAAAAGTATGTATGTATATATACATATATACACACATACATGCATATATGTACACACAGACATATATATGTATGTTTGTATGTGTATATATATACAAACACATGCATATATATATGTATACATACACACATATATAGATATAGATATAGATATAGACATAGATATAGATATAGATATAGATATAGATTAGATATAGATATAGATATAGATATAGATTAGATATAGACATATATATTTTTCCCCTGCAAATACCCTAATACTGAGAAAGGTCTCATGAGTTACAAACAACATTGGTAGGAATGTAAACAGTTCAACCCTAATAATTCCTTTAGGATTTCTCTTTCATGTTTACCTTTTCATGCTTCTCTTGAGTCTTGTATTTGAAAGTCTTTTTTTTTCTATTTAGCTCTGGCTTCACCAGAATGCATTAAATTCCTCTATCTCATTGAATAGCAATTTTTCCCCTCATATATTATACTCAGTCTTGCTGGGTAGGTGATTCTTGGTTTTAATCCTAGCTCCCTTGCAATCTGGAATATCATATTCCAAGCCCTGTAAGCCCTTAATGTAGAAGCTGCTAAATTTTGTGTTATCCTGATTATGTTTCCACAATACTTGAATTGTTTGTTTGTTTGTCTGTTTTCTGGCTACTTGAAATATATTTTCCTTGACCTGTGAACTCTGAAATTTGGCTACAATATTTCTGGGAGTTTTCCTTTTGGAATCTCTTTCCTTAGGTGATTGGTAGATTCTTTCCATTTTTATTTTACCCTCTGGTTTTAGAATATCAGGGCAGTTTTCCTTGATAATTTCTTTTTTTTTTCATGTTGTGAAAAACTAAGCATATTTCCCTTCACCATATCCCACTCCTCATTTATTCTATTCTCTCTTTTGACCCTGTCCCTCCTTAGAAATGTTTGCTTCTGATTACCCCCTCCCCCAATCTGCCCTCCTTTCTATCACCCTCCTGCTCTCTTGTCCTCTTTCCCTCTCAGTTTTCCTTTAGGGTAAGATAGATTTCCATAGCCAATTGAGAGTGTATGTTATTCTCTCCTTAAGCCAAATCCCATGAGAATAAGATTTGCTCATTCCCTCTCACCTTTCCCCCCCTTCCCCTCCACTGTAAAAGCCTTTTCTTGTCTGTTTTATGTGAGATAATTTACCGCATTCTACCTCTCCCTTTCTCCTTCTCCCAGTATAATCCTCTCTCACCCCTTAATTTTATTCTCCAGATATCACCCCTTCATCCTCAGCTCACTCTGTGCCCTCTATTTATCTATCTAACTATATATGTATGTATGTATATGTGTATATATGTAGAACTATATATATACCTAACTATATGTATGTACACATACATACATATAACTTTTTCCTCCAACTACTCTAATACTGACAAAGGACTCATGAGTTACAAATATCATCTTTCCATGCAGAATGTAAACAGTTCAACCTTAATAAGTCTCTTATGATTTTCTCTTTCCTGTTTATCTCTTCATGTTTCTCTTGAGTCTTGCATTTGAAAGTCAAATTTTCTATTTAGCTGTGGTCTTTTCATCAAGAATGCTTGAAAGTCCTCTCTTTTACTGAATATCCATTTCTTCCCCTGAAGGATTATGCTCAGTTTTGCTGGGTAGGTGATTCTTGGTTGTAATCCTATCTCCTTAGCCCTCCAGAATATTATATTTCAAGCCCTGCGATCCCTTAATGTAGCAGCTATTAAAGTTGGGTTATCCTGATTGTTTCTTTCTGGCTGCTTGCAATATTTTCTCCTTGACCTGGGAACTCTGGAATTTGGCTACAATATTCCTAGGAGTTTTCCTTTAGGGATCTCTTTCAAGAGGTGATCAGTGGATTCTTTCAATTTCTATTTTGCTTTCTGGTTCTAAAATATCAGGGTGGTTTTGTTTGATAATTTCTTGAAAGATGATGTCTAGGCTCTTTTTCTTTTTTTGATCATGGCTTTCAGATAGTCCAATAATTTTTAAATTATCTCTCCTGGATCTATTTTCCGGGTCAATTGTTTTTCCAATGAGATATTTCACTTCATCTTCTATTTTTTCATTCTTTTGGTTTTGTTTTTATAATTTCTCATAAAGTCATTAACTTCCATTTGCTCTATTCTAATTTTTAAGCAATTAGTTTCTCCAGTGAGCTTTTAGACCTCCTTTTCCATTTGTCCAATTCTCCTTTTTAAAGCATTCTTCTCCTCATTGACTTTTTGGACCTCTTTTGCCATTTGGTCTAGTCTATTTTTTGAGGTTATTTTCTTCAGCATTTTGAGGGGTTTCCTTTAGCAAGCTATTGATTTATTTTTCATGATTTTCTTGCATCATTTTTATTTCACTTCCCAATTTTTCCTCTACCTCTCTAACTTGATTTTTAAAATCCTTGTTGAGTTCTTCCATGATCTAAGACTAATTCATATTTTTTTCTTTGAGGCTTTGCATGTAGGAGTTTTGACTTTGTTGTCTTCTGAGTATATATTTTGCTCTTCCCTGTTACCATAATATTTTTCTATTTCTGTAATCAAGATCTTTTTCTGCTTTTTACTTATTTTCTAACCTATTCTTTTTAACTTTTACCTCTATGTTAAAGTGGGTCTCTTCTTCCAGAGTAGAGGGGACACCATTCCATGCTTCAGGTGTTTTGTTTGTTTGTTTGTTTGTTTCTTTACAGTTATTTTAGAGTTAATTCTGGGGACCTGTAAGGTTTTTTTTTTTCTTATTCTTCCAAAGTGGTATGATCTAGGGAGAGGTGTGTTTATTACTCTCCTCTCCTGTGCACTGCACTGTAAGCAACCACAAACACTCTTTTTCACCCTGGAACTGTGACCAGGTTCTCAGCTCCCTTGAAACCACAAGTTCTGGTTTGTGAGTGCTGTTTCTTGCCTTGGGCCTGAGACCAAGGGTTGTGACCTAGATGTAAGTATGGGCAACACAACACAGTCCTACTTCCCCTGCCAGCAACGGGACCTATATAATCTTCTTTGGACCAGTTGTCTGACTCTCTTACTTTCTGTTAGCTGAGAAGTGTGGAAATTGCCACTTTTGCCACTGATTCAGTCATCCCCAATGCCTGCTCCTAGTTTCTTAGGGCCTGTTCTATGCTGGTGCAACCTGTGTTGTACTGTGCTCGACTCTCACCCTTGTGCAATAGATCTTTCCTGCTGACCTTCTATGTTGTATTGGGCTGGAAAAATGTTTTACTCCATCCTTTTGTGGGTTCTGTCACTCTAGAATTTGTTTGAGGCATTATTTAAAAGTATTTGTACAGGTTTGGGGGAAAGCTCAGAAGAGTCCCATATGTGTATCTCTCTCTCTCTCTCTCTCTCTCTCTCTCTCTCTCTCTCTCTCTCT
>NW_020954548.1:5174191-5181211 GCF_900497805.2 Vombatus ursinus
TCTCTCTCTCTCTCTCTCTCTCTCTCTCTCTCTCTCTCTCTCTCTCTGTCTATATATATATATGTGTGTGTGTGTGTGCATGCATGTGTGTGTGTGTATATGTATATATGCATATATATACACACACACATATATATATGTATAATCTTCAAGTACCTTAAATATATCTGACAATAGTATTCAATGACTCCAGTAAATTATTTTTCTTTATTGGGCAGCATAGATAAGTATGTAAGATTCAGTTCAAATGCAAGTTATGCTCATCTCTTTGGCTCTTGTTGTCTCTTTGGGAAATCAGGCCATATTATTATTGTCTGGTTTCCATTTTTAGGCCTAGATAAATAGATTGATAGATAGATAGAAGGAAAGATATATTTATATAGCTATAAATCATCATGTATTGGGATATAGAATTTTTGAGAAACCTATTTATCATACCACCCCTGCACTCTTAGCATTGCTGACCAATTCAGAAGGGCTATGCATGGGGAATGTAGGCAAAGCTGCTGTTGGTAAAAATCCACTGATGAACACAACCTACTGTCACCTGCCATACTACATTGCATTGGCCTGTGGAAAACTTTGCAATATTGAGCATTACGATTAGAAAGCCAAAGAACTATTTAGACCAATGCAACCTACCCTGCAACAACTATTCTTGTACACTAGTGCTCCTGAACATGGCAATCCTTCCCAAATTTCTCTGAAGACCTTGTGTGTCTAGCAACTCAGATCAATTCAGAAGCATAATGTTATCTTTCTGCACCCTATCCTTGATCCCACCCAACAGAGTTCCCAGGCACCATCACTCCTACTCCATCCCTCCAACTCCATTCCTAAATACACGCATTACTGATGACATATAGTAATTTACAGATACTCAAGACTATGGTCTTCTTGGAGTCTGTTAAAAATGCATAATGTATATTCAATTTGAAATTTGGGTAAGAGATTGAATTAATGAGTATAAAAGTAAATAACTAATTTGTTGGCTTTTGTTTTCTCTGTGTGTGTTTGTGTTTCTTCTTCTTTTTGATCAACTAAAGACACATTAAAATGTGATTGACTTCCCCCATCCACTGCCACCCCACTAAAACTGGAAAGGTATGTGACTTCATTTTGTGGGAAGAATATCAAGTTAGGAATCAGGTCATAGATTTAAGTCCTGGCTTAACGAGTTGCTAAATATGAGAGTATAAGGAAGTCATTTAATCTTTCTTGCTTCAGTTTCCTGTTGTAGAAAAAAGAAGGGATTAGATAAGATGATAACTAAAATTCCTTCTAGTTCTAAATCTTATGATCATATAAAATGCATAATTAATTTGCCAGTGGTGAAGGCAGAAGAATTTGAGTCAAAAGTCCTGGTTTCATCACTGTCACTTTATATGTCATCTTCAGTAAAACACCTAAACTCTTGTATTCTCAGAATCCACATTTGTAAAATAATGAGAATAATTTCAACCCTAGCTACTGAATAGGGTTCCTATGAGGATCAAATTATATCAAAGATATAAAAGTACTTTGTAAACAGTAAAATGTGGCACAATTTTGAGATGTTGTTCTATGAGCTTATAATTATCAAGAGAGCAGAAATCAGAGCCTTACTTTCCTACCTTCCCTAGTAACTTTCACATGGTAGATACATGATAAATGTTTGTTGAAATGAGTTAAATTATCTAGATAATCAGTCTACACATGTTGGTTCAGTAACCTTCTCTTGCCTATGAAAAACAATGACTGGTTTATTTAATAAAGCATCCCTATTCTTATAATATGAAATAAATTAGCTAAAAGCTCAGTGAACATTTATTGGCATATATAGTATATATATAGTATATATTGCCATATATATATATATATATATAGTAGAGAGAATTTTGTTGTCTGTGTACAGTGCAGATGGCAAAAAGTGGATGCCTGTTCCCTGCCAGAGGGTGTCAGTGAATTTAAACATTAATGCTCTTTCCTTCTCAACATGTGCTTGCACAAAAGTAATTTGCAGACTGTTTCACAAATTTCTTGGGCCAAGAGGGAAACTTGAGGTAACCACATGACACAGCACCTTTCTTTAACATGAGCAGGAAAATGTATTCATTTATCATGCTAATTGCCTAGTTATCACAACCATTACCAATCTATCACCCTTATTTTAAGCACATTAGAATGATGCTGTGGAGCTATTTTCTCATTAGTTTCTAGAACTCCTTAGGAGGTGGGTAGGTGACAAGTGATAGTATCCTCATTTTGTAGAAGTTGTAAGAAGTGACAAGGTCATTCAGAAACATCAGTACTAAGAGAACAATAGAGAAATCCTGTTTCACTGGTTCCTACAATTTACATACATTTTGACAATATTTGGCAGGTTTTTGTATGATTTCATTTAATCTTATACAACATACCCATCAGTAAACCGGCAAATCATATGTGGAAGCCAATTAATCTTGTAGTGAATGGGGATGAGGTTTGATTCTGTAATGTTTTTTGGAAGCTGGAATGAACTGCTCAATATAAAATCTATCTTTATGTTTCCCATCTTCCAAGGCCTAGTTTAAATCTTGACTCCTTAATAAAGACTTTGTGGGTGAGTCCAGATTACACAGAGCTCTTCCTTCTCTGAACTTCTGTTAGTCTTATTGTTGCAGAAATTATTTTGACACCTAAACAGCTCATCTTTATCTAACCACTTGAAGGATTCTTAAGCTCTTTCCGTACATCAGTTCCTTCATATGAATATTACAATTTTTATAATCTGTTATAAATTTAAATCAGAAACTGTTGATTTTTATTTTATGTTAACCTGGGAAGAGATCTCAATGGTTATTACAGGGTTCTGTCTTCACCATAACTTCATATTTCAATTTGGATGGATAAATAATTACCATGTTTACTAAATTTGTGGAAGGTGGAATGCCTAGAGGAATCAAGGTTTAAAAGGACTTTAGCGACCTGAACTGATACGTAGAAACTAATGACAGAAAATTTAGCAGTGATTAATATAAATAAAATCTTGCACTTATGTTAAAAAAGTCAATTGTACTATCACAGGGTCAAAGAGATAGGTCTTGGAGACAATTCATATAAGAATCTTAATTGAGAAAGAGCAATGGAGAGATGAGAAAATGACAGGAAATACACATATGAGGGCCTTGGATACATGAAATATTGAAATTGATAAGGACTTTCAAAAACAGCCTGAATTAGAAAAAATACAGACATTAGCTATGCAGTTCTTCTGACAAATAGAGAAAGTGTTTCTCATTTCTGCTTAAACACTTTTATTGACAAGGGGCACATTAGTCCAAGATAGATGTCTTGGCATCACAGATTTAGATCTAGAAGGGATTTAAAGTCCTTTCAGTCTCTTCATCATTTTATAGATAAAGAAACAGAAGCCAGTAAAATTCAAGGGACTCACCCAAGGCCACATACTACTTAGGTAGTAAGTAATTACTCAGAATGCCGCTAAAGTTCTATATTATAGTGATGGGTATAACAGATTTGGAGCCAGAAAACCTTGATTCAGATCTTGGAGATCATATTTACTACTTATGTGACATTGTATAAGTCAAAACCTCTTTAGAAATCATTTCATAATTTGAAAAAATAAGAGGTGAGAATCTTTTAAGATTTCTACCTTTGCTAAATATGTGATTGTGAACAGAAGTACAAAGTAGATCATATTGACTTTGAAACCAAGTTCTCTTCACTTATTTTAATGTCATAGTACAGGGAGCTTAAATATATTACCCAGTCTGACGTCAATACCTTTCCTTAGCTTTACTAGACCCTGAATCGAAATATCTATTACAAATTCAGCCCTGAGCGAACAAGTATAAAGCAATATTAAAACTCAAATATAAGTAGCTTGGAGATTTACATAAGATAATTGACATCAAGAAAATTGATATAACTCTGTAGGGAAGAGCAGGCTGAGGTATAAGAATTAGTCTGAGAACAGAATTTTGGAAAGTGTAGGGGAAAATAGCAAAGGAGAATCTAAACAGGTGAAAGTGAATTGGGGGCAGCTAGGTGGCACAGTGGATAGAGCACCGACCCTGAAGTCAGGAGGACCTGAGTTCAAATCTGACCTCAGAGTAAACACTTAACACTTACTAACTGTGTGACCCTGGGCAAGTCACTTAACCTCAATTGCCTAAAAAAAAACTGAGTTAGGTTTGAGAAATGTCATTTGTAACCCAGAGTTCAAGTCTCATGCATTTGCAGATGATTCTCTTCATTCATGGAGAGAATTTTTAGAACATTTTATTCAATACTACAAACTTGTGAGAAGGATGGAGTTGGTGAAACAGCTTGGGTGAGGAAAGGCTTTTTTGCTTATAGATGAGAGAGACAGACAGACAGACAGACACAGAGACAGAGAAAGAGAGAGAGAGAGAGAGAGAGAGAGAGAGATACCTAAATTCATTTCCCTTTAGCTTAACAGTATTTAGGGGTTCAGATAGATAAAATGATAGTCTGGTACCCCCTTTCTGAGGAGAGCAGAGAAGCCATCCTCAGACTCCTTCTCCTCCTGTCCCCTAGGCAGACATCAAAGTCTCCCTTGGAGAAGGGTGATGACATTCCAAAGATATTTATTCATGTGTCTCTATGGACTGCATTTTAGACAAACTCATGTGGACATAAATATAACCTATCTGGCCAACAAGCCCTACCTACATAGGTAAATTGAAGGAGAAGATAAAATTATAAGGAGATATTATACTATTTCCTATTCTATTAAGAGATGATTTGGCTATGGATTGTTTACAGGTCCTGAGATTTGATGTTTAGTAGATCACCAGTGACTTTTAGTAAACAAGTTAAGTAGAGTAGTGGGTGTGGAAGCCTAATAAAGAAAAAAACCAAGAAGTGATAAGACAATGAAAAGTGCGGAGGGAAAAAAGGTAAACAACTATTTCAAAAAATTGGCAGAGAAGGGAAGAAGAGAAAGATAGAAGAGTAGTTTAAGGGAATATGACAGAACAGCAAAAATAATGGAAGCATTATTTTGTTTTATTTAATTAGAGTAAAGGAGAAATAAGCACATGTGTGGACAGAGGAGTGAGAGTTAATACAGAAGGAGGATTAAAGATGGAGGAAAGAGCAGAAATTATGCAAAAGAGGAGAAACAGAGAAGAAAATAAAATATAGAGAACAATTAAAGTGTGGAAGAGGAAAAATAATGGAGCTATATATAATAAGTTCTTTTCCATGTAAGTAGAGCAGGAGGTAAGACTATCTGTTAATTGGAAGAATTAAGAAGAAGAACTTTAAGACTTAAAATAGCTAAAAAGTTTGGAACAGCCTCTGTTAAAAAAAAAAAAGTTGGGACTCAATAAGAATATTTAGGGATTCTGCCCTGGGGCTGACCTTCCCTAATTGCTAGGTGAATAAAAACTCACCCAATTTACCTATCTAACTAGGTCCAAATCATGCTTCACATCCAATGACAATATAACAAAAATCCATGAGGACCTAGAGGACAACTTACCATTTGCCCCACAACCGCACATATACCCTGCCCCAGTATCCCATGACTTTTCATCCATTTATTGTTATCATTATAGGAACAATACTAACATTACTTCTGGAAAAACCATAATAATCCGCTATTCTATGAAATAACTCATAATCACTATGACTCTAAACCAACTCTTTCTGACCTAGTAAACATTACCTTGTGTGTATTGAATCCCTCATTTGGAATGTAAGCTCCTTGAAAACAGGTGTATATGACTTTTCTATTCATAGTTACAGTACCTAGCACAATGTTTGGCCTATAGTAGTTACTTCGATAAATGATTTTTCATTTTGTCAGTCAATTCATATCTGTGATAGCTTACAAAGCTAATACAAGTCTTAGGCTGTGTTAGGTGAGACCTACTACCCAGAAACAAGGAGGAGATAGTCCATGTGCACTCCGTCTTGATCAGACTATATCTGAAGTATTGTGTTCAGTTCCAGACACCAGATTTTTGGAAGACTATTCATACCCTAAGGTGTGTCCATGTAAAGACAATCGGGCTGGAGTAGGCTGGTCAGTACATGCCAGACGAAAACAGGCTGAAGAAATTAGGAATCTTTTTAGATTGGAGAAGATAATTAGATGGTGAAGAGTGGGGAATGATAGATGACAGCTTCCTGAAAGTGTTTGGAGGATAGCAGAATTAGATACACAAATTAGCTCTACAAATCACAAAGAGACAGATTGAGGCTTCCTCTAAAGATTGCATTATCCTATGGTCCACTAGTTTACAGAGATCTTTTCCAATTCAGATAATCTGTGACATTAAAATTCTATATATGAGTAAGGTATTGTGATATTTTTAAAATCAGTAATTAGGTTTATCATCTTAAAATTTTTTTCCATTCATTAGTCAGCTTAATAGATCTTATGGGATATTGTAAGTGAATAGTTATTTTCATATGTTCTTCCTGGATAGAATGTTCCCTGAGGGCAGGATCATTGTTTTGCCTTTCTTTGTATTCCTTAGCACAATTCCTGGCAAATAATAATCACTTAATAAATGCTCCTTGACTGGCTGACTAATTCATTCCTTTATTTCCAGTGAAAAATGATTATTTATTTTTCATCCTACAGTTGAATAATGAACAAAAACTAGCTTGAATTTTAGTCAATACTGACTGACAGTGAAATTGTGGTTTCTTAGAAAAAGACTAACAGGCAAAAGATTCACACTTATTTCCCATGTACCTCATTAAGCTGACAGAGGTTACTAGCCCATAGGCTCATTGATATTATAGTCTGTACCAATACTCTTCCTGATGCAGAAAAGCAGAGCATCGTAATTAAGAAATACAAAGAAGACCTATGCATTCTGTAAAATTTATTGACCAAGAATTACTTGACCCATCTTTGGTGGGAATGGGCAACATTTTATTTGTTTCTTGGGAATAAAAGTGTATCTTAGTGGTTTTTGTGATGGGGAGGCTACAGGCTAATATTATAGTGAGTGAAGTCCTCCAAGAGAAGTTGAGCTGTGATCACATAGTCATGTT
>NW_020954548.1:5181221-5184632 GCF_900497805.2 Vombatus ursinus
CATTTTGTTCCCCTGGGGAACTCCTGTTGATGAAACTTCCTTTGTCAATGCAGCTCTTAAAACTGATATTCTCTCTGCAAATTATAGTATTACAGATCTGCTTGGGGAATTGATCATAGGATCATAGATTTAGAGGCAGATACAACCTTAGAGGTCATTTTTTTCAAACTGTCTTAATTTTACAGATGAGGAAATTGAAGGGTTAAATGGATTACCCAAAGTCATACAGGTGATGTCTAAAGGAGGGATTTCAACACATGTTCAAATCTGGTGCCCTTTCTACTACAACAAAATTATTTGCCCACATTCATAAAGCCAGTATGTTATCAAAGGCAAAATTTGAAGCTCTCTTACTGTCTCTAAGGGTATTTTTTCTATTTGCTACAGTGTGATGTCTTTAATGCATTAGATTCACTAAATCTACATAGATATTTTCCCTCAGCCCCTCTCACAAAGAAATATGAGATGATATCTGACGGTGCTGTAGGGACAGGAGATTATGATATCTGGCTGTGCTATCAAATTGGAAAGATGTGGGTAGTTATTATTTTTATTGCGGTGCTCCCATACCAGAAGAAAACCTACTGTCTTGCAGACAATCTTGTACATACTCTTATTCATAAATAGTCTTATGCCTTTATCCTGCAGAGAAAGCAGGCTCAGTGGAAAAGCAGAAAACAGGAGAGAGATGAGCCTCATTGAAAAAGAAATATAATAATCATCTCTGGAAAAGATATCTTAGTGTGTGAAGGTGGACAACTAGAAGGAAAGTCTGTACAAGAAAAAGGTTAAATGAGAGAAAACTCTGGACTTCCACAAATTCATTCAACATTTATCCCTACCTAAGTTTTCAGTCCCTAGATTTACAAGTATTTGTGTTCATGCTCTTGCTTTTCTTCAGTAGATGAGATTTTCTTTGACCCAGTGGTGAAAAAGCCTTGATAGCAATAACACAGTTAAGTTGGGATAAAATGGCATAAACAGGGGTGAATATAAACCATGGTTTTCAACTGCTCTGTTTTGTTTCTTATGCACAAAACAATCTGCCAGTTTATTCTCAATGAACTGAGCTGACATCCCACCATGGTTGTCTTCAAGGTGGGCAAAGTATTATCATTCATGCATGTGTCCTCAGAGTATCCTGTGAATATGCCTTCATGCTATCACATATTTCTTAAGTACTTACTCTATGCAATGCAGTGAGCTGAGGGTGAGAAAAGATAAAATAAGGCATAGTTATTTCCCTCAATAAGAGGAAAGGGAGGCATGATTATCCACTAATATCCTGCTTTGACGCTTCATTATTACATTAAAGTGTTCTGGAATTTTCAAAGGCAATACTTGTGGAACATAAAATGTTACCTAAATACATAAATCATAGATCTAAAACTAGAAGGGATCTCAGAGGTTATGGAGAACAGTGGTGTCACCTCTAATCAAAACAGGGGCCACTAATCCATATAAAAGGATCTTGGTGAGCTGCTTATTGACTTAGTTTTAAAATGTGACATTATCTATAATTTATTGTATTTATATTTATTTTGTTGAATATTTCCCAATTAAATGTTAATCTGGTTCAAACTTTCTCTAGTATTGTTGAGGGTTGCATGGGAACCATTGGCCATGTGTTTGACACCTCTGACCTAGAACAACTCTTTCTCAGTACAGATGAAGAAACTGGTGCCCAGGTAAGTTAAGTGCCCAAGGTGACACCAACAGGAAGTATCAGAGGCAGGATTCAAACAGAAGTCTTCTGATGCCAGAGCCAGGGCTCCTTCTAACAGTGTACCATAATGCCTCCTCAAATCTCCTTCATAGGCCTGGTGAATGGTTATATACCTACTGAACATCTTAGTTGAGTTTGGAAGGTCCTTCACTAGGTTTACTACAGGATTATGAATATTTTAGCTACAGTAACTCTTGAATGATGTAGGACATGCCCATACCAGAAAAATCACTTGAAGTAATTAAGAATTATAAATTATTCTTATTATACAGAGCAGGAAACTTAAGTTGAATGATTTGCTCAAGTATGTGCTCAGGGATTGGGGCCATCCTGGGAATAAAAGATAAGTCTCCATATACGCACTTCAAACAAGTTGATAATTTTGAATTAATGGCTTTCAAAAAAGCAACCTAATTTTTATTAACAAAGTACTCTCCATTTGTAAGCAGTTTCTGGCTTGAATTTGCATTCTGTAGTTTCTTAAACACAGAACTGTTGGCCTTAAATGCTTTGGGGTTTGTTTATGTAATTTATTGCATTGATCTATTGTCCTATTTTCAAACCTACATCGTATAATTCTGATGATTACTGCTTTATAAAGTGCTATCTCCATTCAATTCCAACTTTCTTTTTCATTGTTTCTGAGATTTGTAACCTTTCATTCCTCAGGATGAATGATATTATTTTGCTTAGTTCTATAAATTGACCCTTTGGTACTTTGATATAGTATTAAATCTGAAAGTTAAATTGAATAGTATTATAACTTGTATTATATTAGAATGTTACAACTATGAACAAATATATGGAACTAAATGTATTTAAATATTTCTGTGAAGTTATTTTTGATCTACTTATTTAGGTCTTACATATGTCTTGATAGGGAAGTCCAAGATATTTGTGCATTTTGTAGATATTTTAAACAAAAGTTATATTTATTTTTACTGGATTATTCTTTTAATAATAGACAAAACTCCTTAATTATGTATGGGTTTATTTAATATACAGTTACTGAGCCCAATAATTATTCCAATTAATTTTTGATGAATCTCATAATCTCAAAGTAAATCATTATATTATCTACAAAAAGAGAAGATAGCCCTCTTCTGATTATGATTTTTTTTATTACTGCTATTGCTAACATTTCTACTGCTGTAACAAATAATATTGGAAATAATCAGCATCCCTACCTTATACTTGATCTTACTGGGGAAGCTTCTAGCCCAGAAACACTGGAATTTGAGATAAAAGGTATCCCAAAATGTACAGCTTTAAGACTCTTTTGGTTATTTGTAAACAATACAATATTGCTTTTATTTTTCTAATGTAGTTTTCCTATTTTTATTTTATGGAAGATTTTATTCCATTGAAATTTATAATTATAATTGTTATTTGCTTTTTCTCTTCTTCAACTCCTAAAAATATAGAAATCTTCAGGAGGCCTAGAGATCATGTGAATTGTCTCTGTATGGTTAACATTTTGGCATAGGTGTGGCTGAAAAGAGCACTCACAAGACTTTTGTCTGGGAGACTTCACTTAAGTCAAATAATCAACCCATCTACCAACTTGACCAATATATACAATACAGTACAATACTATACTATACTATACTATACTATACTATACTATACTATACTATACTATACTATACTATACTATACTATACTATACTATACTATACTATACT
>NW_020954548.1:5184642-5301149 GCF_900497805.2 Vombatus ursinus
CTATACTATACTATACTATACTATACTATACTATACTATACTATACTGTACTGTACTGTACTGTACTGTACTATACTATACTATGCTATGCTATACTATACTATACTATACTATACTATACTATGCTATGCTATGCTATGCTATGCTATGTTACGCTATACTATGCTATACTGTACTATACAATATTATATTTTATTGTATTGTATTTATACATATGTATACACATTTATGCACATATACACAAGTATTTGTGTGCTTGTGTATATTTGTGTGTATGTATTGTTTTTTTTCCCCAAAATTTTCCCTTCCTTTCTAGGCAAATTCATTCTGTTGCCACGTTGTGTGATTTTTACCTCTGTAACATCTCTCATATATGCTCTCTTCTCTTCTTTGACACTGCCAACATCATCCTGGTCAAGACCCTCTTCATCTCATACTTGAAGTATTGCAATATCTAGCTGGTTAATTTTCCTGCATTGTCTTTTCCCTTTCAAGTACATTCTCATCTCAGCTGTTTTTATTAATCTTTCTGAAGCTCAGATCTGTCCATGTCACATTTACCTCCACCCCCATGCCATTCAATAAACTACAATGGTTCTCTGTCACTTGAAGGAGCAAATATAAAATCTTTGATTTGGTATTCAAAGTCCTTCATAATTGTATCTTTCCAATATCATTATATGGGAATATTTTTATACTTATGCCCCCAGCCCTTTAAATAATATGTGATCCAACAACACTGTTCTCCTTTGCATTCTTTACAATGGATACCCCAAATCTTTATTTACACTGACTATTCCACAAACTTTCAATTTTCTCCCTTCTCTGCTTATTAGATTCCTGGACTTCCTTCAAGTCTGAGGTTAAAATCCATTTTCCACAAGAAGTTTTTCCCTATCTCCCTTAATACTAATGTTTCTTTCTGAGATTATATTCATTTTTCCTTCATACATCTTAACTCTACATAGATTTTTGTTTATTGTTTCCACCATTAATTAAACTGTGAGCTCCTTGAAAACAGGTATTGCCTTTTTGCCTCTCTCTCTCATCCCCTTTCCTCTCTTTCCCTCTCCTGTCCTCTCCTATCTCCTTTCTCCAGAATTTAGCACAGTGCCTGTGAAATAGATGTTTAATCAATAAATGTTTCTTGATTTGATTTGTGTGATGATAATTACAAAATACTTCTCTCCTGAAGCCAATAAAAGTAACATTTCAAATTAGCCAAAGAATATCTTTGACTTGTGTCCCTTTAGGTTCCTTTCTGTAAACTTTACTTACATGTTGGTGGTCACTATTCTCATGTAGTTTTGTCACTGTCTATAACCCTTCATAATAGTGACCCACTCAGCAGCCTAGCACCTTACTGCAGATACATACATGCATACATATATACATACACATACACAAAAACATGCACACGTATAGAAAAAAAAGGAGAAATAAAGATGATTCCTGTAGATAGGGAAATGACTATACAAATTGTGACTATACAAATGTGATACAAATTAATGCAGTAGAATATTGACTTAAAATAAAAATGACTTTGAAGAATTCTAAGCATGGAAAGACATATGAAAAGATTCACAAAGTAAGCTGAAGAAAAAGAAAATATATACAAAATGATTAAAAATATAAGTAGAAAAACAAACAAAACAAAACATTAGTAATTAAAATGATGAAATTTGACCCTTATTTAGAGATGCGGAAATTAAATTCTCCTCCTTTTCAGAGTTGAGGATGACAGGTGGCAAATATTAATTGTACTACCAGCATCCATTAATGGGCTCATTGATTTTATTGGACTGTATTTTAAAAAATAATCTTTATTTTAAGGGATTGCTCTCTAGATAGGAGAAAAGGGAGAGATACACTCAAAAATTAAGGTGTTTAAAAAGATCAATAAAATTATGTAATATTTTATTACTTATTCGTAATAATTTATTTTCATTTTATTTTATAAACTATAAATTAATAAATATCTATTTTTATAAATTTTAAAATTTATAATTTTGTTTTTATTGATTTTATTATTTATTCATAATTATGTAATTATTTATTTTTCATGTATAAAGAGATGAAGACTGATGTAACAGAAAAGTCTTGAATTTTAATCTCACCTCTTGTCATTAATTTTGTGAATCTGTGACTTGTTTAACCTCTCAAAACCTTAATTTTCTTATCTGTAAAATGGGAATAATAATTATATCCTCAGTGTGTTGTTACGTATACCAAATGAAATAATGTGCATAAGGGGCACTTTATATAAATGTACACTTATATTTAGTTTTTATTCCCATATATACATACATACATATATACATACATACACACATATATATACACACATACATACACACACATATATGTATATGTGTGTGTACCTTCTTCCCTCCGATCTCAAATCTTCAGATGTTTTCACTTAGACATATATATATATATATATATACACACACGTATATATTTCACCTAGATCTACATATATATACACATATATATTTATTTCACTTAAATCTATATCTATAAATACATATATGTGTATATATATGTGTGTATATGTATATATATATATGTGTGTGTGTGTGTATGTGTGTGTGTGTGTATATATATATATATATATTTCAGATGTTTTCACCTAGATCTTAAAGGTGGGTAATTTGAGTGAATTAATTCATACTAAAGACCAATATCAGATAGTCTCTCCAATCGAGGGGCATATGAAAATAGAAAGCTTGTAAGATGGGAAATATTCTTAAGTGGTGGAGATTCAGACAAAAAACTTCAATGGGCGTAAGAGACACATTTTCAAATGTATGTGCTCCCTGATGACCTCTACATCACTCGATATAAATACAATATCATAAAGGTATTGATAATACTATATATATTTTTCCTTCTATATGTCCTGACCAATTTATGAGGAGGGGGACCCTCCAGGGGTAAAAAATAATTTACTATGAATGGCCCATTAGATGCTTAACTTCCATTCTTAGTCTGTAAATTGGACTGCACAAAAGTGGAAATAAAATTGGAACCTCTATATTCATTATTCCTGGCATATTTTATTTCATATGAGTATAAAATATTGCACATTCTCAGCAAGCAGGAAATCATGTATATTGTATGCATTGCGCTGCCCAGAGGATAAAAATTACGAGAGCCCTTCATCAACATGAGGCCCTTCAAGCCATATTTTAAAGTGATGATAATTCAAAGAGTTATTGCTATCAAGGGACTTAGTTTAAATTAATGCAAACTGCTATCACTGTCAGAGATGTCTATGAAAAACTGAAGGAGAGAGAAGTGAAGTTTCACATGCTCATTGAAAGGAGAGGCATTATGGCATGCTGGATAGGAGGCTGGCTTTTGAGTGGGAAGGCCCTGGGTTCAAGCTCTGCTTCTGATATATACTAGCTGTGCGATCATGGGTAGGTCATCTATGTCTCAGTTCCCCAGACAACTTTCTAAGATTATATTAAAGTAAATTTGTAGTTCTCATCTGCTTATGAGTTCCTATATGGATGAATTCCCATGTCTGAGCCACAAAATAGATAGGTACATAAATCAGTATTTAGAAAGATAGAAAAGAAGAAAAGAGCTTAGGGTGAAAGCCTAATCCTTCCTCTCTTTGCTACCGTTATTATTGCCCATTTCTTTTCCTGATCTCCCTCCAAAGTTTACCCACCCTTAATTCGACATCTTACTTTTATTTTATCATTGATCACTATTGTGTAACTTTTGACTACTTATATCACAAATGTAAATGCCAAAGAGTGTTTCGCCACAGTAAACAATTCCCCAGTAACAATTACAGATAAATTAATTGATATAATTGCTGTAGAAGACTGTAGATACTATTGGATTCAACATAATAAAATGTTTCAGAAAGTGTATTTTTTTTAAATGTAAATCACTAAATAGCCAGATCTGACTACATGTGAACTTTGTACAGAGAATCAATCTTTTGTTTTCACGTTACCAGGTTCTGTGTTTGCTTGTTTGTTTGTTTTTTCAAAGTGCATACAAATTCCAATTTCTTATTTACCATTTATATCAATGATAAAACATCCTTTAGGAAAGGTGGATTTTAATTTTAACACTGTCCCTAGATGACTCTGGAATTTGTGTTTAAATCATCACAAGATACCTCTGAGGCTTTTACTGAGCACTAGAGATTTGAAGTTACTTTAATATTCTCCTTTTATTTTATACTTTTGACATGTATTGATATTTTACAGAGAGGACTTTTATTGATGAAAAAAATATGTGCATGCATGTTCTAGTCATATAACATCTATTTTATTTTAAATATTAAAAATGTAGGTGTATGTGCACAAACACATACACACTGTGTCTCAAAAATCTTAGTGCAGTTTTAAGTTTTTTTTTTTTTAAAGTTAAGCCTAATTAAGCTTAAAACTTTGCTGACTTTTAGGACATCATTTGCTGTTGCTTCGTTTCAGTGTCTGAGGCTCTGTGACCTCATTTGGGGTTTTCACGGCAAAGATGTTTTGTCATTTCCTTCTCCAGCTCATGTTATAGATGAAGAAGTGATGCAAACAGGGTTAAGTGACTAGTCCAGAGTCACATAGCCAGTAAGTATCTATGGCCAGATTTGAACTCAGTCTTCCTGACTCCAGTGCCAGACCTCCATCTACTTTGTCACCCAACTGCCCTTTGAGACATATGCCTGTGTATTTATGTGTGCACACATAAATACATTTGTACATGTATGTATAAATATGCACACACATATGTATGTGTATATACATACATGCATACATATATTCTATTATTTCTCAAACCTCTACACTTCCTCAACCCCAAAGGAATTGCCCCACCTTCTCTCCAAAATATTCTTTTTTTTAATGCTTTTTACATTTTCTTCTTTGTAATAGGGTAAAGCTCACCTCCTAACAACTTGCTTCTCTTCTGCCGCATGTGAGCAGAAAATGACCTCTTAGGAAGCTTCACAGAAAGTCAAAGAAGTTGGAGGCACCTAAGAGATCAAGTAGTTAACCTTCCTAATTAGAAAAATGAATAAACACCTTGCACAATGTCACAGGTTACTTAATGGAAGAGTCAGAACTAGTGTGATAGATTTAAAAGTACAAGGGAACAAGTGAGGTCATCCAGTTCAACTGCCATTTTTCAGATAAGTCAACTGGATTATAGAGAGAGTAAATGATGTGCCCATAGTCCCACCCACATTCAGTGACAGAGCCAGGACTGGGTTTCCTGAATCCAATCTCAGTGTTCCTTCTACTATACTATAAGGACTGGTGTATTGATAATAAAAGTTATTCTCAATATCTTTCTTATTATTATATCATACTATTACTACGATTTTTAGAATGAAAAATCAATTACCCTTCAATGGGTGATTATCATAAGTTTTATTAACAGGGAAAAGGAAAGGAAACAAATATTTATTAAAAACCTACTATGTTACAGGCACTGTACTAAGAGATTCACAAATATATCTCATTTGATCCTCATAAACACCTTAGGTGATAGGTTCCTATTGGGAGATAAAATACCAATTTTATAGCTGAGAAAAGTGAGGCAGACCAAGATTAAATGCCTTCCTCAGGGTCACACAGTCAGTAAGTGTCTGAGGCCAAATATGAATTTAAATCTTGATTCTGGGCCCATTGCTCTATCTAGCTATCTCCTTTCCAAAAAAAAAAAATGGCAATTAACAATTTTCTGTCCTAGGATTTGCCATTAAGCCTTAATTTTAATTAATGTTGGGTTTTTTAATCTATATTAAGAAAGCTAATACACTGCAAATATTCATGAAATCCACCAAATTAAGTAGACAATAATTGCCGAAAAATAGAAGGGCCAAATCACAGTGTCTTTTGGTGGTCTTTTGGTGGTAAGATGTAGAAGTATTGATAATTATAACATTTCTATAGTAGCACAAAGTTTACATAGTATTTTTGTTTGTATCAACACTGAGAGTTGGGTATTAGAAATAGGATTACCTCCATTTTACAGATGAGGAGACTGAGTTTAAGAAGTATTACATGACTCGCAAAAGGTCATAGACCTCCAAAGGTCAGAGCTAAGACTTGAACCTAGGTGTAGTAGAGCATAATTCACTGGACCCTGGGTCAAGAACACCTAAGTTCAAATCCAACCTCAGACATACCATCTGTGTGACTCTGGCAAGTCACTTCTTGACTCATTATCTCAAAGGTAAAATGGAAATAATAATAGCACTTACCCTTTAGGAGTTTTGTAAGACTAAAACAAGATGGTTTTGTCAAAAGCTTGCAAACCTTAAAGCAATAGGCAAGTGCTAGCTATTATTAGCATTAAAGAAAATATTTTTGAGAAAGAAAAAAAAATCTTCAAGGACTCTCTGGGGAGGGTATCTAGAAGGGCTACATTCCATCAAACTGAAATTTTCAAGTGGCAGAGTGGTGCTCCTATCTCCCTGCCACTAGCTGTTAAATGCTTCTGCCAAAAGAATTCAGCTGGTATTGCAGGCAATAAGATGGTTGAGACAACCCCCAGTGAGTAGAATCCTCAAAGGCTCACAGGAAGGAATGAAGGTCAGGTCTCTGCCTTAGAATTCAAACTCAGTGGTTCCTTTATTGCCTGATGTTAAATATACTCCTTCTCTAAATAGTATTCAGGTGGCATTACACAGGTTGGCTCTTGGCTGTACTTCATAGTAATAAGGCTCAGCACTAAGGCTTCTGTACCCTCCCTGTGAGCTGAGGGAGTCCTGGAGTGGGAATTCTGCATGGCAGAGAACCACTAACCTGTTTTATAAATTGGTCACAATATGGCTGTCCTTACTCTGGCAAGTCTCCTACAAATCTCCCCAAAAGCACACATTAACTGCCTCCATTTAAACTGACTTGCAATTATTTCCTGAAGAGAGAAAACCTTTAGGAAATTAAGTATAGAAACCCAAATTATGCAGCTTGCTTATAAGACAAGCTTTCCCCCTGTAAGCCCAGGTGCAAAGTAATGGCCCTCTTTATTGCAGGTGGAAGTTTATGGTAATAAGTTGATGCATCAGATCCTTAAGTGGGAGACCTAAGAAATGCCTGATAAAAAAGAACAGATCAAGTATCCTTATTGATTTTTCATCAATGTCACATCCACAAACTGCTGGTGTCCCTCAATGCTTTATCCAAAGCTGCCTTCTCTCTTTCTTCTTTGTGCTTTATGTTAGCTCATGTGATCACATTATCATCTCTCATGGGTTTAATGGTCATTTCTAAATCTTTATGTGGATGATACATTACATAGTTTAGATAGCTAGCTAGCTAGCTAGATAGGTAGGTAGGTAGGTAGGTAGGTAGATAGATAATGTGTGTATGTTTCTGTGGGTATATGATGCATGACCCCCATAGTCAGTCATTCAATAAGCATTTTTAAGCACCTACTTTGTGCCAAACACTGTGCAAAGCTCGAGATACCAAAAAAGGTAAAATTCCTGTTCTCAGGGAGCTGACAGTCTAATGGGAAAACAACTATATACAAACAAGTCATTTACAGGGAAAATTGGAAATTTAAAAATGGGAGGAAGGCACCATAAATAAGAGGAATTGAGAAAGGCTTCATGTAGAAGATGGGATTTTAGTTAGGACTTACTTGCTTAGGCCACCTGTTGAACCTAAGTGCAATATATTACATTTACCCTGAGTTAGATATGAATGTGGATGTGGCTGTGTATGAAAGAGACAGAGACAGAGAGATGACAGAGATACAGAAAGACAGAGAGAGGGAGAGAGAGAGAGAGACAGAGAGAGACAGAGAGAGAGACAGAAAGAGACAGAGAAGTGAACCTTAGTCATTCATCAATTTTTTGTTGAGATATTTTTTATCTCTTCTTTTTAAAAAAAATTTTATTTATTTATCATTTTCAACATTCACTTCCTTAAGATTTTGAGTTTCAAATTTTCTCCCCATCCCTCCCCTCCTCCTACCCCAAGACAGCATGCAATCTGATATAGGCTTCACATATACATTCATATTGGAACTATTTTTACATTAGTCATGCTGTAAAGAAGAATTAGAACCAATGGGAGAAACCATGAGAAAGAAAAAAAAAGAAAAAATGAGAGAAAGAGAGCAAATAATATGCTTCAATCTGCATTCAAATTCCATAGTTCTTTTTCTGGATGTGGACAGCATTTTCCATCGTGAGTCCTTTAGAATTGTCTTGGATACTTGAATTGCTAAGAAGAGCTAAGTCTATCAAAGTCAGTCATCGCACATTGTATCTGTATTGTGTCCAGTCCTGGTTCTGCTCACATCTCTCAGCATTAGTTCATTCAAGTTTTTCTAAGTTATTCTGAAGTCTGCCTGCTCATCATTTCTTTTTTTGGGGGGAGGCAAACTTTCTATAAGATTTTGAGTTTTAAATTTTCTCCCCTGCTTTTGTTGGGAAATCTTAAACTGAATGTAATATATGGATCTCAAACTTAACATCTTCAACAAAAATTTAACTCATCTTTTCCCTCAAACTTTTCTGCGTCTCTACTACTACTGAGGGCACCAACATCCACTCTCCCAGTCATCCAGGTTCAGAAACTTAGTAAGCTCAAATACTCACTTTCACCCCACATAACCAACCCATTGCCAAATCGTGTTGTTGTTTTTCCCCCTTCCTTTTCATCTCCATGTGGAACAGTAAACGTAGCACTACACATTGAGTAAAGGGGACTGTGTTCAAATCCTACCTCAGACACAATAGGTAGGTGACCCTTGGCAAGTCACTTAAAACCTCCTTCCTCAATTTTCTTAACTGTAAAATTAGTATAATAATAACACTTACCTCACAAGATTGTTGTGGGGGTAAAATGAGATAATATTTGCCAAGCACCATACAAAGCTTAAAGTGATATCTAAATTTCAGCTGTTTCTCATATATACCCCTTTCACTTCACTCAGACATCTAGAACACTATTGCAAGCCCTTATTACCTGTCATGTCTCTGCCTCGGAATTCTGCCAACTCTAATCTATCCTCCATCTACCTGTCAAGATGAGTTTTCTAAAGCATAGTTCTCTCCCCAAACCCCATAATTAACTCCAGTGGCTCCCTATTTTCTCTAGGATCAAAAATAAAGTACTCTATTTGGCTTTTTAAATTCACTATAACCTAGCTCTTCCTACCCTTCCAGTCTTCTTATTCTTTCCTCTTTTCCATGATCCAGATATCTTGGCCTGCTTTCTATATCTCCAAGATAGTAGTCTTTCTCCCTGCCTCATGCATTTTCACTGACTGTTCCTTTTATCTGAAGTACTTTACCACCTCAATTATGGCTCTTGGTTTCTTTGGCTTTCTTCATGACTCAGCTCCAGCTCCACCAGCTCTGGGAAGTTTTTTCTGGTCCCCCAGGTACTTGCATTTTCTTCTCAGATAGTCTCCCAGCAACTCTATTCATCATGTATTTTTATATAATCACTGATACATTTGCCCCCACCATTGTAATGTATACTCTTGAGGCAGGAGCACTTTTTAAAAATTTTCTTTGTAACCAATGCTTAGTACAATACCTAGAACACTTTAAGTGGTTAATAAATTCTTGTTAATTGACTATTAAACAGTAACAGGTGCCAGTCATTGCCGTAGGTGCTGACGATACACAGACCAAAGGAAACATTCCTTGATTTAACAGCTAGGGATTTCAGAAAAGTTTTCATGTAGATTGAGGGGTTCTTCCCCTTTTTTATAACATGGAGACTTTTGGTAGCCTTGTGAAGCTTTTCAAAAATGGTTTTAAATGCACAAAATAAAAGAATTAGGTTTAAAAATGAATTGAAATATAGTTATTAAAGTATTAAATAGTCCAAGTTCCTGTAATCCCCTGACACCTATCAATAGATTCCTTCCTTGGGCGTATGTGGACAGGTTAAAAACCCCAAATGTGGAATGTGGTGCTTGAAGAGAGTTTTGAAGGAAACAAGGGAATCTAGTATAAAAAAAAATCAGATGTAGTTAGGCCTAACTTCAGATATGAATCCTTGTAATTGCTTGAAGAATCTGAATTTTAAAGGTGACCACTATAGTCTCAATATGCTAAGGTTACTTATAACAGAAGGTAGAGACTAAATAGCACTTTGTGGTTTGTAAATTTTTTTGTCTACGAAAATATTGTGAATTTTAATGGCTCCCTAAATTTAAATGGTTAATAATTGTTGTACACAGAGAGTGTAGTATAACATACAGCAAGATAGTTTTGCAATTAGAAAAAAAATGAGTTCAGTTCCTGCCCCTAATTGGTAGAGTGAAGTTTCTGCTTGGACATTTGCCTGTAACAATGAAAACAGTGGTCAAAGTCAAGAAGAAATGAAAATAAAAAGTGGTTGACTTGGAAACCCAACTAAAGTTTGCTGCTTCCAAATCTAGTCTTCTCTCTGATACATCACAAGAAATGCATCTTGATTTTGGACTCAAGTGATGTGTGATCTCAAGAGGGAAAACATAATGAGTAAATCTGCCTGTAAGGATGAGGAGCTTGACCTAGAGTTCTTCAAAAGGAATAATACATAGAAGAAATGAATGCATGTTTTGACAAAGAAAACATTAAAATAAAAAAAATGTCAAGTGTGAGAATTCACGCTGTTTTGAGCAGCCTTTGTTGCAGACTATTGTAATTCTCTGATAATGTGTGTGTGTGTATGTATGTGCATGCACGTGTACATGCGTTTTTCTTTTACTCTGAAGGAGAATACAAGAATACAAAGTGGTTTAGGTTAGAAAAAGAGAAAATAGGTCAACTGAGATTTTACACATTGGAATAAAGCATGATAAGCAAATATTAAACTGATATAACTAGAGTTTTCCTTGATGGATTATCCAAAGCAATTGACAGTGGAAAGAAATCACTTTTAAAAGAAATTTCAATATTTCAAGAACTATTCTTCCCATGCAGACAATCATTTAAGGAATTGTTGGCATTTACACAGAACATTAAGGTTTACAAAATGCTATACCTATATTATCTCATTTGACCCTCACAACAACCTTATGTGTTAGGTGCTATTACTTACCCTGTTTTACAAATAAGGAAACTGAGGCAGAGAGAGATCAAGTGACTCCAGCACTCTATCCACTGTATCACCTAGGTGGAATCAGGAGGACCTGAGTTCAAATTCAACCTCAGAGGCTTCCTAGCTGTTGATCTAGACAATTCACTTCACTTATATATGCCTTGGTTTCCTTAATTGTAAAACTGGGATGGAAATATTATCATGTTATATGTATACTGTCAATATGTGTGTATATATGTATGCACACGGAAACATATATATATATATATATACACTTTAGAGGCAGATAGATGACAGTGTATAGAACACCAGGCTATGCCACAGAAAGAACTGAGTTTAAATCTGGTCTCCCAGGGTTGTTGTGAGGATCAAATGAAAAAATAGTTGTAAAGTCCTCAGCACAGTGTCTGGCACATGATAAGTACTATATAAATGTTGGCTATTATTATCATATATGCACAGATATATACATACATACATACACATATATGTATGCTACATATAAGCCAAGTATATCTGTATATGTATATATGTATTATCAGGCTAGATATATACATATATGCATGTATATATACATACATGTGTATGTATACATGTAAATGCATGAAAATGTGTGTATATACCTATCTGTATACATACATATACATGTATGCATATACATGTGTATGTGCATGCACATGCATGTACATACATATATAGCCTGAAAATGCATACATAGATGCATGCATGCATGCATACACACACATATATAGACACATGCATATATATATATATATATATACATACATACATATACGTATAGAGAGAGAGCAAGAGCAAGAAAGAGAAGGAAGAAGTCAGAGAAGGGAAAAAGGGAAAGAAGGAAGGAAGGAATATGATAGATATAGAGAAATGAGAGAGAAGAGAGACACATACAGACAGAGAGAGACAAAGAGAGAGAGAGAGAAAGAGAGAAACTAAGACTTAGTTCAGTCACCCAATTGGTTAAGCCCTACTGCATCTCAGAACTGCTGAGCTCAAACTATCTACTAGTCTCAGCTTACCCAACTAAATGGAGTTATGGTTGTGCACCATTGTGCCTGGTCAACAATTTTTAAGTTAGATGTCAGAATAAATTTTAATAATCTCCAAATTATATGAAATGAAAAGTTTTCCACACTAAAACCAAAGAGAAGAGATCAAAATCTTGTGGGAATAATCCTGTCTGCTACTAGAATTGTACTGAAGACACTTTCAGTGAGCTTACAGAGGACAAATTTACATCCAAATACATTTACTCAATTACAAAAGCAGTTATTTTATCCACTTGTACAATGTTCAAACACCATGCAATATAAGGAATAATAGCTGAATAGTAACTTTTTATCACAACTATTTCTATCTTAACCCAATTGGGAAAGATGTGAAGAAAAAGATGTGATAATAGCAGTAACAATCACTCACATGCTATAGACAGTTAAATTTTACAAAATACTTTCCTCACAACAATCTTGTGAATTGGAAGGTCAAGCATTATTAGACCCATTTAAAAATGAAGAAACTGAGGCTTTGAGAGGTCAAATCAATAACCTAAGATCTCATTGTGGGTAAGTAGGGGACTTGAATATACAGCTTAAATTTTTTTTATTAATTTATATTGATTTATCAACAATCACTTCCATAAGTTTTTGAGTTTTAAATTTTTCTCCCCCTCTCTCCTCACCTTCCTGCCCAAGAAGGCATACAATCTCATATAGGTTATACATATACATTCCTATTAAACATATTTTCACATTAGTCACGTCATAAGTAAGCATTAGAACCAATAGGAGGAATCATCAAAAAGAGGAAACAAAACACAACAGAAGAAAAAAAATAGCAGATAGTATGCTTTGATCTGCATTCAAATTCCATAGTTATTTCTTTGGATATGGATAGCATTTTCCATCATGAGGCCTTTGGAGATATCTTAGATCCTTGTATTGCTGAGAAGGGTTAAGTCTATCAATATTAGTCATCACACAACATGGCTGTTACTATGTATAACGTTCTTCTGGTTCTGCTCACTTCATTCAGCATCAGACCATACAAGTCTTTCCAGGTTTTTGTGAAGTCTGCCTGTTAGTCGTTTCTTATAGCACAATAGTATTCCATTACATTCATATATCACATTTGCATTTATGATTACTATTTGTGTCTTTCTCTCCATCCTTCCCCCCCATTTATGCTTTTCTTTCTCCTTTCTCCTTTCCCCTCCTCACTAGTGTTTTGCTTTTGAGCACTGCCTCCCTCAATCCTGCCTCCCTTCTATTAGCTCCCTCCCTTTTCTACCCCTTTGCCCTTACTACTTCTTCCCTCTCTTCTATCCGTCCTCCCTTTTCTCTCCTACTGCTTATAGGGCAAGTTAGATTTCTATACTTAACTGATTATGTTACTCCCTTCTTGAGCCAAACCTGATGAGAGTAAAGTTCAAACAATACTCATCTCCCTCTCTTCTTTCCCTCTACTGTAATGGGTTTTTGTGTCTTTTCCTGTGATGTAATTTACCCTTGTCTGCCTCCTCCTTTCTCAGTACATTTTCTTAGATCAGATTAATCCACTTACTTAGATCCATTTAACCCACTTGATTAGATTTTTTTTTTTATTATTACATCAAGGTCAATTTATACCCACCCTCTTTATGTATACCCCTTTAACATGGTGTAATAACAATACAGTTCTCAAGAGTTGCAAATGTCATCTTCCCTTGTAGGGATGTAAACAGTTTACTCTTATTAATAACATGTACTTTTCTGTCCCATTTACCTTTTCATGTCTCTCTTGAGTCTTGTATTTGAAGGTCAAATTTTCTGTCGAACTCTGGTCTTTTTATCAGGAAGGTTTGGCAGTCCCCTATTTTGTTGAATATTCATTTCCTCCCCATGGGCACCATTTTCCCCCTGAAGCTAGTCTGCATTGTATCAGTTCCTTAAGACACCTCCCAAGACTTCCGCTTCCGGGAGCCAAGATGGCGGAGTAAGAGGTAAGTATCTCTCACCCTCCATTATTAACCTCTGAAAGCCCAGAAAATATCACCCCAGGAAAAATCCTGGAACAACTGAGCCAGAAGAAAGATGGGGTGCAGCAGTCCAGTAACCCAGGTAGCTTGAGGAATTAATGGGAAAGGCCCCTCTTGCCCTGGATGAAGGGGAGCAGTACAGAATGGGAGGCATCCCAGCAAGCTAGCAGAAAGCCCACCTCAGCATACCAGAAAGAGATTCTGAAACCCAGGTGGTGGAGCAGGCAAACATCAACACTTGGACCCCCAAGTATCTCAGTGGGAGTAGGGGAACCAGGGGGAAACCAGCTTGGAAAACCACCAGGTGCCTCGGCATTCTACAGCAACCAGCTCTCCCAGCACCTCAGTAAAACTAAGGGAAGCAATGCTCCAAGGAAGCTAGATGTTTTGACTAGAAGTACAGGTAGGTGGTGTAGTGGTAGAAAAGTGGAATTGGTGTCAAGAAGATCTGAGTTCATATCACATCTTGTTTACTTACTATGGCCAGCTATGTGGCATGGTAAATAGAGCACTGGGCCTTGAGTGAGGAGGAATTGAGTTCAAATCCAGACTTAGATACTTACTAGGTGTGTGATCCTGGGAGAGTCACTTAACCCTTTTTGCCTCAGTTTCCTTATCTGCAAAATGTGCTAGAGCAAGAAATGGCAAACTACTCCAATATCTTTGCCAAGAAAACCCCAAATGAAATCACGAGCTGGGTACAACTGAAATTACAGGACAAAAATACTTATTAGCTATGTGACTGTGGGCAATGAGTTAATCTATTTGCCTCAGTTTACTAAACTGTAAAATGAGGATAATAATAGCACCTACATACCAGGGTCATTGTGATGATAAAGCAAGATAATATTTGTAAAACTCATTGCAAGGGTTACTGTGATGTGTAAATGTTAGCTATTACCTGGAGGATTTTCTATTACAATACACTGCCTTACCTAATTGAAGGTGATACATTGAACTTAAAAATTGTGAAATAATCAACAGAATCACATTGTCCCAAATTATTGTTTTTTTTCCTCCTTAACAGAAAATTATTATTTTTTTCATTCACTTGAAATGTCTGAATAACAGGCTCAATTTTAGCTCCCTTTTGGCCATGAAAACAGCTTGTAAAAGCTAAGTAGTTTAGACCACAGACACTGAATAGACATAACTTTTCAGTACTATCAAAGAGTTAGAATTAGCTGTAAAGTAACTAGGGTTAGAAAGAATTGCTCACAAATCTGAGACTATTTCATTGGATTTTTTTCTTTTATTTAATCCTTTGAGTTTTGGTATAACAAACACTTTCCTAACTACTTCAAAATTTGATCATAGGAAGCACGTGAAATGGTATTCTGATTTCTGAAGGAAACTCATTTAGAAGCTTACCATGAATCAAAAGACCCTAATGTTTCTGGAGACAACATTGTAAGGTTGTTTGTTTTTTCCTTTCATTTTTTAGTTCAAAAATTTCCCAACCATCCATTAGGATTTCTTGTATTTCTTATAGTAACTTTATCTCCCTTTTCCAATCAACATATGGTACTCTTATGCTGTATAACAGAAACAATTAATCAATTGACAAAATGTCATTACAAAATAAACATTTTGAAACTGTAGCTTGCTTTTTCTCTTTTCATTTATGATGAATCAAAGCAAATGGATATGGAGCAGGGAATGGAAACATAAACAGTTAAATTATTAGGGTTGTTTACTGAACTTGGGCTTGTCAAGTCTAGATATGTTTGTTTCCTGGATATCTTATCGAAAACACGTTTTGCTTTCATGACTGGAATTCAAAACTCCCTGTCTCCATTATTTACAGAAAGTTTTCTTCATGTTTGATGATAATAAAATTCGCAGGCATTTCAAAGATCATTTCATCTAAACCACTCAAGTCATTCAGGAAATTGAGGCAAGAAGGAAATGAACTGTCCCAATAATGTCTCCTTCATGAGTGGCAGAGACTGGGATAGAAAGGTCTCTTGTTTGGAGTGTTCTTTCTACTGTGCCATGTAGTGTTTTGTGACTTGAGAAAATTATCATTTCATCATTACCATACCCACCATCATTTATCAAGTGGTTACAAAAGAAAGGAGCTAAATAGTACAATGGAAAAAGTGCTGGGCCTGGAATCAAGAAGATGAGTTCAAATCTAATCTTAGATACTAACTAGATGGGTGAGCCTTTGCAAGTCACATAACCTCTGTCTGCCTCAGTTTTGTTAACTGTAAAATGAGGAAAATAAAAATACCTACCACACAGAGTTGTTGGAAAGATCAAATGAGATAATATTTGTAAAGTTCTTAGCACAGTACCTGGCATTTAATGAGTACATAAGAATGCTTTTTCCCTCTCTCCCTGACTCCCTTTACAATATACCAAACACAGGAAGTATAACAAAGTACAGGTTGGAATGCATTAGTAGATATGACCCATTCATTCAATTTGCCCAGCTCTCCCCAATCTGAATGACACCTTTCCATTTAGACCTCCAGAAGCCATGAGGGAGATAATCCTTTTAGTTTTGGGGCTCCACCCTGGAGCTGGCAATCCTAACTGGACAATGAGTGAGTGAGCGAGTGAATGTAAAGTCAAAAAGGTTCCTATATTTATTTGGCCTGCCACCCCCTTTTCAAAAAAAAATTACTCAGCACATTCCCCCCCCCCGAAATCTATTTTCTTTAACCCTTTATTGTTTTTTAAAATTTTATCATTTCAAAAAAAATACAAAATATTTTAATGATGCATCTTAAATTAATAATTTACTATAAATTGGTGGGATATTTTCCTGCATTGAAATTTTGATGACACAATATTGCATCATGTAACCATATAGCATCATATGGTAAACAAGTCATTGCACACACATATTCCTGCAGATGTATGCTAGACTTCCCAAAAATACTCACCTGTCAACACTTATTTGTTAAGACCTGTCCATGGATTTGACCACTGATCAGTTATAACTTGCATTTTGTGTGTTTATTTGGAAAATAAAGTCATCACTATGATTAACTCTGTTACACAACAGATGAAATATATACCAATAATTTTTCAAAATTTTCTTCTCTTCTTTCCTTATGCTTCCACAGCCCCCTTATTTTTATTCAACATCCATCAATTGCCCTTGAGGCTATTACTGCCCCCCTAGATCATTCCAGTGTCCCTACGGGGCAGAATTGCCCCCTTTGGGAACCTATGAACCAAAGCAACTAGGTTGAATAGCAAATAGAATGACAGGTTTGGAGTCAGGAAGCCTTGAAAAAAGAATTGGCTAAAGACATTTAGTACTATCTCTGTGAGCCTGGCAAATCATTTAACTTCTTTCTGCCTCAGTGTCTCCAGTTATAAAGCGGGGATAATTATAGGACCCACTTTACAGGGTTGTTATGAGGATCAAATGAAATATGGTGTGTAAAGCATTTGGCAAACCTGAAAGCTCTATATGTTGTTGTTTGTTGTTTAGTTGTTTCAGTTGTGTCCTGACTTTTTGTGACTCCATTTAGGATTTTCTTAGCAAAGATATTAGAGTAGTTTTGCCATTTCTTTCTCAGCTCACTTTACAGATGAGAAAACTGAGGCAAACAGCATTAAGGGTACCATAGTTAATGTATGAGGCTGGATTTGAACTCAGGTTTTCCTGACTCCAGGACATTGTGCTACCTCACTGACTAAAAATGCTCTATATAAAAATTATCGTTGAAAGCTGAGATTTGAGTTCATAAGAACAAAGGCATAGAAGAAGGAATGCATTAATAGACTAGTTTTACTACAAATACACCAGTTTGAAACATGGTCGCTATCACCATTCAATCAGGCTCATATTTAAACTTGGGTTTATCCTAGACTTCTTTCTTTTCCTCATCCCTCTAAACCACAGGTGGCAAACATGGGCCACATTCAGCTTGTAATATTTCTGAGTGGAGCTAGAACCAAATGAAAATATTAGAAATATTTAACAAAATAAATAAAAATACAACAAAATTTAGATAATATTACATTTTAAAACTAAGTGAATGTGACCTACAGGGATCCTTATGTACCGTTCAGTGCCCCCCATTTTTTTGTTTTTTAATTTGACTCTACTGCTCTAGATTACCCAGTTTTCAAGTTCTGTCAATTATCCATTCACACATTTTCTCCACTTTTATCATTGCCACCCTAGTTCAGGCTGTCATGACCTCTCCTCTGAACAAATATGATAGCCAGCTAATCAGTCTCTCTGCCTCTATTCTCTCCATTTCCAATCCATACTCCATAAGCTGACAAAAAGAATCTTTCTAAGTTGCAGGTTTCAACATATCATTCACTTCTCTGGTCAAAAACCTTTTTTGTGTCTTCTTACTACTTTTAGGATAAAATACAAATTGCTCATGAAGTAGTTAAAACCTACCACAGTGTGTCTCCAGCCTATATCTCTATATTCCTTTCTTATTACTCTGCTTCATAGGTTGCAGGCAAACTAGACAGCTCATAAATATCAGTGGTAGTATTTGTAACTGGGTTTCTAGACTCTACACCTTAGACTTCATCTATTATACCATCCTCAATAATAGTGAAAATATTTTTGAATATATAATTTTTAAAACATCAGCAATAAATTAAATGCTTTAGAAACTCCCACCTAATTTTAACTTTAGACTTTCTTGTCTATTGAGATGATATGTATGCTGAATAATACTCATTCAAAATAACAATAGTCTAGAAATGACATTATCACGTAGAGTGTAGAGAGATCATAATGTCGCTGTTTTATAGAATATTCTATGTCCCCATAAAATCTCCCTTTGTTTTAGCCAGTCTCCAGTCTTGGTTATAGAGGGGGATAGATAGGGTTAGTAAACACAACTTTGAATGTGAATGAGATGAGCTCACCCATTAAAAAAAAAAGAAAACAGAATGGATTAGAAATCAAAATCCAACAATATGTTGCTTACAAGAGAAATACTTGAAGCAGAAAGATTTACACAGAGTTAAAAATCTGTTATGTTTCATTCAGCTGAAGTAAAAAAAAAAATAAAAGCAAAGCTAGCAATCAAAACCTCAGGGAAAAAAAAAGCAAAAGCAAAAGGAGATTAAATTAAAAGAGATAATCAGAGAAACTACATTTCGCTAAAAGATACTATAGACAACAAAGCAGTATTTTAAAGAAATTACAGCAAGTTGCTAAAGGCCTCCTTCTTCAAATATATAGGGAACTGAGTCAAATTTATAAAAAAAAAAATAAGAACCATTCCCAAATTGATAAGTGGTCAAAATATATGAACAGGCAATTTATGGAAGGTATGAAAATTATATATAGCCATATGAAAAAGTGCTCTAAATCACTATTGATCAAAGAATGGCAAATTATAATAACACTAAGGTATCACCTTACACTTATCAGAAATTGATGAATGCTGGAGGATTGAGAGAAATTTAAAGTTAAAATAATAAACTGTTGGTTCATTTGTGAACTGGTCCAATAATTTTGGAGAACAATATAGAACTATTTAATCTATTTTTAGACTTTTAATCTATAAAATCCTTTGATCTCATGATGCCATTATTAGGTCGGTACCCCAAAGAAATAAAAGAAAAAGGAAAAGGACCTATACATACAAAAATATTTATAATAGCTTTTTGTGGTGGCAAAGAATTGGAAATTTAAGGAATGCACATCAATTGTGGAATGACAATAAATTGTAGCACTTGAATCTGATGGAGTACTAATTGTATTATAAGAAATGGTGAGAAATGTGGATTCAAGTAAAACAAACAAACAAACAAACAAAATCAGGATCTATATGAATGGATGCAAACTGAAATGAAAAACAACAGGAGGTCATTGTGCTCAATAACAGCAATGTTGTAATGATTATCAACTGTGAAAGACTTAGATACTCTGGTCTATACAATGATCTAAGATAATTCTAAAACCCTCAGGATGAACACACACACACACACACACACACACACACACACACACACACAAAACAAAATACCTCCAGAGAGAGAACTGATGAACTATGATACAAATTGAAGTATAACTCTCTTTTTGCCTTTTTGTGATATTGCTTATATGGAAATATGATTTGTATGATTTTATATGTACCATTGATATAATTTTGCTTGCTTTTTCAGTGGATGGGGGAGGAATGAAAGGGAGGAAGAAAATTTGTAACTCAAAATTTAAAAGAATAGAATGTTGAAAATAAAGAAAAATATTAATAAACAAATCACTTAAATATTAATAAATCACATTTATGTAGCATTTTAAGCCCATGAGAGCACTTTAACCAGAACAATTCTTAAAAGTCACAAAATTGAGCTTTGTTATCTCTATTTGACAAGTGAAGAGAATGAGGTACGTAGAGGTTAAGTTATTGGTCAAGATCATAAGAACAGTAGATGGCAAAGCTAATATTTGGACTGAGGTCTCCTGACTTCTGATTCAATGTTTGACAACACCAAACTGTTTCCCTTCTTGCAACTTGAAAATCTTGTGTTGAAATGTTGAGTTTTCCTCTGAAGTTCTGTCTATATTATACCTAAACAGGTGATTACACAAACTAACTACACTATATCCCCAATCTCATTGCAATATAAACTCTCTGAAAGGAGATGCCATGTATTATTTATTCTTGTATTACTTGCCAGTGTGTAGGGATGTGCTTCCGTGTTGTATGTTGCATTGAATTATATTTCTCAAATGGTTGATTTATTAAATACAATCCTATTTTACTGTTTTTAGATGCAGATATTTAAAGATTTTACAAAACCACACTCATTCTTTTTTCCTGAAGCACTTGACTCTATAAACTGTTTTAATGCAATAGAACGTCAGAGATCTTGAAGGCAATTTAGTTATCAGGTAGCCCAGCTTCATTTCACAGATAAGGAAAATAAGAGCCAGAAAAAAAAGGAACTTTTCATGAATCACACAGATTAATTATTAATAGGACTAGGACATGAACTCAAATGCCATCACTATCAGCACTGTGTTGTACTGCCTCTCTGAGAGTTGTCTGAATGTCTTTAGCATGGGATATTATCTTTAATTTTTTTCTTACCAAAATAAAGTTTAAATGTATATATTCATTTTAAGAACATAATGTAAATAAAAACGGTTTTGCTTTGTTTTGTCTTTTTTGATCAACACCTATAAAATAAGCCTTGGACAAGCTGATCTCAAAGGACCATTCTTATTCTAATAGTCATGATGTTATATTATTTGTTTACATAATAAGACATATTTTATTCACTCAAAAACTCGACAAAATGAATATTTAAAAAGTTAAGTCAACACTGCTATCTGTTCTATTCAATTTTACCTAAATGCTCAATGAAGCTGCCTAGTAGTCAAACTTACTTAACAGAGTAATTAAACTGTCCAGATTTTTTTAAATATCTATGACGATTACCATATATGCTAAAAAATGTGACATGATACTAGACATATTTTCCCCAAAAGCTGGATTCATTGAATACTTCATCTTAAGAAATGTATTTTAAAATGTTTACTCTGAACATAAAATATTTGGTCTTAAAATGCAAATATTTCTTCAAGAAAATATTTATCTAGAAGAATGCTTAGCCAGATAATACTAGGCTGAGATCATAAGGGCTGATGACATTCACCAGTTCCTGCTCTTTACTTTGCATTGTGGTTTGCTCTGGGTTTATTTTTCTGAGGTTTGCTATCTCCTCAAAGGTGGAACAACCACCTGCCACTCAAGCAACAGACAAGTCTGACTAGCTGGAGAAGCAGAGCATTGTAAGGGTGATACAGTTCAGTACCTATAGCCATCATTCTTGGGTACTATCCCTGTAGAGAAGCAACCTAGTAACTGTTTCTGCAGATGCTACAGATGCATCAATGAAGTCCCAGAAAAGAAAACTTTTCTTACTTTACCCTCAGCACTGTCAAATGGGTCAAGATCATAAACATATGACATGTTTACCTATGTATATGTGGATATATCGTGATGACCAATTGCAATTCAGGAATAACCCTACTAGATTCAGGGAGGCTAGTTCCATCATTTGCCAGTAAGTGATAAGTTTTGTTCATGGCAATCCATGCTAATTAAATATTAATACATATACATATATGTGTGTATGTATATGTGCATATATGTATGTATGTATATATAAATATACATATACACATGCATGTGTGTATATACATATACACATATGCATACACATATGCATATACACATGCATATACATATACACATATATATGATCTGTTCTGTCATCAATACCAACTTTCTAGATATTTTTTTTTTTGCTCCAATCTGCTTTCAGACACCACTAGTTCTTTCTCTGGAGATGGAGAACAGTTTTCATCATAAGTCCTTCAGAGTTGCATTGAATCATTGCATTGCTGAGAATAGCTAAATCATTCAGAGTTGATCATCTTACAATACTGACGTTACTTTGTACACAGTACATTTCACTTTGTATCAGCTCATGCAAGTCTCTAGTTGAAAATACCATACCCAGCGAAGTTAAGCATAATGCTGTATGAAAAAAATGTACATTTCCAGACTTTCAAGATTGTGTTTAAAAAAAAAATCTGAACTTGTTAGGTACATATCAAATACTAATTACAACTCAATAAGGATAGAATGTTTACTTTTTTATATGAGGAAATATAAAACATATGTTGATGACTATTTTTAATAATTCGGTAATGGAAAAGAAAGATTGGGGTAGACCTGAGTATGATATGACTCTAAAAAGTAAAACTGTTTAGGAAAAAGTAAAAAAAAAGAGTATTATATAAGTTTGGTGTAAGAAGAATTGACACAGAGGAATTAGATGGGCGAGGACTGGCAGCTCTGGAACTTACTCTCATTGGAAGTGGATTTAAGACGGAACAATACATATAAATCTAGAAGGGTATACCAGTTTTAAATTCAGAAATAAATGAAAGGCTAAGGGGATAGAAAGGGTGAGAGAATAGGGAAAGGATTTTTATAGGAGTGGGTGAGGGAATAGGATAAAGGAAAGTATAGAAGTGTGTTTAGATTAATGGGAATGGGAGAATATGGGAGGGAACCTTGATGGGGGGATAGGTTAAGCAAAAGGAGGGCAAGGTTGTTGGAGGAAGTAAAGTAGAGGAGTCAGGACTAATAGGAAATAAAAGATACAAAGACAAAATAAAGATCAGGAGTGGAATTTTTTAGATTAAAATAATAACAGCGATAGTAATCATGATCTTAGACAAAGTTAAAGCTAAAATATTTAATCAAAAGAGAAATATAGGGAAAATACAACTATATGTGAGCCATATTAATCAATTGTGTTTTACACTGCTTAAAAATAACTAATAGTATAAGGTTGGAATATTGCTATGGAGTAGGAAATAAAAAGTTGTTGGACTTAGAAAAATGTGAAAAGACTTGGACATGCACAGCAAGAGGTTGGACAGTTCTGAACACAATGCACAATATTTGTTATATAAGCTTTCTTGAAATGGAAATTTAGTGTAGATTTTGAATCCTCTTTTATGTTCTCCTGTGTACATGACAATGTTTTTCTTTCCTTTTCTTATTTTTATTTAAGTTTTAAATTTATAATATGTTTATTTTTCTTTTCTTATTGTGTATTTGTTTTATTATCTAACTTTAAAATAAATTTATTGAAAAAAAAGAAAAAGAAAGATGATGTCTAGGCTCTTTTTTTGATCATGGTTTTCAGGTAGTCCAATAATTTTAAAATTACATTCCTGGCTCTATTTTCCAGGTCAACTGTTTTTCCAATGAGATGTTTCACACTTTCTATATTTTTTTTCTATCTTTCAGTTTTCTTTTCTTGTTTCTTGATTTCTCATAATGTCATTACCTTCAATTTGCTCAATTCTAATTTTTAAGGAATTATATTCTTCAATGAACTTTTGAACCTCCTTTGCATTTGGCCAATTCTATTTTGTAAGGAGATTTTTTTTTCTTTCAGTGAATTTGCATGCCTTTTTTTCCCCATTTGGCCAATTCTACTTTACAATGTTTTCTTCTCATTGACTTTCTGCACCTCTTTTACTACTTGGCTTTTTTTTTGTTATTGTTGTTGTTGTTTTGTTTGTTTGTTTGTTTGTTTCAAGATTTGGAAATAGAGAGGTGTTTTTTGTTTTTGTTTTTTGTTTTTACTTTTCTTTCTTTTTTAATTAATTAATTAATTTTTAGTTTCCAGCATTCACTTCCACAAGATTTGGAGTTCCAAATTTTCTCCCCATCTCTCCCCTCCCACCACAAGACAGCATGCATTCTGACTACCCCTTTCCCCAATCTGCTTTCCTTTCTATCACCACCCCCTTCTCTTATCACCTTTCCTTTCTATTTTCCTGTAGGGCAGGATTGATTTCTATACCCCTTTTCCTGTATGTCTTATTTCCCAGTTGCATGTAAAAGCAATTTTTAACATTCGTTTTTAAAACTTGAGTTCCAAATTTTCTCCCTTCCTCCCTCCCTACCCATCCTCATTGAGAAGGTGAGCAATTTGATATAGGTTATACATGTGTAGTCATGCAAAACACTCCCATGATAGTCATGTTGTAAAAGACCAATGACATTTCCCTCCATCCTATCCCACCCCCTGTTTATTCTATTCTCTCCTTTGACCCTTTCTCTCCTCAAAAGTGTTTGCTTCTGATTACCTTCTGCCCCAATCTACCTTCCCTTCATCCATCCCCATCACTCTTATCCCATTTCCCCCATTTTCCTGTAGAGTATGATAGATTTCCATACCCGATTGAATGTGTATGTTATTCCCTCCTTAAGCCAGATCCAATAGAGTAAGGGGAAGTGAGAGGGAATGAGTGAATCTTACTCTTCCTATATCTTAATCTTAATCTACTTCTTCCTATATCTTACTTCTAACCCCTCCTCGCCCCAGGACTTCCATTCAGGACTGTGACCCAGATCCAAACACAAGCAAAGCAAGAGAATCCTGCCTCATCACTAGTAAAGAGACCTCTGCAATCCCTCTCTGATCAGCCACTCAATCTCCCCACTGTTTGTGGGCTGAGAGCTCCAGAAGCAGCCACTGCCCTCTGTGGTAGCTGCCCTGAGGCTGCACTAGGGGTGCTCCTCTTTTACCCAGTTCAGATAGACCTTTCCCACTCACATTCGGAGTTGTCTTTGGCTTTTGTGGTTGAGAAGTCTGGAAACCACCACAGCTGCTCATGATTCAGTCTCCTGAGACTTGCTCCATCTTTGCTTGCACTGGCCAAGCTGAACTGCACTCTTATCTCAGCCTGGCACAACAGACCTTTCCTATCAACCATCCAGATTGTCTTGGGTTGGAAATTTGCTTCACTCTATTTTTTGTGGATTCTGCTGCTCTAGATTTTGTTTAGAGTCATTTTTACAGATATTCTGAGGGGTTTGGGGGTGGAGCTCAAGCAAGTCAATGCTTTCACTCCTCCATCTTGGCTCTGCTCCTAGTCTGTTTTTTTTTTTAAGGCGCCATTTTCTTTAGTATTTTTGTTTCTCCTTTACCAAGCTGTTGACTTCTTTTTCATGATTTTCTTTCATCACTTTCATTTGTCTTCTCAATTTTTCCTCTACTTCTCTTTCTTGATTTTCAAAACCTTTTTTTGACCTCCTCCATTGATCCTCCAAGAGATCAATTCTCTCTGAGGTTTTGGATTAGGAGCTTTGCCTTTGTTATTTTTTCCTGACTTTGTGTTTTGAGCTTCCTTTCACCATAGTAACTTTATATGGTCAGAATTTTTTTTTCCATGATTTGCTAATTTTCACAGCATATTACCTGACTTTTAACTAAGTTTTCAGTTCTTCCAAGGCGGTATGATCGAAGAAGAGGTGTTTACTACTCTACTGGCCTATGCTCTGGTCTGTGAGTGACCACAAGTGCTCTTTTCTGCCCTAGAACTGTGAGAAGGATTTGCTCTACACCACTGCCACAAACTCTACCGTGCAAGCACTCCTTCTCTTCCTAGGACCACCACCCAGGACTGTGACCTAGATCCAATCATGGGCAAAGCAAGAGAATCCTGCCTCAGAGCCAGCAAAGAGATCCCTGCAATCCCCCTCTGATCAGTCGCTTGATCCCCCCCACCATCCATGACCTGAGAGCTTTAGAAGTAGCCACTACCTTAGGGCTATACCAGGATTGGAGTCAGACCATGCTCCTCTCTCACCCAGGACCAATAGACCTTTCCTACTGACCTTCTAAGCTGTCTTTGGCATTAATCACTGAAGATCTGAACCATTAAACTATTAACTTGGCTATTCTTCTACTCCCTACTCCAATTTGAGGGAGAATTTAGAATCCTGCTTATTGTACACAAGAAATTTCTCCTTCATATGTGTTTCACTTCATTAATTAAGAAAGAGGATATGTGTCTATGGCAAGGTTGGAAATCAAGTCTTCTTTTATCAAACTCGTTCTCTGTCTGTTATGCCACCATTCTTGCTATATATTTCATAGGTGGTAGCCATGTAATTAATTATACAGCCTATATTTTCTCGTAAACTTGTGCATTTCAAAAGTGACTCTAATTTACCATTAATTTATTGGACTTTACATGTTTAATGCATCTCAGGGAAACATTATGTTTAAAATGGAAATATATTATTTGTCTAACATAATTTATGTAAACTTTTTGAAAGCAAATAAATGATAATTGAACTTGGAAATATAAGCACATTTCTGAAGAGAACAATTTCCTCAAGTAGTTGAGTTCCCATTACAACATTATATCCTTAATGTGACAATGAAACATAATGGATAAATTCCATAATTTAGATGATTTCAAATATTCAGGTAAGTGACTTTTTCTTTTCTTTTTCTTTTTTTTTAAAGAGAAACAACCTGGTATAGTAGATATATGACTGGCCTTAGAGTCAGGTTCACATCCTATCTCTGATATATACTACTTTCAAGACTATGGGCAATTCTCCTATCTTTTATGTTACAGATGAATAGCCAATCTACACTGAAAGAGTAGATCATAGTTCTGGACAAGGAAATGAATAAACATGCTTTTAACACTGGAAATGAAAGAGCCTTTTATATATTTCATCTTAGAAAACTTTAATTCATACAGCTATATCAACACAGGAAAACTTTCTATATGAGAACAAAGAGTCAGTCCATTATACATTTTATTCATGTTCAAAGTCTATTTGTATCATAAGACATCAATATGCAGAAAAATAAATTCAAAACATGGCATTAGGAAACTGCTAAAGATAGAGGAGGTTTTCAGATCTTATTTTCCATAATTTTACAAAAATAAATCTGTGACTATGAATGATAGTATTGAAAGTTCTGTTTTTAAATTGAATACATCTTATTAAATTTATATCAACTCTATAGTAATTGCTTCTTATACTCACTTTTAGAAAAGGCAAATCTAATAATTTGCTGACACCTCACCTCCATGTGCCATACACTCAAAAATAAATTGCCTGACTTATTTCTATTCAGAGCTCCAAAAGGAAAGCTTTGTTAATGAAGCAAGACATATTTGCAGTCAGATGTATATATATGATTGAATATTGTCAAACAGGAACTTTATTCCTTATCCTGTGTCAGGATCATCTCTGATATGGTAGTTAAGAGAGGAAAACCCTATTGCTTACAATCTCTATAGTACTCTGAATTGATATAAGGGTCTGCACCCTTCCATATATGCTGCGTAAGAACTCTCCATCACTTTCATTGCTACCAAATAAGGTAAGTGATATCTTTTTCTAGGTTAAAATAGAGTTATATAGATCAAGTTTTATTGTAGTTATGCAGATAAAGTTTACCTTAGCAATTCTCTTACAAATACAAGACATCTCCCAACAATTCTTTCCTCTTAATTTTCCACGCTATTTATGGGGAGTTACCTACAGCATTTAGGGGGGAAGAGACCTGTCAATTGATGGGAACCTCAGTAATATTCTAATGTTAACCCTATGACCAGTCAAGTACCTTAAGCCTGAATTGACTGTACAAGGGGAAATAAAGCAAGGAAAGGTAAGATAGAATCAACAAGGAAAAGCTTTCTAAAACCAGTTCATTCTTATAAGATAAGTTTTCTTAGAGCCCTCCTCTTTCCTGGGCTTGGAACAATTCATTAAATACACAACTTCTGGAAAGCACCACATTCAAACTTAGTACTAAGGTATATGATGACAAAACTTTTGTTTCAAGTGTGCCAATGCCAGCCACCAAAGGACAGTTAAGAAAGTGGAAAACCCAGTGAAAGTAATGGAAGTGAGTTCAATCCCAGACTGTCTTCACAGTGAAATGTGTTCCCTTACCAGAGGCAAAGCAAGGGTTGAGAAATGCAGCTTAAAAGTTTATATGTTGGCTGCCATGGTGGCAAAATTGACTGGCATTGTAATTCAATATCTCAAGTAGTTATGAACCACAATAAAGGCAAAACCTCTTGTCCTTAAATGAGGAAAGTGGAATAATATATTCAATCTGCTAACCAGAGGTGGTCAAGGATCATGTAAAATCATGTTTTACTGGTTTTTCAATGTTTTACATTTTGGCAAAAGGGACATTGTGGAAATATGTTCAGCATGATTGTACATCTATGACCTATATCAGATTGCTTGCTACCTTGGGAAGAGAAGGGAGGAGGAGAAAAATTTTGAAGCTCAAAATCTTGTAGAAAATGAATGTTGAAAACAATCTTTACATGTATTTGGAAAAAAAAATACTATTTACAAAAAAAAAGAACACACACACAGAGCCAGATCTATGACCACCACTGACAAATCAGTATAGATGAAGAATCTATCCACCTTGTCCTTTTAGTCTATCTTTTTAAGTCAGCCATACAGTTTGTAACTAAACCCACTGTAAGAAATTGCTAGAACCTCTATTCCTCGGTGTACTCATGTTACCTGGCTAATGACTACCAAGGCTCAATTTATTCACTTCTTTCCTATAGTAGGCAAAGAAACCAAACAGTGATTTTCAGAAACCATATACAAGCAGGGCACTGGTATCTGAGAGAAGCTCTTTCAGATTTGCTAACTATATAATGAAGGGCACTAACATTCAAAGAATATGAGCAAATCTCAGTTGTACCATTTCCATATAATAGCTGAGGCTTTTTGGATGCTAACATTTTTTTGACAGAAGAGCCACATTGCATCGTCTAAATCATAATAGCCAACTTCAGATGATGAGTGATGGCATTACCTTGCATCTTCTTCTTAGTGACTAGCATCATGTAACAAGCAAGCAGCTGTTTTTCAAAAGTGATATAGTTAGTAGTCAGTTCAGGGAGCTTGTTGTTTTAGAAACCTAATGGTCATTTTATCTGACCAATCCTTAGTACTTACCAAAACTTCCAGGCAGCATGGACAGAGCCCTTCAAAGATATTTGTCCTAGGAGGTAATAAGGGCCCATGGGGAAGGATTGCTGGATGGTCCTCTTTAGGTCCTCCAGAGTTATAGTTTATGGTAGATCCCCTTTCAAGGAGTAAGAATTGTGGGTGATTCAATAAATGAAGTTCATTTGTATCTTCAGAACCTTATGTACCTAATTAGCCTCTTGACTTCATTTTCAGACTGCACAAAAAGGAACATCAGTAACGTATTCCATACTGCCTGGAATCATCTGATTTCTCCTAATCCATTAAGATGCCCTGGTCCTCTTCAAGAATGAAGGACAAACAACAAATTTCCTAAAACTTGACTTAAATGGGCTCTACTATGAATTTGTGGGTTTATGTCCAATCTTTGTAGCCTGCACTGGCTACAGTGGGATTTTCTGGTCCAGGCAGTAGGATGTAATCAATTTAGTAGAGCACATCATTGCTCTCAAGAAGGGGTGCCTGTTTGTAGTAAAAGTCTACCAGATTATACCTGCATGAGGAATAGATCTGGTAGTCCTGTAGAAGGATGACAAATGTATGGACTTCTTCATAGAAGGCAAATTTTTGATAATTAGCCTTAGCCACAGGACTAGAGAAGAAGGGATTAATGAGATATGCAACTCTATGCCACACACTTGGAGCCTATATTATCTGATCCACCAACTTTGTTTTGCTCCCTGGATCATTATTCCATCTACATTTCTCATCCACTATATAGCATTAAGAAAAGTTGTTTTGTACTGGAGGCAGAGCCAAGATGGCAGAGTAAAGGTAGGGACTCACCTGAGTTCTCCCCTAAACCCTTCCAAATACCTTTTAAAAATGACTCAACAAATTCTAGAGCAGTAGAACACACAAAAAGATGGAGTAAAACAAATTTCCAACCCAAGACAACTTGGATGATTGGCAGGAAAGGTCTCTTGCACAAGGGTAAGAGAGGAGCACAGTCTAGCACAGTCCACACCAGCAAAGATCAGGCCAAAGCAAACCCAGAGCAGATATCAAGGTGACTGAATCCCTGGCAGCAGAGTTGGTTTCCAGACCTCTAAGCCGATAAATGCTAAAGACAACTTAGAAGGTCAGCAGGAAAGATCTATACATGTAGGTGAGAATAGAGCACAATCCAACTTAGGAAGAGAAAGCACAGACTCAACCACAAAAAAAAAAAATAGAAAAAAAAAAGAAAACAAAAAACAGGAACAGGCCTTGAGACTGACTGAATAAGCAGCAGCAGAAGTGGCAGCAATGGCAGCAACTGTTTCCAGAGGTCTCAGCAAGACTCTGCTGCTTTGCCCAAACTCAGATCCAGGTCTCAGTACTGGCTGGCAGTCCCAAGACAAGGAAGAGCACTAGCGTAACAGAGCTTGCAGTCACAGAGGAGGGGGAACATTCCTCACAATTTCAGGGAATAAAAGAGTGTTTGTGGTCCCTCACAGACCAGTGTATAGGCCAGGAGAGTAGCTAACACCTCTCTTTAGATCATACCACCTTGGAAGATATGAAAACTCACAGGTCCCTAGAAGGATCTATGAAAACACTTGCACAAAAGCCTAGAAGCTTGGGATAGTGCGTCATTCACCCTGGAAGCAGAACTCTACTTTAACAATGGGTTAAAAGTCAAGTAATAAGCTAAGAAAATGAGCAAACAATGAAAAAAAAACTTCTGACAATAAAAAGTTATTATGGTAACAAGTAAGATCAAAACACACCAGAAGAAGACAACAAAGTCAAAGCTTCTACACCCAAAGCCTCCAAGAAAAAAAAATATAAATTGGTCTCAGGCCATGGAAGAGTTCAAAAAGGATTTTGAAAATCAAGTAAGAGAGGAAGAGAAAAATTGGGAGGAGAAATGAGAATGGTGCAAGAAAATCATGAAAAATGAGTCAACAGCTTGGTAAAGGAGATGCAAAAAAGTACTGAAGAAAATAACACCTTAAAAAACAGAATAGACCAAATTGTAAAAAAAAAAAAAAAAAGTCCAAAAAGTCATTGAAGGGAATACTTTAAAAAGCAGAATTGGCCAAAAGGAAAAAGAAGCACAAAATTTAACTGAAAAAAAAAACACCTAGAAACCAGAATTGGCCAAATGGAAAAGGAGATCCAAAAGCTCACTGAAGAAAATATTTGCTTCAAGAATAGAGTGGAGCAAATGCACACTAATGAATTTATGAGAAATCTAGAAATAATAAAACAAAACTTAAAGCATGAAAAAATAGAAGACAATGTGAAACATCTCATTGGCAAAACAGCTGACCTAGAAAATCGATCCAAGTGGTAATTTAAAAATTATTAGACTACCTGAAAGGCATGATAAAAAAAATGCCTAGATATCTTCTTTGAAGAAATTATTAAGGAAAACTGTCCTGATATTCTACAACCAGAAGGTAAAATAGAAATTGTAAGAATGTACCTGTCATCTCCTGAAAGAGATCCCAAAATGAAAACTGCTAGGAATGTTATAACCAAATTCTAGAGCTCCCAGATCAAGGAGAAAATATTATAAGCAGTCAGAAAGAAACAATTCAAGTGTCATGGAGCTACAGTCAGGGTAACACAAGATTAAGCAGCTTCTACATGAAAGGATCAAAGGGCTTGGGATATGATATTCCATAGAACATAGGAGCTAGGATTACAATCAAGAATCATCTACCCTACATAATGGAGTATAATCTTTCAGGGGAAGGAGATAGAGGACTTGCAAGCATTCTTGATGAAAAGACCAGAGCTGAATAGAAAACCTGACTTTCAAATATAAGACTCAAGAGAAGTATAAAAAGTTAAACAGGAAAGGGAACTTATAAGGGCCTTAGTAAGTTAAAACTGTTTGCATTTCTACATGGGAAGATGATATTTGTAACTCCTAAGACCTTTCTCATTAGTAAAGTAGTTAGAAGCAGTATATATAGACAGAGGGCACAGGTGTGAGTTGAATATGAAGGGATGATATTTAAACATAAAATAAAGGGGTAAGAGAAGGAAAAGAGAAAGGGAGAAGCAGAATGGGGCAAATAATCTCACATAAAAGAAGCAAGACAAAAGCTTTTATATTGGAGGTGAAGAGGGGGAAAGTGAAGGGGAGTAAGTGAGCCTTATTCTCTTTAGAATTCACTGAAAGAGGGAATACTCACACACACACACACACACACACACACACACACACACACAACTGGGTATAGAAATCTATCTTACCCTACAAGAAAGTAGGAGAGGAAGGGGGATGGTAGACAGAGGCATATTGGAGGAAGGGTAGTCAGAGGCAAAGCACTTTTGAGGAGTGACTATGTGAAAGGAGACAGAGAATAGAATGAAAGGGGGGAGTAAGTTGGAGGGAAATATAGTCAGTAGCCATAATTGTGAACAAGTTTTGAAGCAAGTTTCTCTGTTAAAGGCCTCATTTCTCAAATACATAGAGAACTGAGTCAAATTTATAAAATTAAGAGCCATTCCCCAGTTGATAAATGATCAAAAGATATTATCAGTTTTCAAAAAGGAAAAGTACCTACATGCACAAAAAAAATTATAGCTGCTCTTTTCTTGGGGCAAAGAATTAAAAATTGAGGGGATGCCCATCAACTTGGGAATGGCTGATCAAGTTGTGCTATGTGATTATGATGGAATACTATTGTTTGACAAGAAATGATGATTAGGATGCTATCAGAAAAACCTGGAAAGACTTGCATGGACTGATATAAAGTGAAATGTACTGTGTACAAAGTAAAAACAATATTATAAGGTGATCAGCTGTGAATGACTTAGCTATTCTCAGTAATACAACAACCCAAGACAACTCTGAAGGACTTACGATGAAAACTGCTATCCTTCCCCAGAGACAAAATTGATAGCATCTGAATATAGATTGAAGCTTATTTTTTTACTTTATTTTTCATTAGTTTTTTGACTGTTTTTTTTTTATAATGTAACTATTATGGATATGTTTTGCATGACTCCACTTGTATAACCTGTATTGAATTGCTTTCTTTCTTAATGGGAGTGGGGCAGGGAGGGAAGAAGGCAGAGAATTTGGAACTCAAAGTTTTAAAAACAAATGTTGAAAACTGTTTTTACGTGTAACTGGGGGAAAAATAAAATACTAAATAAAAAATTTAAAAAATGTTGTTGTAGAGAAATATTCTGACTTCAATCATCTCTATCATTAGTGAGAATTCAGCTTCCATGCTCGGTGCTGTTTGCTGATAACTACACAAAATCACTCAGGTATAACCCAGGGTTTCCATTTGGCCTTACCTCTCACAATTAGCATTAAAAAATTATGTACAAATAGATATATATATTTTTTTACAATTTCCCATCTTAATCACATAAAATGTGACAGGAGCTAGTTTCTGTCTGGAATCTTTAACTCATCTAATTGATTTTGCAAAAATAATTTCTATGTAAGAGCCTGAAACTCATGGATCTTGACACCTAAGAAGAGATCCGTATCAGCCCAATAGACACTGCTCTCACCAAACATGTTCTAGTGATTTCCCAGGGCTTTGGCTAAACTTATCCTGAGCCTCCCTAATTTCGTGGCAGAAAAACTCACATAGCCTCTGAGCTCCCTTTGTTAGAAGGGAAAGGATATGTGTAGGGCTTCTTTACCTTTTGGAAATGTTCTTTTTCCTCTTCTTCATATTCTCGTTCTCTTCTTTTAAGGGCTCTGATCCTTCCATGACACCCCCTTTCCCCCATATATGTATGTATGATCTAAGGCGCGATTTCTAATCTCCTGGCCTGTGCTCTGATCTCTGAGTGTCCATAAACGCTCTTTTTTGCACTGAAACTGTGATAAAGGTCCTTGCTCCACTGTGGATGCAACTTCTGGTGTGCTAATACTCCTCACCCTGAGACTGCCACCCAGGACTGAGATCTCTGGAAGTAGCCACTGTCACTGCCGATTCAGTGGTTACCAAAGCCTGCTCCTGGTTTGCTGGGGCCCAGTCTGCACTAGTGGGGCCTGTGCTGGACTGTGCTCCACTCTCATCCTGGTGGGACAGACCTTTCCTGCTGACTTTCTAAGTTGTCTTCGTCTGGAAAATTATTTCACCCCACTTTTTTGGTTGCTATCACTTCAGGAATTGAATTATGGCATTATTTAGGAGTGTTAAGAGGGATTCTGGGGGGAGATCAGATGAGTTATTGCCTTTTTGTCAGCCATCTTGGCTCTTACCTTCAACATCTATTTCTAATTTCCAAAGGCATGCAGACAATTTACTTTCATTTTTCTTAAACTGGTCATATAGATTTTCTAAGAATGTCAGCAACAGTCATAGGACACTTGCTCTGGACACCCATTGGGCCAATCTCCCTCATTCAGTGAGGTTCTCTCCTGAACTTATTGAGATGAATTCCATTTAGAATCAGAAGTGTAATGGCCACAGGTTACAAGGTTTCCATATCAGGCTACCCAATTACCTAAAGATCTCATACTACTATTTTACCCTTTTCTTATTTCCACCATGAAGCCGTTCTAGACTAATTCTAACACTCATGCCAAAACTCAGAGCCAGGTCCAATTCAGCCTAATCCAGTGGTTCAAGTATAGTATTGGAACAAAATGAACTTATAGACCATAGTGCATTTACAAAATAGCATGGAAGGGATATAAAATTGGTTCAGTTGCACAAAGTTTCTTTCTTTTCTTTCTTTGTTTCCCCACTGCCTCCAGCACTCTAATCATCTCTGGGGTGCTATCAACAAGAAAGTTGTGTTGGCTTGCACCATAATGGTGAGTCCGTTGATCCAGTGAGGCTCTAGGTAATCATGTTCTCATATTTTATGCTTTAGCTTCTTGGGAATTTAAATCAATATTTCAAGCCTTAGTCCTCAGTCAAGTCTTGAATCTGGTTTTATTCCCTTTAAAGAATCTTAGCAAATTCACAATGAATTTCCAGCTGTGTCATTAGGTCTGTAGTCAAGGTTCTCAGCTAGATTAGGAGATATCCCTCCTATCTCAAAGAGGTAAGATTCAATCATGGACTTATATGTGGAAGAGACCTTGAAGGTCATCTTTTCCAACCCCCACATTTGTCAGGTGAGAAAATTGAAGCTCATGGAGGTTAAGTAACTTGTTCAAGGCCAAAAAGCTAGAAAGTGTCAGAGTGGGGATTTTAACTCAGCTCCTCTGATTCCCTAGGTGTGGAGAATTCTCCACGAAAAGACTCCCTGATACAGATCTGAAATTTTAGAGAATCACTGTGGACATTGCTCATGTTCATACAGCTTATATTCTAAAAGGGGAGAATTTTTTAATTCATTTTGATTTCTTAGTTTTTAATTAGCTATGCTGATGTATAGGCACAGACCCAGTGACCATTGTTGTCTTCACTCATATTGATTTATTAAAATTATTAAAATTCTATACAGGCTGGTGGATATGTACCAAGAAAGAACAGAATAATTTCAATGAAATAATAGTTTTGAAATTTAAAATAAATGCTAATGAATTAGATTTGAATAAAATAATCTCTCTTAGATTTAAAGAGAAAAAAAAAAAACTGGAAAGGCTACTGAGACCAGCCAATTTAATTTGCTGCAACCATGTTTCCAAATGCTATCCTGCTCTTCAATATAACACATATAAACTTTTTCCCTTGAAGCAGTTGCACTCTTGCTAATTCCTTGAGAAAAAAAAAGTTATTCTTTGTTATAAGGATCTCTGGAGACCTTTAAATATCTAAAGCCTTCAAGATTCATGTCAGCTAGGCACCCTGCTCTTGGTTTACAATCTCTTTTATACACTTGGGAGCCTGAATCATAGGAATTGACTACATTTATTTGTTAATCTGATAACTGCAAACTTTTCCAAGGTATCCAAGAAATAAAGTCTGTAAAAGAACTAGAATTATTAGGGTTGCCTGCCATAGCCTATGCTCTCCTTTTTCAGAAGTATCAGGTAGAAGGACAATTGTTTCATCCAGAGTCAAAAACATGTCACATTTTCTCTGCTGACCCCTTATTTCTTTTGAGGATTACTAATGAAAATTTGAAAATTAAAATGATATAGTGAACAAAGGGTTAGTCTTGAAGTAAACAAGTCTATTCAACTCATTATTACATTAGATTACATTTTATAAAATATTTATTAAACTATAGTAAGCAGTGGGAATGCAAATATAAGAAAATAATAGACAGGTCCTACCCTCAAGGATCTTACATTCTAAGAGGGAAAGACAAAAGTGAGCATAACAAATTTAAGTAATTCCTCAAATAGAAGTTCATTTAGAAATATTGGCTATGTGTGCACAAGCCATTTAAATTCTCAGTACTTCAGGCAACTCTTTAAGACTACAAATTGCAAAGAAATTGCTAGCCTCTACTGATAGTGGAAGTTTCTTCATCTAGGAAGGAGTTCTCTATTACACTGAAATCACAGGTACCATCTCTATCCCTATCTTTATGACATTTTAGATAAATATAAAGGGAACAAAAGTTTTCAATAAGTTGTTTATCTTGTACATTGCGTAAATATGATGAACATTTAGTGTGACAGAAAAAAGACTTCCTCCTATCCCTCATTACTCTGTGCATCTTTAAAAAGTACCATACAGTATCTTTTATTTTTCTAGTCAGAAGCTTTACATGAAAAGAATTTTGTCTATTATTTTGAAAGTGAGCCATCTTCTTTCCTTTTCTAAGGTGGTGTAATTAAGGCAGGTGAAAAAGAAAGTCTTTGGAAGTTTTTATTTTTTTTGTTTTCCCCCAGCTATGACCATGAAATATTAAGTAGGACCACGTTAATGTCTAGATTGCTCATGATCGATTGCCTTTCTATTCAGTATGGCCAGTAGAAAAGGCTCCAACAGGTAATGGTATCTTGAACTAGAAGGGACTTCAGAAATAAGCTAATCCAATTCCCTCACTTTACCACACAGAAAACAGCCACAAAAAAGTCAAACAATTATTCAACATCAAGTAGATAGTAAGTATAAGAGTTAGGATTTGTACCTAAATCTCCTAGATGCATATCCAAGGCTTTTCCCACTATGCTACACTGCCTTTGACCATAGTCCTATACCTTAAGCTATAACTATCTTTTTTTTTTGACCAGAGACAAGGTTTATTAGAACATCTGTCATATTGGGCAGACTTTTAAGGAATCTGAACATTAGTGAGTTATTGGCTAGATTATAAGAATTTGAGCAGTTGCTAGATTTTAAGAATCTAAGCACCTTAATGGCAACAAAATGGACCTTATTTACAGAAAGTCTGAGGGAGGCATCTAGGAGTGGCCAAGTAGTTTGAGGTGACTGGAGGAGGGGTCTAAGGAGATCTAGATGAGAGTGGCCCATAAACTGCAGTGAACAGAACTCCTGGGACCTGGACCACTTGGCCAAGGGAGAATGGAGCCTAGCTAGGATTAAGGGTGGGAAGTGGCCAAAGAGCCTTAAGACAATGGAGGGCTAGGCTAGGTTAAGCATAACAGAGAATTGGGAGATTGGGTGTAGCCACAATGAAAGGCCAGTTGATGGGATTATAGCCTCAGGGGAACGCCAGAGATTTGGCCATTTGGGAAAGACCAAGGTTTTTCCTTTCTGGGGTCTAGATCCCAACCTCATCATTCCCCTCCTCAAACAAATGGGACCCAAATTCTTTTGAGGTAAGGGGCATAAGTCTTGGCTTCTGAAACTGCTTCCTGCTCACAAGGGGTATAGAGCTGTCACTGCCTCGAGGGGGTCCCAAAGAAAAGGTTGACCTGAACCAAGCACAGGCTGCATCCAGGGAATGATGGGGGGACATTGGCTGGTAATCCCTGTTTGCTACAAACTGTAGGTGAATGGCCTGGTGAATGTCTGGAAGACACGAATCTGACAGAAAAGACTTCAGAGTCCACATATAAAGCAGGGACTAGATTTAGGGCCCAACTTTGAGAGGATAAAACATCCTTAGCTCTGTTTGGATTCAGATAATTCAGTTTTCCAACCATGAAGTATCAAATCCACTTCATAGCCAGACTCAGGAATAACCAGTTGGGTAACATTCCCTTTCAAAGGAACATAATGGGGAAATTGAGCCAGGAGGATCCCATCTTAGACTGAGGTTAAAATTGTCCTGTCAGCTTTTCCCAATGCTGACTTCCCACCAGTATCACATTCTCTGAGTAGCTTGTAGCATTTCTCTCAGATGGGAGATTACTGATTATCAATGGATTAAGACCCATCAGACAATTCAAAACAAAATCCTATGAGCTTTTACCTCAAACAGCAAGTTTCACTAATCACAGCTTAGGAAAAACTTTTCCAATATTTACATCTCAAACTTAAATTTGTCCTGGTATAAAAAGTCAATCATTAGAGATTGCTATACATTTGCAAATTCTCAGCAAGCCATAACTCAAACAAGCTTTTTGGTTAGTTTACACATTAAAACAATAACCAACAATAACCAAATTTTTTTATGGTAACCAAATTATAAAAAGTTGCTTGACATAACTGATACAAAAAGTTCACCAATTTGAAACTTGAAACAAAACCATTACCAATCAGGTGACCTCAGTTTTGTTACTTTACACAGAGAATCAATATCTCATTATTAACAGTTAAAATTACAATTTTAAAAGAGCATGTTTACCCAAGTTCAGAGGCTAGATTCTTTACCTTGAACAGAATTGCTGAAGTTGGGTGATGCTTCCAGGCAAAGGTTGCTCTAGGGCCCAAGGCCATTGCCAGTGGGGCCCACACTGTAGCTGCTGCCCCTCCCCCTTCCTTCCTTTACCAGGTGGGGGAGGTCAAAATCAAAAGTGAGGGATAAAGGGTAAAACTCTATTCCTCTACGAGAGAGCTTAACAGATACCCTCTTGACTCAAGGGAAAGGAGTGGGAGAAAAGGGTGACCAGGGTTGTAAGGAGGAGTTTCAAAGTTGCTTAACGGTCAATCACAAAACCTCCAAAATCTACCAAGATATTTTTAGCTGTTCTAAATTTTCCCTGTAACTTCCATGAAGGAGGATTCAGGGGCATAGAGGGAAGGGAGTAAGTAGGCCTCAGGGAACTAAAAAACAACTGCAATTTTTCCCAATTCCCTAGCACCAAGAGAATTAACAGAATTTGACATACACTTCCTGATAGGGTAGAATATGTGCCCTGGTCCATGGCCTCAAACCTACCCAGTGGACTAAGAGCCTGAGAGTGTCAGGCTGAGTGTGAGACAGCCTCATAACTGTCTGCCCAAAAAGCACCTCCAAGCCTTGGTTCTTGGAGAGCAATCCTAACTGCAGGGCAAGAAAGGAGGGGAGGGGGAGGCTTACATTCCTTCCAGTCTTCGCTGGAGAAGAACTTTGGGTTAGGCAGTTTTCCCATACCGGCCACCAAAATGTTGAGGTTTAGAGGCTTAGGGGTGCTGGGACCCCAAATCACAACATATGGGTCCTACCCAAAAGAATTCAATCCATGCCTTCTTTCAGCCAAAGACAAGGCTTATTAGAACATACGTCATATTGAGCAAACTCTTAAGGAATCTGAACATTAGTGAGCTATTGGCTAGATTATAAGAATCTAAGGCCGTGGTTAGATTATAAGAATCTAAGCAGTGGCTAGATTTTAAGAATCTAAGCCAACTATTGGATTTATTCACACTTCTGTCTATTCTAGCTCATGGGGTAATGAGTTGTGAAAGCTTATTACTTGCTGTATGATATTTTTCTTCTTTGTCTTTGTCTTAAGCTTACTTCAAGAAACCTTCAAAGAGTGTTCCCAAGTTTCAAAGGGTGCCTTCCCACCACCAAATTTTGGAATTTGATTAAAAACTGTGTTCTCCTTTGTGAATCTTTTTCTCTGATAAATAAAAGAACATAATAATCAAATTGTACATTGTTTCTCTCCTTAAATATGAAGTGATAATAAAACAACAAGATTGCATCTTCCAGACATAAATACAATAACCTATATAACATTTGCACTCCACACATTTTCACTGGCTGCCTCCCAGTGGAGAAACTCTCTCCAACCTCATCTCTGCCTCCTGAATTTCCTGGCTTCCTTAAATTCTAATCTAAAATCCCGCCTTATACAAGAATTCTTTCATAATCCCACTTAATGCTAGTACCTTCCTTCTGCAATTATTTCCAATATATCCCATATATACTATGTACATTTTTTCTGCATGTTGTCTTCAAATTACACTGATTTCCTTGGAAATAGGGTTGTTGTTATTGTTGTTGTTTGGGGGCTTGCCTTTATAACCTCAGTGCTTAACACAGCGACTAGAATATAACAGACACTTAATTAATGTCTGTTGACTTGACATGACTGTACATATGTGTGTGAAGTATGTTTACATTCTCTTACATGAAGATGGAATTCAGTAATTTGAACAACAAAACAGTCTTTGATTCTAGAAAATTCAACATTATTTCTATAAGCACAGAGATTGGACCAGTGATTTCTCTGACATAGAGAACTTCCAGATGAGGAAATTACTTTTACCAATGAAGTTAGGCACCTTCTTTGCAATTTATAGTCATATATTTGACTACACCATTGAGAGATATTAAGTGATTTGCTTACCATATATATTAGAGGTAAGACTTATACCCACATCTTCCCAGATCCCCAAATTCAATTTTAATGATAAATACACTGAGGTGGTTGGAAATATCATTGTCCCAATTGTACACCAATAAGATGCAAGTTCTATCAGTCAAATGACATGACAAAAACTAAATCATAACAGATACTTTGGTCTCCTGGTTCCCAGTAAAATGTCTAACAAAACTCTTATCAAGTTCTTTTTTTTTTGTTATTTCAATGTCTACATAACTCCCCAATGGGTTAAACATTCCATGTGTGCTTAATTGTTACTGAAAAGTTATGATCTACATTCCTTTCACCATTGTAGCTCTTTTTTTCTGGTTAAGATCAGTTTGGCTATAACCTAGGTGCTCAAAGGACCAACTGTATGAAACTCTCCTTATTGGTGGAGATCAATGCTTTGTACCTTCATGAAGTGCAAACCAGAATTAGTGAGAGCTAAAGAGAGATCAATTTGTTTGTAACCCTTTTTTTTTGCCTGCTATATCACACTATTGACCTACAATGAACTTTCAGTATACCAAAACTGTCATGTCTTTTTCACATGAACTGTTATCTACCCATATGTTCCTCATCTTTTATTCAAAATTTTATTTTCTAAACAAAAAATGTAGGACTTTGTAATCATCTTTAGTGAATCTTATCTTATTAAATTCTACCCATCTTTCTAGACTGGCAAGGTTTTCTTTTGGAATCTGATTGGAGTCCATTGTGTTATCTATGTATAGCTCTGACTTGTGTGCAATCATTAGATTTGATAAATAGGCCATGTATGTTTTCATTCAAGTTATTGATACAAAAGTTTATCGAAAAGGAGATAAAGACAGAACTTTGGCTCACTGTACTAGTAACAACCTTATATATTGACAGTGATCCATTAATCATGGCTGTTTGGGTCATGTAATTCAATCAGTTGCAATTCACCCAGTTGTGCTATTTTCTTATTACCTTGACACCATTTTGTTCATGATCAAATCAAATTAAATAATACAAAGGTCAATGAAAGCTGACCAAAACTGGTTGAACATTGATTGATTACTTGGGAATTAGCTAGGATAATCCCAAAAATCCAATTAGAGATTAGATTCCCTCTTGTGAGTTACTGTAAAAGAATAAAGTTACTATCTGGTGGCTAAATTTCTGATGTGCTGTATTCATCATAGCCAGGCTGGTCCTCAGGTGACAGATTATAAAATCTCTATCCAGTACTACATTGTATTACTTTCAAAAATTGAATGTAGAAGTTATGATCCAGTGGAATAGTTTTTGAGAATTCAATCTCTACCATGCTGTGTGGATGTATCACAGTAGAGTAATCATATCATTGTCCTAACTTGAAAATTATGACATTATAACATTATGATATCTATCTACTAAATTCCTAATCTGATGCCACATTGTGAAATAGAAGTGACTGCTAAAATAAGGGTTTTTAACATTTTTTATGTCATTGGCCCCTTTGACAATCTAGTGAAATCAAGGGCTACTTTACAGAAAGTTATTTCAACATGAACATACAGTATTACAAAGGAAATCAAGTATATTTAAATATAGTTATCAAAATATTCACAAGACAAATTTGTGACATACATATATATATATACACACATAAATTTTAAAATAGTGATAAGAGTAAACAATGTTGATATCTCAACAACAGTAATGCAATATAAAAAAAATCATTTCTGTTGCTTACAGTCATCAATACTACTGTGATTTGTTGCCTACATTCATAATTGAAAGAAATGCTAGGGAAATTATAAGGGAAATTTCATTTAGAAGTTAGGGAATTTTTTAAAAGTATATTTTTCCATCATCCACATCTATGGATCCCTTGAAATCTAACCATGGATGTAGTTAAGGGATTAACATCAAATTTCAGGTTAAGAACCCCAGCCCTAGGATGTTTAGCCATTTATTTGTTGTCTTTTGAGCCTTATCATCTTTCACTGTACTTTGCTTGTACACGTGTAGTCACCTAAGCAATTTTTAATTGAATTATAGGTTATTGAATGGAAAATCAAACTGTAGTAGACTCTACCAAGCTGTAACATCATTGATTATAAGCCTATTGACAAGCTGTTTTTGTCATTGTTGTTGGTGTTCTTGATGATGAAGATGATGATGATTTATTCTTTTTTTTTCCTTAAAACCAGCATAACTAGGTGCCGAGATCATTACCAGAAGGCTTAGCACCAATAAATGCTTGTGTCATTGCAATTCACAAGATCCAGAAGAATTAGAAATTATGGTGGTGGAAGGAATATTCTCATCCATGAAATTACTTTTTTCCCAAAATTTTGAATTGTGTTATCTATTAAAGATTTCATGGAAATTAATTCTCATATCTGATAGCACTAAATTGTCTACAATCCTATACAATTATTATAATTATCTAGAAATCATACAAAAACATGTGAAGGAATTCTTCAGATGTTGTATCAACATCAAAATATGTATTCTTAAATATAAATTCAAGAGTTAAAAAAAAAAGAAAACTTCAAGTAGAATCCCTAGAAATGCATGTCCAAGGTGTTCCTCAGACAAGATTCAATTAACCTTATAGAAATGAGCCATGTCCACTAAAATATCTACGTAACAAACTGAAGAGTCTTTTAGTTTTTGAATAATATTCTATGTCATTCAAAGAAGAATTTTTTTTCAAATTATTATGTATTGGCATGGGGTCATTCCATAAGAAATCCAGGGAAAGATTAATAATATTTCTTAAATAACATAACCACAAAAGACTCATTGAAGAAAACCAGGAAAATGAAATACTGGAATAGAAAGTTTTTTGCAAAGGATATTATTATAAAAGCATACTTTTGTTGATACTTCTTCTCTTTTAATATTTTCATGTTCTATTTATATGAGCTGTGTAAAGGAAGAAACATATGGCCCACCTGCATATTTGTAACAGTGTATAAACTTTTATAGCTATATATAGCTCTCTAAAACTTGAATAGCTTATGTGACCCTTTCAAAAAAGTCAATCATATTTTTTACTCTGAACACGAGATATAATAAAATAAGTTATAATTTACCAAAATGATTAGTAATAAATGCTGAAATAAAGTATGCATATATGTATGTATGTGTGTATGTATGTCTATATTGAAGAAATATACAAATATATGTGATGTCAGAGCTGAAAAGGAGAGAGAAAAAATGGTGAAAGGTATTTTAAGTCCTCTGAAATTGTGAATAAATACAGAGAATGAAGTTTAGGATGGAAATTGTGGGAGGTCCTCAGGAGAAGTTGAAGAAGGAAAAGGAAGAGAACAATTGAGTTGAAGGAGGCTATTGGTTAGAACAGAAGGAAGAAAAAGTTATAAGTAAAAAAGAAAGACTTGAAGTAGTAGATCCAAGACAGAAGGACCTGAGGATGAAGAAGAAGAACAGAAGATGTAGGAGTGAAGAATAAAAAGCAGGGAGTAAAATTGGACTAAAGCTGAAAGATGAGATGATCTTAAGCAGGAAACATATGAGGAGCAATCAGTACAAAAGGATATGAGGAAAAGTATAAGATACTTAGAAAGTCAAGATAATTAATATGTTACTAAGATAAAGTGTGAGAGAAGAAAAAAGGGGGCGGTGATTAATTTGGATACAATGGTCAAATGGTGAACCATAGTAGGGCTTAATGATATGAAAAGAGTGACAACCCCAAAGGAAAAAACAATTCTAAGAAGATCATAACCTTTTTCCAGAAAATGATAAGAACTTAGGAATTTATTTCCAGCACATATGGAAAGATGAGAGAATTTTGCAATGGCCTTTATTTTTTTTTATAATTTGTTGACTGTTTATAAAAAGATTTGATTAGATTCAGAAAATGTAGCATTCAAGGCTCACCTTCAACAGGGTGTCTGCCTTACATATATAAAGACCATACAAGATTCCTTGATAGATGTGTAACTGACACTACTCTCCCAGGCAAGGTCTGTTACATGGCCCCTCAAGGTTCCAGGGTACCCTGAGAGATTTGAATTGTTTCTTTTCTCTGTCATTAGCCTGAACACCCACAACTCTGTTCCTACCATTTTAGAAGACCAATGACTAGTACTCCAGTCCGTTTAGCCATTTAAGACCAGGTAGTTTTTACAAAAGGGTATATACTTCACTGACACAGTAAGAAGAAATGTACAAGCATGCCCTCCAATACTTCAGGGACATGATTCTACCCATATAACTTTGTCTTCTGGGAATAGGATGGTTAGTCTACAAACATAGCTTAGTTCCTATGAAACATTTGTCCCACCATGTTTACATGGTGCTGGTTTCTGCTGGCCTGGAGTCCTAGGTCCTTGCTCCACAAGGTATTAAAGCTGGGTTGGTTGCATCATCTAACCTGTATTCCTAGACTCCTGGGTCCCAATTGAAGAGCCCATTCTCTGCCTTGAATATGTAACCATGAGCAAGTCAGTTAATTTTTCTTTGATCTTATTTCTCTTCAGCAAAAGAAATTTTCTCTCCATTCAATAAGTGCTGCCTTGTCCCTAGGTATATAATCTTTCAGGACCATAGTAAATGCTGTAATTTAAATGCCACTCTCCCAGGATGCTGATCCAGGTACTCTCATCATGCCTTAGCTGTCTCTGTCCACTAGTGCCAAGTGGTTCCCTTCTCTCTTGAGGCCATGTGTTTCTTCCTCTTGAAAAGTTCTGTCACTGCCTCTTCTTCAGGCCTGCCAACTTTGGAGCTGGCCTCCATAACAGCCATAATGGCATTCCTTTCAGGAGCGTGTGATACACCCAAGGAGCCAGGGATTCCTCCTGTAGTGGGGTTTTGTACTGAGGTAACCAGCTTGAAGTGTAAGAACTGGGACCAATCATGTCTGAAGGATGGCTTCATCACCAAGTTCAGAGGCCAGCTTCTTTACCTTGAGCAGGATGTGCTGAACCTGGGTGATGCTTCCAGGCAAAGGTTGCCCTAGGGCCCAAGGCCATTGCCAATGGGGCTCAAGCTGTAGCTGCTGCCCCCTCCCCCCTCCTTCCTTTCCCAGGTAGGGGAGGGAGAAATCAAAGGTGAGGAGTAAAGGGTGAAACTCTCTTCTCCTATGAGAGGGGTCAACAGATACCCTCTTGACTCAAGGGAAGGGAGTGGGAGAAAAGAGTGACCAGGGTTGTAAGGAGGAGTTTCAAAGTTGCTTAATGATCAATCACAAAACCTCCAGAATCTGCCAAGACATTTTTAGCTATTCTAACTTTTCCCTGTAACCTCCATGAAGGAGGATTCAGAAGTGTAGAGGGAAGGGAGTAAGTAAGCTTCAGGGAACCAAAAAGTAACTGCAGTTTTCCTTAATTCCCTAATTTCAAGAGAATTGACAAAATTGAGCATACACTCCAGGATAGGGCATCTGTCCTTTTCCTCTATGCTGTGGAAGGTGTACCGAGGTCCTTGGCCTCGAACAAACCCAGTTGACCGAGAGCCTGTGAGCGTCAGGCCGAGTGCTAGACAGCCTCGTAACTGTCTGTTTGAAAAGCACCTCCAAGCCTTGGTGCTTGGAGAGCAGCCCCAACTGCAGAGCACGAAAGGGTGGGGAGAGGCTTACATACCTTCCAGTCTTGGCTGGAGAAGAACTTGGGGTTAGACAGTCTCCCCGTATGGGCCACCAAAATGTTGAGGTTTAGTGGTTTAGGGATGCTGCCTGAAAAACACACAAGTCCTGCCTGAAAGAATTCGACCCAAGCCTTCTTTCAGTCAAAGACAAGGTTTATCAGAACATCCATCATATTGGGCAGACTCTTAAGGAGTCTGAATGTTAGTAAGCTATTGGCTAGATTATAAGAATCTGAGCCTGCAATAGCCTTTAAATAATATGTCATATATGTATTTTCTGCCATACCCAGGACTGCTATGAATGTCCAAAGCCCTGAGTTGGTGTCTCTCCTAGAATGGAAGGTACAATACTTGGAGAACATCTCCACACATTCCAGATTTTGAGGAGAATAAATTGTTCTCTTTAAACAAATGAAAGAAGGGCTTTAATTAAAAGAAGGGAAAGGATCTGAAGAGCTAGAAGGGAAATTTTGACCTGTAGAAGATGTTTAGAATACAGAAGAATGGAATGGACAGCAGAAAGGGAAGAGAAAGAAAACTGAAAATTTGAAACTAAGAATCATATATGAAAGGAGAGATTTGGATGTTCTGAAAAGGAAGTTCTTTCCCCTCCTCTTCCAGGAAGTGATGCTGTCCATGCATAGGAGAGAATGGGGAGAAATCATCCAGAAAAAGCGAGAAGAAAAATAGATGAGTAGTCATGGATGGTGACTCCCTGGTGAGGGATGATTTTTTTTTAACCTGATAGCAACACAACAATAAAGATATCTTTTGTTTTTTCAAGTCACGTATCCAAGTCATGAAAGAAAACTTCCTAAGAGTTGAGGCAGCTAGATAGTGTAGTAGAGACTGTGAGTTCAGATCTAGGGTCAGACATTACTAGCTATGGGACAGAAGCAAAGTCACTCAATTTGCTTTAGTTTCCTCATCTGTAAAATAGGCATGATAATAGCACTTACCTTTCAGGGTTTTTGTGAGTATAAAATGAGGTAATTTTTGTAAAATTCTCTGTAAATCTTAAAGTACTATATAAAGACCTAGCTTTTTTCATTATTTGTTAAAGAATATGAAAGTTACTCAATTCTTCTGATTCTCACTGGGTACAAAGGTGACTTCCAGAAGGAACCTAGAAAGATTTGGTAAACATTATGAAATATTGGGCAAGTAATTGAACAGTTTTGTGGCCTACGTAATATTTTCATTACTGTTGTCCTTCAATGTCAATGGCTTCAGAAAACGAAGGAAAATTTGAGAGGTAGACAGCTCTTAAGAAGACAATATCTGATAATGGGCTAGTCATACTGATCTATATTTTGCCACTGAACCCAGATGGCTCCAGAGGAGAAAGTGAGTCTGGTTACTTTGCACAGCCCTCCCTCACTTAAAGGAAATTAACCTGCAAGTCAAGGCAACACCTTCCTGACATTGTGGTCCTCTTGGATAACAAAGGACAAACAACAACAACAACAGCAATCTGATAATGGATTTTGAATTGTGGCAGCATGACTTAAAATATAGGAATGAATGGGCTCTGGCCAGGACTCAAAGGTCATAAATTGAGAGATGAAAGAGACTTAAAGAGTATTTCCCTGTCACAATTTTCTCTGGACTCTTAGTTTTGACTTTTCCTGATATTGTGTTGTACCAATAGTCCCATTGTGAAGTGCCAATAATCCCATTTAGCAGCAAGTGAAATTCAGGAAAGTTAAAGCAACACTATCCACCTCTAAACTACCCTTAGTGAAACACAAACATAAATTTGCTGTAGGACAAGCCTCAGATTCCTGCAGTAGTCACACAACAAAAGAGAGATAACACCTGAATTTATTTTTTTTAATTCACAGAATTACATAATTTGAAAGTAAGGAGATATCTCAGTGATCATCTAGTGTAACACATTAAAAAAAGAAAAAAAATAACAAATCAGAGGAAAAAAAAAAACTAGTCACACAGCCTTTGGTTGAAGATTTCCAAGATAAGGGAACATTAAACATAAAGATACAATGGTAGGATCACAACTTTTCCCAGAACCATTTAGAATTGAAATCCAAAGTAACACTACTAGTACTCTTCCTACTACTATTACCCTTCTTCCTCTTTATATTGCTGCTGCTGCTGCTGCTACTACTACTACTACCACTATACTACTACTACTACTACTGGTGATGATGATGATGATGATGATGATGAAGGGGAGAAGAAAGAGAATGATAAGAAGGAAGAAGAGGAGGAGAAGAGAAGGCAGAGAAAGGGAAGGAAATAGGCAAGGGAAAGAGGAAAAAAGTAAAGGAGAAGGAAAAGGAAGAGAGAAGTTACAATTTATAGTACAATAAAGTACATTAAGGTTTACAATTTTCTCATCCTCTTATTTGCCCCATATATTACTATCAGGGCTTTCCATTGTATAAAAAAATCCAGGTAAATTCATCTTCCTCATCATTGCATGGTTATTTTGCTGCTCCTTACATGTGTGGAATCATCTTGCACAATGTTTGTATGCATTACTATGTGCCTCTGATATCTTGCTAGGTGACTTACATTGTTTTATATTTGTGTTCTTTAATCTGATTTAAGTTCTCCCACATTGTATAATAACCTGGTCATTAGAATGCTCAAAATCCTAGTATGAAACAAGAATTGGGTTTTAATATTTTAAAAGGACCAGAAAGCAGCAGATTATGCATTATGTTCTGGAAGGGCAGTGAAATTTCACAGCTCATTTTAAGACTTTCTCTCTGATGTACTGAATCTGAAACAGAAGAAAGGATCTGATTTTATAATCCCACTGTGCCTTCAGTGACTCTGAAAGGTCATCAATACCCTTTCTGATGATTTGTTAACAGAACTTCAGTTACTCACTTGAAGTAGACACTCAAACAGTTCTAAACATGTTATATTCTTTTCCTTCTGACTTCTCTTCCCCAAATGTCATCTGTAGAATTGTGGCTTTAATACAGGTATCTCTCATTTTGAGCAAACAAAGTAAATGAAAATTGATTTTTACACAAAAGTTAAATTCATATATTGAATATATAATAAGTTTCAAAAGGGCATTAGAGATGATCTAATACAACTTTTAAACCAATTTATGGAGCATACCCAGTAAATGATTATCCTACCTCTGCTGAAACTATGATGAGGAGCTCACTGCTACACAAAGTGGTCTGATGCATTGCTATCTAAATGGACTTTCTTATGGCAAGTCAAAAATCTGCCTCACTGCAACTTCCAGACATTACTGATAGTTGTGACTACTGGAACAAGATAAAGGAGTTTCTTCCCTCCCCTACATGACAGCCTTTCAAATATTGAGATCCAGGTGTTACATTTGTCTTAGACCTTTTAACTCCAAGTTAAACACACCTAGTTCCTGCAACAAGCTGTTTATGGCATGGTTTTTAGATCTATTATCATCCTAACTCATGTATGTCACTTTGCCTCACAATAAGGACAAGTGAACATGATATTCTAAATACTGTCTTACTAAGAAGACAAACATTTATGGAGAGGGTAATTATTTGCTTTGATAAATATTTAATATTTATGTATTTTAAAATGCTAGTACATTTTAGAATATAGTTTGATGTAATTTATATGGAAATTTTCACATATTCATGAAATACATTAATTAGGTAATGCCTGTGCACTAGTATAGGGATTAAAACCCAAACATAAGGACTATCTAATAAATAAGTGTACATTGCAATGTTTATAAGTGACTTTGCAGAATGAAAACAAGATTAGACATGCACGAACTCAGCTTCCAAACATAGCAAATAAGATTTGATATCTATATCGAATTTTCTAAATTAGCATATGGTCTATCTGCACATCAACAAAAATGCCCACTTTATCTCAAAATTGATTAATTATGCATTTGTTTAGAAACTAAACTGGAACATGGGGATTAGGTAGACTTAGTTTGATTCTTTGATGAACCTGTGATCTGACTAATAAATTTATTCTCTCCAGTAGTATAGATTTCCACCAATCCACATCTTCTCATCTTGTAAGACATTTATTCATGCCTTTCCATCAATCCTCCACAAAAGGTCCACCCAATATTCTAGGTGCCTTCCTCTAGATCTCCTGATATTTAGTATGGAGATTCTAGTGGAGAATTCAGGTGCTGTCTCTCATTTTGGTTGTGTGGCTACATTATATCCTTTCCATTCATACATCTCCTCCTTTTAACATTTCAGAGACTATCATATTACATGATGCATGGTCAAATAGCATCACTCCCCTGCCATTATTCATTATATTATGTCTTCCATAGGCTACTTCATAGTTGGTAAAATAACTTGTTTTAAAAATTTAATAAAATATTTGGATGTAAATTCATCTTCAAATAGGATCTAAGAAAACATCTTTGGGGCAACTCCAGTAGCAGAGAGGATGAAAGGGATGATGTGTACCTGATGCAGTACCCATATCATTTTGAGTTCTTCTGTTATGTCTTTATCATTTGAAAGTTTTTAATTCCAGGTAGCTTGAAGATAGATAGTATAGTATGATGTTACTTATTTAAAATATTGTTCTGAAAATGTTGTATGTCTGTCAGGCATAGTGGCACATTCCTGTAATTCCTTCTATTGGGTAGGCCAATGCTAGTAGATTGCTTGATCTCAGTCTTGAGCATTTGTACAAACTAATTGTAGCACTAATATGGTGAGCATCCTGCAAGCAGAGGCCTACTAATTTACTTAAAGAGGGATGAATACCAGGTTGAAAATGGAATACTAAGTTTGTGTCTTGATAATCAGTGACCATAGGTCTATTAACTGTTGCAATTCCAACCTGGGAAAGAGAAGGACACTCAATATCAAAGACAAAAATAATCTATCTATCCATCTATCTATCTATCTATCTTTCTATCTATCTATCTATCTATCTACCTATCTATCTATCTATCTATCTATCTTCTGTATGTATCATGTATATGACATAAATGCAACACCTTTATATATAAAATTTATGTCTGGATGATTTCAAGCAATAGTTTCATCTTTTAAAAATGATTTAGTTTCAGTTCAGTTCAGTTGTTGAGTTTTCAAGGATATTTGAGGTTCATGTTTGTGAAGTATGAGGATTATATAATTATTGGTTATTTGGAAATGTCCAGATGAAATTAAGTATCCTCTTCTTATTGCATTCATTTCTGCTAAGTATTCCTTATTTATCCATAATGTTGGTCTATTATATATCATCTCTTTCAATATATCTATAGATAATTATATTTACTTGCAATATTGATGTAGTTAGAGATGGAGATATATTCTAGATCCACAGGTTGCCCAGAATATTGTATATGATAGTCTTATCAATAGGCATTCTATAGTTTCTCGATCTGTTTTATTTTTTTCTTAAAGTTTGTTTTTAAAAGTCTTACAATTATCTTTTGCTTTTATACCACAGTAATTTATTGATAATCACCCTCTCTCTCATGCACACAAATAGATCTGTGATCTCATTGACTATGGAGTTTCTGCCAATAATACAGATCAGAATTCATCCCTGCCTGCACATATTTTATTATTACCATTCTATATTTTCCCAAAAGTTTACCACAGAAAGTCTACCTAGCATACTGGATGTGTTCCTTGCTTCCAATTTACATTGTGAGAATATCAGTAAAACTCTCTCCCATCCCTTGTTTTCATAACATGAATAATATATCTTTTTTTCTGTCATTCAATTAATGATATCCTTTTTTTTATCCTATTCTTTTTGTTTGTTTGTTTTTGTTTTGTTTTATTTTTAGTCAATTGGGGTTAAGTGACTTGCTCAGGGTTACACAGCTAGTAAGTGTCAAGCGTTTGGTCTGAGGCCGGATTTGAACTCAGGTTCTCCTGACTTCAGGGCTGGTGCTCTATCCACTGTGCCACCTAGCTGCCCCCATCCTATTCTTCTTAAGAGTTCCTTGTTGGTTACACATTGTACCCCATGCATATCCACCATGTCCCTTTCCATTGTACTCTGTGTAATACAAATATTTAGTTCTTGAGAGGTAGTAGAATCTCAGGTTCCTCCACATGCAACAACACCAACCAAATATTTTGTGTCTTTGTTTCTTTGCTTAAAAGATGAATCTTTACTGTAATGAGAATGTTTGGGTCAGTAAAAATGCTTCACAATTTCTTGAAAGTAAGCCAGTGCATATTCTTCCTCCTGTGTAATGTTGGGTCCAGCTTATTGTCCTCTAAAGAGGCATACTGTTGGACAAACTTTCAAAAGTATCCATTCAGATGCCTAATGAAATTTTGACAATAGGCATTTTTTTTCATCCATTCATTCTTTCCTGTGTTCATTCTTTGGATGAACAGGACAAACTCTTTTGATCAGTTACAAATGTCATCAGAAATACTCTTGCAATGTCTTTGGGCTTAATGCAAGGAAAACAAGGCCATCTGCAAACAGGAGTATGTAGATAACTCCTTTTCTGTAAGCAATGCCTCTCTGAGTCCTGGACTTTGTGTTGGTTCTCTCTAATACAGGGACAAATAATGAATTTTTTTGTGCAAAGCTAGGCTGGTACTCAGAAGGCACACAGGCTGGTGGTAGCATTCTAGTTGAAGCCTTTTTAGTATGGCAAAATATGTTGAATGTTTCATATTGCAGCTATAGCCTTTGAAAAACAATACCTGACTATAATAAGGTATCTGATAAGACTTAGTTTAGAGAAGATCAGTAGATATATCTGTATTTTATTTGCATAACTGTATTATGTAAAATAGGAAAAAAAACTATTTTAAGCAGATTAAATTTTCATGTAGTTATTAGATTCCAAGAAGGAACCATTTGGTGACTCCTTTAAACATGCACTTTTCTGACAGAGTTTTAGGGGTAGGGGCATGCTCATAGAAGACTGTTGGACTGAAAACAGCTTGGTTTATATTACTCTCTTATCAATATTTATAATATACTTAGTGCTTACTGTACATACAAGATGTTTAAAAAATCATGTTGAAGCTGACTATATTCATATTTTAAAGCATTTAATGTTAAGTTTCATTTGGCTGTTTTTAATGGGTTCTTGAGAAAATTTGGTTGTATCTCCAGATGCACAATATCACACCCAAACAGATTTACAGTTTCATTATAGTGGGGATGAAACTGAGGATCTGAGTCCCTTTGAAATGGGGCAGGAAAGCTTAGAAGTATAATGCTGATGGAAAGAGACAATTTATTTTCCTCTGCCTTCCAGCATTTCAAATAAGGATATATTTAACCTAGAAAAAAGCAGATGGGGTATGTTCATAATAGTCAGTGATAAAGGGCTATATTATTCAATTCCTCTACTAATTTATTTCCCTTGCTCCCACTGTCAAAAAGTGCACTGCTCACATACAGGTATATAGAATGAAAGTGAAACAGATACATAGTATAAACAGTTTTTGATTTATAGAAAGCTGTTTATTTCAAGATTTACTTTGAGAAATTGTTGAGTTTCAGCTTTTATTACTAGGTTTAGTCTTCAAGGAAAAGTGGGACTTTGTCATACATAATAATTGGATTTGGATTTATTTGTTATTTTTATGTGTGGGTATATCCATGGTTATTTACTAGGACCTTGACTACCAGATGATGAAGGAAATCTCCCAGAGGCTTAGATGGGTTGTTATCTGAATCAAAGAAAGCAGTACCCATATGGATGACACCATCAGAATTTGGCATACAGGGCTATTGGAATATATTTATTGTGAAAAATATTGCATCCAAAATGAATCTGGTCAATTGATTTGGAGGAAAGTTTCTACATAAATCTATCAAGTAAAAAAGGTTTTGATGTTTTTATAGGTGTGAACAACATCTCTGTATTTATTAACTTTTGGATAAAAAGGATTAAATGCCTTCACATTATTTTAAGCAAAAGAAATGTTTTGTTTTCTTTTCCTAAGAATGAAAAGTTCCTGAAATAGCAGCAATATCTGCTGTGTAAGCTAGGTTAGTGTGTTGTTTCTTTTTCCTTAAAAGTATTAAAAATGACTTAATTGACTCAGAGGATTATGGCTCAGAACAATGATGTAGATTCCTGGTGGCCTAATCACCAAAGTTTCTTGTCCAGGATTCTACTGTACAATCAGCATGGCCAATACATTAGTCAGAAAGTTACACCTGAATTAGACAATCTCGTATTCTGGCTGAGTATCCTGTCTATGCTATGGCTATGTAATCCTCCTTTTGCTATCAGTTAGAAGATCTATTGGTATCTTATTTCATTCCAATTCTGAATCCTAAAACATCACACTAGCAGGAATCATGCCTAGTCTACAAAAACTGGCATACTTAGTGGGATTGGGTCAAGATGTTCTCACTGAAACATTCACATCAGAGGTGTCAAACATGTGACCCACAAGTCAACCAAGTCAGATTAAAATGCAATTGGAAAATATTTAACAAAATAAAAATGGAATAAAATATAACAAATGTTAATATGTGGATTTTTAAGGTATTATGTGCCCTCAGGGATACTCATTTATGTGGGCTCTGTTCCTAAATGAGTTTGACACCATGAATTTACCTGATTTCAAACAATGTATTGACAAGAATAGGATTAAGAATTTAGTTTTTATAGATTTGTTTATATTATCATAGTGGTTTATAATTGCAATTTCTTTATTTTCATATTTATATAGTAATTTATTTAATAGCATTTTATTTTCCCCCAGTTACATGTCAAGAAAATTTTTAGCATTCATTTTTACCAGATTTTAAGTTCCAAATTTTTTCCCCTTCCTCCCCTCCTTTCTTCTGAAAAAAGCAGGCAGTTTGATATGGTTTATGCATGTGCTATCATGTAAGAAATATTTCCATATTAGTCACAGTTGTGAAAGAAGAAACAGATTTTTAAAAATATGAGAAAGAATAAAGGAACTGAAAAAATGTGCTTCAATCTGCACTCAGAGTCCAACAGTTCTTTATCTGGATATGGACAGCATTTTCCTTCATGAGTCCTTTGTACTTGTCTTGGATCATTATGTGGCTGAGAAGAGCTGAGTCATTCATAGTTGATCATATGATTGCAATTTAGAATCAGAACATTGCCACCAGAAATTACAGAAAAGTTATCCATTATGCACCCAAAATTATTGACATGCAAATCTTCCAATGAATTATTGGGAACAGTGCAATATGCCAATGTGGGCTGCAAAAATTAGCAGCTAGCAGACACCTAGCAAGGCATGGTCAGTTAACTAAGTAGGATTTTCTATGAGAATATTGTCATTCTTTAGAACTACTAAAAGATGACAGATCTCCATATTGTATATGCAAAGCCCAAAATAGTACTGAGAATTCAACAAGTAAACTGCATTGAAAAAGGAATATTACAGATAGAGCTATTATTGCCCATTATTGCCCACACACAAAATTGATCTGGGAAAATATAAGAACTTTTTAATAGATGTTACCATACCAAATGCTCATGTTTTCCAAACTACTTAAAATGAAAGATTTTTTAAATATAGTAGCCTATTAGAAGACAAGAATACCATGGGGAAGTAGAAGGTACATATAATTTCTATCATTCTTTTCTGTATTTGTATTGAGAATGCTTTAAGTGAGCCAAAAGAAAATAAGCTTATCTCTATTCAATGGTTGAAATATCCCCAACATTTATCTACCTGTTTAATAGCACTCAGATTATTGAATGTAAAAGAAGAATAACATAATGACTACTATTTAAATACAGCATGATGTTACCTAGCCACCTTCATGGCATATTACCTCATTCAGCCCTTTGGCTCAGACCTCTATCTGGCATTTTTGTTCTTGTTCTGGACTGCTAAAAGAAAGGAGAGGACTCCATATCTAACCTGACCTTGACTCATAATACTATTCTTTCCCTGTTGGCCTCCCCTGTGTGTGGGGATTAGCTACCTGCTTGCCCTAGGTGTGGGGTGTTGCTATGGCAACAGAGTCTTTCGGTGGGGGGCCCTGCAGCAGAGACTGTGTTGCTGGTCTGCCCCAGGATCTGCTCTGCTGCTGGGTTGCTATGGAAACAGGGCTTCCCTTCCGGCAGGCCCCAGGGACAAGATCTGCTGTTGGCCAAACCTGTGGAGCTTCGCTATTGGTCAACAATGAGGTCAAGGCCTCAGTTGTGGTTTGTGCTAAAGGTGCAGTCACTAGAGTGGGGCCTTACTGCCTAAAACAGACTGCTAACTTACTGGGGTGGCTGAGGGTTTGTAGGAGGGCGGGGCCTTACTGATGAATTGCCCGAACTTGGAGCCTTGCTGCAGTTCCCCTGCTGTGGGGCTTGCTGCTGCTGCTGGTGTTAGAGTTTGCTCTCCTCCCATGCCAATGAGACAGACCTTTTCTGCCATGCTGCCAAACTGCTTCCCTGCTCCTCGATTAATTCGGAGGTGGTTTCCTAGTTGTTTGGAGGGGAATTTAGGAGGGCGACAGAGGGTTCCTTCCTCACTATGCCATCTTGGCACTGGAAGTCTTGAAACTGTTAAAGAATATGGTCTTTGTTCATTACACAAACATTTATAGTTTAAAATATAATATTTAACACAATGGTCCTTGTGTGTCAAAGGGAAGCAGCCTTCAAACTAAGGATATTTTTCACATTGACTGAAACTCTTTGTTTCATGTGTTATATCTTGTCCAAGTTTGTACTAATGTCAATAATATAGGTATTTTGTCATGGAACATCTTTCTGGAGCACTGAGAAGGCAAAGAGAACAGAGTGTAGCCATGTCCCAATGGTACCTTTACATTACACACAATGTGGCAAATAGTAGATGCTTGATAAATGCTTACCGACTGAGTTGTTCTATAGAACACTGGCAAATTGGATGAAGTGGAAAGAAAAAAAGGTTCATCCTTTCTGCTTTCCAAGGTTCATCTTTGTGAGCCAAATCCATGTTCTTTTTTTTCCACTGGTTAACATTGTATGGTTTAGGGATATAGACAGGCTGTTACAAAGAAAATTGATAAATACAATATTTACATAGTATTTAGTTCAAGAGACCAACTACTGACCAAGTCTGAGAGTGTCATAATGGTATAGATCTCCATGGCTTAGTACAGTACTCTGCATATAGTTTTCACTTATTAAATTATTTTTTATTCACATATTCATTCTTTTATTCAATCATCTTTCATTGGAATCTATGTAATGCTGTGTCAAGAAGAGTCCATGTAGGAGATTCTGTTGGACCCTATGGAGGATTTATGGGATGACATGGACTAGAATCCAGAGTCAGGAGCTGTGGATGTGTTTTAAACCATGCTGGGGAGGAGATATTCACATTACTGAGATTACAGGAATATACATGTTATGGGTACAGTGCTTCTATTTATTGTTCTTGGAAATCCATACTGGCTTCTTTTGAACCTCTTACCTCACCATCTTGACTGGAAAGTTGGAGAGGTAGGCTTTTCAATGACATTTTTTACATATATCAATATATTAGAAAATATACTATTGATACTTTTAAGCAATAAATGGGATGTTTGAGGTAGTTGATCTTTCATTTCACTTCTATACCATCTCATCTTTGAATAGAAAGGAGGTACAATTATCTAGTCTTATTTTCCCTGGTACAAAATACTGGAAATGAAATAACTGGGATACTATTTAATTAACATGTTTTACCTCATGGAACTAAATGGTCAATAAATAATGGATGAGTCATATTTTATCAGGTGGCAATGATGGATGGGGATTAGCTATTAGCATGAAAGTTAATAAAGCTTCAAAGGTGGTCTCCTACAACTGGAAATTTGTTTAGGTTTTAGAATAACATTGAGGGGGCTGTTTCATTATTGCACACATTCCTGTTTTTGCAAATATTAAAACTGAGGTTTTGTGATATGAGATTTTTTAAAAACCACAATTAGGCCTTACTTGCATGATATCCAACATCCATTTAGTTCAGTCAATCTGGAGAAAGAAATTAGTCAAGTTAACTGCTTGACCTTATGCCTGAGGGTTTCAATTTTTGATGCATAGAACTGGTAGCTTTTACAAAACTTGATTGGGTCAGGGATATGCTTAAAACAGGGAATAACTCTTATCTACAGAAAAAAGTCCAAACTCTTCAGCCTGACATTCAGAGCTCTCCATAATATGACAACTAACTACCTTTCCAACTTCATCTCACAGTACTGCACACCACATATTCCATATTCTAGCCAAATTATACTACTTGCCATTTCCAATGCTTGCTATCTTCTATGCAAATTCTGTATTTTTCAACCCCCATACCTTGACTCAGGCTGGGCTTATCTCTTGAACACATCCCTATCCAATCATACACTTCCTTAATGACTCAACTAAAATGGTACTATTCCAGAAAGGCTAGCTTTATTTTTTTCCCCTGCTTTAGAGATTCTCCCCTTTCCAATCTACCAGTCACATATTTTCAAATTAATATTACTAAGGCACAAAACTGAACATATTTTTCTTCATCTTAAGAATTATCAATAGCTCCATATAGTCACTAGGATTATCTTTTTTTAAAAATTAACACAAAAACCCTTCATCAATTAGAATTCAGAACTCTTCAAAATCTGGCTCCTACCTTTATAGACTTAATTTGACACTAGCCTCCCAGCCACCAATCATGTACTCCATATTTCAGCTAACTTGTACAATTTGTTATTTGTCCTATGTGAAATTTTTATAACCCACCTCCATGCTTTTGCACACTATTGCTCTCATTCCTCGCTTTATCTTCTGAGAGTCTCAGGTCCCCTTTCCTTAGGCTCCCTTCAAGGCTTAACTTGAATGCCACTTCCTCCCCATACTTTCTCTGAGCTTTCCTGTTATTATAACCCCTTATTACTTCATATTTACATATTATATCATTTGTATTTAATTACTTTTGTGCACATTATACCCCATGCCCCATCATTCCCAAAACCTTAAAACAATAACAATATAATATTAGTTCCTTACAGACAGGCATTATTTAATTATTGTTTTTATTTCTCTACTTCTTAGACCAATGTCTGGCATGTAGTAGGCATTTAATAGTGCTTGACAAATAGACTTGAATACCCTCATTCAGAAATTACATTTTCTTCCTCACCCAGAATTGTATTTGTATATTTCATATTGCATGAGAACTATTTATATATTTGTCCTCTTTTCTTCTATTAGATTATTTATCCCATGAGGATCTTATTTGTCTTATTTGCCTTTTTATCTTTGCAGCTTATTTATCATTGTAACTCTTGTCTTCCTAGAACAATGCTTTGCACATAAGATAAATTCGTTATTATTTTTAACCAAAAATTAAACAACACAAAATAGTTTCAGAAAGGAAAGTTCATAGGACTATAGATTTTGAAGCCACTTAATTCAAATCTCTCACATTATACATGAAGAAACTGAGGCCAAGAAAGGTAATGGCCAAGTTGACACAGATTGTAGGTATCGGAGTCAGGATTTGAACACAACTCTGTTGTGCCATATCTAGCCTTCTTTCCCCTGAACCACACAACCTCCCTACACTCAGTGTTACTGGCAATTTTCATCCATGTACTTCAATAGATAAAGCCCTCCACAGAACCCTTACCACACTCAATCTTTTGGCGATACATGTATGCAAACACACAGAGGTCTTAAGTATCTGTGGCTGGATTTGAGGTCCTTTGAAATAGATAGACCTCTATCTAAGGTCTTTTTGACTCCAGGTCATTCTAATGATGTGTGTATACACATATACATATGTACATGCATGCACACATATGTGTGCATATATACATATAAATATATACTTATATACATTTAAACATATACATACATACATTTCTTGATTCCTTGTAATCAGGAAATATAGATAGAAGTCTACCTGTCTCAAAAGACCTCAAATACAGCCTCAGATACTTAATAGCTATGTGACCCTGGACAAGTCACTTAACAACTGTTTGCCTCTGTTTCCTCATCTGTAAAATGGAGATAATAACAGCACCTAACTCAGAGTGTTATTGTAAGGATCAAATTAAATAATAATTATGAAGTGTTTAGCACAGTGCCTGCACATAGCAAGCTCTATACAAATGTCAGCTAGAAATACACACACAAACACACACACACACACACACACATACACACACACACATATTAAGAGGAAAAGGGATGAATGGAGACAGAGAAGATGGAGGAGGAAGTGGAGAAAAAAGAGATTGGCATTCATTCATAGACAGTATCCCCAAAGTCTTAGTACGGTTTTGAGCTTTTATAGATTAAAGTTGGATTATGACTTTAGGGGTACCCAACATACAGGAACACCAGCAGAAACTAGCCTGGTGTGTACCTCTGAAACTTGAGTGGTCTTCAGACCACATTCTATGTATCCCTGCATAGGAAATGCTAATAGAAGACAAGATACAAATACATGAGAAAGTAGGAAAGATATAGGGCAGATACTCCGATTTCTTCTGTCTTTTTTTTACTGTGCACTTTTTCTATGAACACAGAACAGTTGTGAGATCCATGAGAAATCTGTATGGAAGTTTGAGCATGTCTTGAATCTATTTCCCTGATTATTTTGTGTTGAATGACAGAGCTTTAATTGACATTTCCTTTAAAACATCCCTTTGGGACATGTCCCAACTAACTGAGTATTTCCTAATGTGCTATGATACTGCATTTCTGTCAAAATTCATTTTTGCAAAGGTCTGTCTTATTCCCACACCCCCTCCCCTTGCCCCATGGTAACATAAAGGCCTTGGAAAAGATGCTTACCCTGCTGTTTTTACTTTGAGTCACATTAGTCACCCAACTTTGGAACACAGAACCATTTTAAATGTGCTGTTTCAGGGCTTTGGACAACATCAGTGTTTAAACCTCCTCACAAACTTTACTTCTGCATGACTGCTGAGCTGGTTCCCACCAGTTTGTCTTGTCCATCTTCTTCAGTTTGCATTTTGCTGTTAATCTCATTTCAAATGCCAAGCAGCTCAGTGCTTACATTTTAACTTTTAAAAACAGCTGGCTTCTCACCTGTTTAAGGAGAAAAATAAAAGGGAAAAATGAATGTTCCTGAAAAAAAGCTTCCTCTTCTTGGATATTCAGTTTCCATCCTGTGTATAACTTGACTCATAGCCTCATAGGACTTGGACTGGAAAGGACCTTACTGATCAGATAGTTCAACCCTTTCATTTTGGAATAGAAACTAAGAAAGTTCTCACTATGGAGAAGTAGTTGGCTCAAATTTATTTACATAACTCAGATTAGTATTAATATAGATGCTCACAGGATCATAGATCATAGATCTAAAGATGGAAGAAACCTTGGAGCTCATCTCCTTTAATCCCTTCATTTGATTGATTAGGCAATTGAGGCCACAAAGGGTTAAATGACTTTCCCAAAGTCTCAGAATTATCAAGTGACAGAGCAGATGTAATCAGGTCCTGTGATTCAAAGTTTGGCAACTCTTTTCCTTATGTCTTGTTGCTTTGAGAAGACATATGTTTATATATCATGTGATTTCTTATTTTTTTCTAATCAAACTATAAAAGATCTTGATTTTGAAAAATGAATAACAACATTTAATTTTCAGAAAGCTAGTTAATACACAAACATATGATACAACCTTTAAGGAATGCTTTCTTATTATTATTCTACCTTTATTCTAAGTGCCAAATTGATGAATTTTGAGCATGTTTGAGCTTGTTAAACACCAAAGGAAACAAAGAGGTTAACACGTAGACAGCTTTCAGAGATGGAACACAAATATAGGAACTATTTTTGTTGCTGATGGTAGGTTGCATTTGTTTGTTTTTTGGTTGATTTTTTAAAGACTGAGTCTCCCCATCTTGCCCAGGCTTCAATGAAGGGGCTATTCACAGGACTTATTCCACTATTGAATGGCACAAAAACTTTAACTTATTCTTTTTCTTATATGGAATGGTTTGTCCCTACTTAGGCCTCTTGATGGACCCATGCTTCCTTAGGCTTAACATATTAATGCCAAACCCAGTGTGGACACCTGATTGGCGTAATCTACTGCAGCACAATATTACTGACCTTGAGATCACCAGCCTCAGCCTCCTGGGTAACTGAGGTTACAGTCACATGACACTATGCCCAACAGTAGACAACAGGACATTGTAGAAGTAATGGGAAGGTATCTAAGGCCCTGAATCAACTGGAGAAGTTTCTGGTATAAACAAAATGTGTGGTCAAGAATGCTGCCTAAGTATAAGAATAGAAGTATTTAACCCAGATTACAAAAAAAGGACAAGAATGAAAAAAGAGTCAGCAGATCAAGAATATCAAATCTGAAATGGACCTCTGAGATCATCTAGCCTAACTCTTCACCTTAGATGATGAAACTGAGGCTCATTACAGTGAATTGACTTGTCCTATATTTAATAGAATATGATTTCCTATTAGCATCATCCCCTATAATATTCATTTTGGTCATTCTGGAGAGAGAATAAAGAAATAGCAGCAGATGAAGGGCAAAGGAAAACAAATAGAAAACAAATATACAAAGTAGTATTGGGATTTTTTTTCTATTTTGCTCTGGATAGTGTATATCCTGTTTGTTGGCATATCAGATAGTTTGTTAGGCATCATAGTAGGGAAAAAATAGTTTGGAATTAAGATAACTTTTGCAAACTAGTCAGGCAAGCATGTTTCCCACAATTCCCTTTAGCCTTTGCTTACTCTATCACATTCACTTATCATCCCTTGGAGGTAACTAATTAATAGCTTGGGCTACGGTGATAACACTACTAGATATGCATCCCAAAGATATCAAAGAAAAAGGAAAAAAGACCCATATGAACAAAAATATTCATAGCAGCTCTTTTTGTGGTAGCAAAGAATTGAAAATGGAGGGGACACCTCAGTTAAGGAATGGTTAAACAAGTAGTGGTATATAATTATGATGCAATACTATTGTGCTATAAGAAATAATTAGGTGGGAGATTTCAAGGAGAAAATGACAAGACCTATATGAACTGATGCAAAGTGAAGTGAGCAGAACCAGGATAATATTGTACATAGTGTCAGCAATATTGTAATGATGATCAACTGTGAAAGACTTAGCTACTCTGATTAATAACATTGATGCAAGAAAATCCCAAAGAACTCATAATGAAAGATCTTATCTACATTCAGAGAGAGAACTGATGAATTGTTTTTTAATCTTATTTAATATTTTATTTTCCCCAATTTAATGTAAAAACTTTTTTTAACTTTTTTTTCAAATACTGAGTTCCAAATTGTCTCCCTCCCTCTCCCCATCATGGCAAGAAATTTTACATAGGTTATACATGTAATAGGTTATACATGTGTAGTCATGCAAAACACATTTCCACATAAATCGTTCTATGAAAGAAAACAGACAGAAAAAAAAAACAGAAAAAAGAAAGTAAAGTATCTTTGATCTACATTCAGGCTCTACCAGTTTTTTCCTCTGGAGAAGCACAACACCTTTCACTCTAAGTCCTACAGAATTGTCTTGGATCATTGTATTGCTGAGAGTAGCTGTTATTCATAGTAGATAATCATAAAATATCGTTGTTACTGTGTACAATGTTCTCCTGCTTTTGCTCTTTTCACTTTTCATCAGTTCATGTAAGTCTTTCCATGCTTATTGTTTTTTCTGAGAACATCTTGTTCATCATTTCTTAAAGCACAATAGTATTCTACCACAATCACATAGAACAACTTGTTCAGCCATTCCCCAATCGATGTACATCCCACCAATCTCCAATACTTTGCCACCTCTAAAAGAGCTGCTATAAATATTTTTGTACATATAGGTCATCTTCCTTTTGGTTTATTTTTTTTTCTCTTTGGGATACAGACTTAGTAGCAGTATTCCTTGGTCAAAGAGTATGCATGGTTTTATAGCTTTTCGGGCATAATTCCAAATTGCTTTCCAGAATACTTGAATCAACATACAAATTCACCAATAGTATGTTAATGTTTTAATTTTCCCGCATCCCCCTCCAACATTTGTCATTTTCCTTTTCTGTCATATTAACTAATCTGACAGATGTGAGGTAATAGCTCAGAGTTGTTTTAATTTGCATTACTCTCATTAATAGTGACAAAGCATTGTTTTCATGACTATAGGTAGCTTTGATTACCTTGTCTGAAAACTGCACGTTCATATCCTTTAACCATTCATCAATTGAGAAATGGCTCTTGTTTCTATAAATTTGAATCAATTTTCTATATGTTTTAGCATTGAAATCCTCATCAGAAAAACTCATCGTAATTTTTTTCACAGTAATGATTACTATGTATTTCCCCCAATCCTATTTTCTACCTGTTTATTCTACTCTCTCTCTCCTTTTACCCTATTCATTCTCAAAAGTGTTTTGCTTCTGACTACTCCCTCCCCAAATCTGCCCTCCCTCTATCAACCCCGCCTCTTTTATCCCCTTCCCTTCTTACTTTCCTTTATGGTAAGATATATTTCTACACCCAAATGTATATATTATTTCCTCTTGGAGCCAATTCTGATGAGGATAAGGTTCATGTGCTCCCCTCCTCACTTCCCCTATTTTCCCCTCCACTGTAAAATATCTTTCAGGCCTCTTTTATGTCAGATGATTAATCTTATTCTACCTCTCTCTTTCAAACCCTTGTCCCAGCACATTCTTCTTTCTCATTCCTTAATTTTATTTTTGATAAAATCTTGAGAGCAGATCAAAGTATATTTTTTAATTTATTTTTTGTTGCTTTCCCCCCACAACATAGCTAATATTGAAATATATTTTGTATGATTTTCATATAGCTTGCCTTCTCAGTGGGTGGAGGAGAGACTAGAGGGAAAGAGAATTTGGAACTCAAAATGGAAAAAAATGTTAAAATAAATAATAAATGTATTAAAGAAAAAAATAAATATTAAAAAGAATAGTTTGGGCTGGAGTAACAAAAAATGAAAATATAATTTACAGCTGCATAAACTCAATTTCAGCTGAGAGTTTATTAGCTAAAACAAAATGACATTATACCACATTTTTCATATAATTATTTCTGTCAAGATTATAAATTGTCACTTCATCAAATAACTTATTGAAATCAAGACACACAGTATTTACACCATTCCTCTTCTTTTTGGCATAGCTCTATTATTTCAGATTGGATGTTGGAATGAAATGAGGCATTTGTGAGTAACTGAACACTTAACAAGGGAGGAAGTTTACTTTGCCCACACACAGCAAGGACATATAAAAATGATATGCAACAAGGATAGAGCCAGCTTCTCTGGACAAACACCCCTCAACTCCATCTGGAAATGTGTCTGGTCAGATAGTCATCAAAGAATAGCAACTCACATGGTTGTGTACCTTTAAGTCTGAGAGGCCCAAAACCCACATGGCTTGGGCTTTATATTGAGGTCAGGCCAGGAAACTTTGTCAGAGAGCCTATGGTCAGTCAGACTTCTTGAGGGGAAGAAATTCACTAGGGAAGCTTCTAGGGAAGTTGAGGCCAAGTAAGTTGTGTGGTGGTTGTGTGTTGAGAACAAGCTGTGTCAAAGTAAGAACTGCATCCTATTACACCTCTAATATACCTGCCCTGGAACTATCAGAAAAGGAAATAAAGGCAAGTTGTATTAGTAAATCCACACTGGGTAATAGATATCATTATAGACAAATGACATTAGTGTGGGAGATAGAGGTAAGCTATCTGGCTCCTTGGAAGGGGGCAAGGAAATCTCATTGGTTGATTGCATTTTAACCAGATTCTCATGAGAATAGATTTTAGTGACCAGTTTTTCAGATGCACAAAAGCAATTTTGTTTTATCCAAGCTTCTAAGGCTTCTAGGGAACCAGAGAATCCAAGAACCGCAAAATGTAAGAGCTAGAGGGAACCTCTGAGGAAACCATATAGTTAATGACTCACACCTGAGGAAGAATGACGTCTATACAACTGACAAATACTCATTTAGCTTCTGCTAAAAAGACATCAAGTGAAGGAAAAACTATTAACTCCCTAGGTAGTCTACTCCATTTCTGGGAACCTCAAACTGATAATAAATTCTTTGATATATCAAGCTTAAATCTCCTTTTCACATTCTATTAATTGTTCTTGGGCTCAGGTAAGCCAAGCCTAATCCTTCTTCATTGGGACAACCCTTTAAATGCTTGAAAACTTCTATAATATTCCCTTAAACTATTCTCTTCTTTTCTCCAGGCTATATCCCCAATTAGTTCATCTGATTTTTCTATCATATGTTCACTAATCATAATTTTCTGGTTGCTTTCTTCTGTATTTCCTCCAGCTTCCCTATGCCTTTCCTAAAATGGGATGTCTTGAATAAAGCACAAATTCCCTGATGTGGCATTGGCAGGGTAGAATACATAACACAAATATCACCTTCCTTGCTAAGATAGCGTTGCTTATGTTGCCTGCCATGTCACCTTGATGATTCATGTTGACCTTGTAGTTAATTAAATTTTTGAGACTTTCTTTTCACAGTAATTATTATCTAACTACTTCTCTAACACCTTGTATTTATGAAGATGCTTTCCCGAACCTGTGTGTATAATTATACATCTGTTTCTCTTAAAGTTTTCTATCTTTCTAATTAGTCTATTTTTTAAGTTTGTTGCAAACATTTTGGAATATAGCTTAACTAATTTCATGTTAACTAAAAATATGGCATAGGTCCTAAATATGTGTTTGTCCAAGATAAAATCAAAATGTTTATTTAAATTAGAAAATGATAAGGCTAATGGCATATCATCAGAGTAATTCACAACAGTTCTCCTTTGAAATTATCATTGAACTATTCACATTCACATGTCTATTCTTTTTATCTCCCCATTCAATAATTGCAGTTTTCACCTAAGCATACTATTACCTAGCATATAACCTTTAGTCTTGTCATAAACATAACAATTTTTTAAATATGCTGCTTAAAAATAACTATACTATGTATACTGCAACAATTCATGAGTCATTTTTGACAAAGCTATGTTGTTCATTGTTGTTCATTTGTTTGATTAATTGTTGTTCATTTGTTTCAGTTGTGTCTGACTTTGATCTCATTTGGAAATTTCTTGGCAAAGATACTGGAGTGATTTGTCATTTCCTTCTCCAGCTCATTTTACAGATGAGGAATAGAGCCAAATAGGGGTTAAGTACAGGGTCACACAACTACTGAGTGCCTGAGGCCAGATTTGAATTCAGGAAGATGAGTCTTTATGATTTCAAGTCCAGCACTCTGTTCACTGCATCATCTAGCTACTTAATAGGGGTGTATAAGGTGTTCAAGGAGGGCTAGCACTTCTGCTGTGAGAGGTTGCTGAGCACTTTGCAGAACTGCTTCTCTACCTTTGGTGTCCACCTGCCACTCAACTCTCCTGTGGCTCCAAGAAGTTGTAGCATTTGAAACATTTTACCAATAAAATCATCTTGGCAGATGGAACAAACCAGGTTGAGGGTAACCAATAGGCTTCAAACCTGTTGGTGAGTTAGGGGATGTCTGCCCCAAGCATGAGAAGACTTCCACGAGTAGAATGGCCAGTTGAAAACAATTTGTTCCAATAGCCATGAAGGTAGCTGAAGTAGGCAATGTGGAGTGCTTAGAACTTGGACAAACATTGAAAACACCAAAGTCATCCATTGTATCCTAGGACATTGTTAGTCATCTTGACTTGTTTTGCCACTGGACTTTGATGATTCAGGAAGATAAAGTGAGGTTGACAACTTTGTGCAACTCTGCTTCACTTAAATCCAATTCACCACAAGTCAAGACATCATCCAAAGATGTCATGGTCCTCTTTGAAAATGAAGGGTAACAACAAACATGTATACTAGTTCTTAGCTATCACAATTCTAATGCAAAAAAAATCACTTTAATGTATCTTCTCAAATTTTACCATAAATATTTAATTTCACTGGTCTACAGTGAGTAGATTCTATGTTCTCCTCTTTTGTGAAAACAGGGATGCCTATCCAGTCCTGTGGCAATTCTGTTCACCAACATCTTTCAAAGATCAATATGTCAGCAATCATGTCTTCTAATTTAGGATTCATTTCATTCAAATCTGGGGATCTGAATTCATTGAGATGATTTAGATGCAGCCTGAAACCTTCCATTTTTTTCTAGAATTTATACTAAATGTTAATAAAATGTTTGCCTATACTACTGTAAATATAATTTTCCATAGGAAAAAATATTATGTTAAATAACAGTTCAGAGGTTCAACCTTATCAGAATTTTCCTTATCATTTGATACACTCAGTGGAGTGGTTATATTCCTTTCTTTGATCCTTTTCTCATCTGTATCACAACTGTGGGAAAGAAAATAATGAAAAATATAGCTAGTACTATACTTACAGCACCATGCTATTATTATATGCATGTCCACCTCTTGCCCTGCTACCAAATTCTATATATATTTTAAAAATCCAAATTAGTATATAATAGATAGATAGACAGATGACTGATAGATCATTTATTAACTCCTTCCTATGTGACAGACACTGTACTGAGTGCTAGGGAAGAAACATATTCTATACATTCTAGTGAAAGAAGATAAAATATATGAGGGTACTGAAAAAATGGTTGGGGAGGAAGAAGGGTATTTAAAAGAAATAGAAAGATGATCTGATAGTAGATTTAATTTGGATGCCAAAATTAAAAATAAAAAAAGAAGAGAGGAATTTGATCATTGCAATGAAGGAACTATCAGGACTTGGTGATTGATTGAATATTGAGAGTGAAGGAAAGAAAAGAATCAAATTACAATGCAAGAGTACAAAAACTGAGAATAGAGAGGACAAGATTGTCTTTGGTAGTAGTGAATGTATTAAGAAGCATATTGTTAGAAATTAGTTTAGTAGCTGGTGTTTTTATTTTTATAAAATTTTTGACACTTACTGGAACACAGCATCCTTAGACAGCTCTCAGGTCACAAAACCCCAGATAAGACAAAGATTGAGGCCCCAGTTCTCATACACACTCCATTCTCAATTCATTCATTTTGACTACATCTAAAAAGAATCTAGTGAATAAACTGACAATTCAAATTTTCACACATACTATGTTTTTACCTTAATTGCTTCTGTAATATGGTAGTATTTTTCTCCATAAGTCATACTTTTGATTCAGATCTCTCAATTTCAATTAGTAAAAAAAAAGACAAAATAATATAATATTCACTAACATATTCAATTGAATTACTTCCTTTAGTAACTTTTAACTATGTTCTGTCAAAATGTTGCCAAGTAGAAACCTGTTGATTGTTTTAATAAATTTTGATATTTTGATATTGATATCAATTTGATAAATTAATAATCATTATTTGTAGCATTAATAATTGCCTTCATCTGAAAACATGGATATGCTTGTGCACAGAATGTTGGACACATAAGATTTGTCTATATTTCTTTCTTTGATAATCTTTTCTTTGATACTCAGCCTACAGGTAAATTTCACCCTAAAGGCAAAGGCCACTTTGATAACATTTTACTTCCATGAACTTGTATTATTTTCTTAGTATGTCTAAGTCCTGGATATTGATTGTGTAGTCACTCACCAGTTTTGAACTATTATTATCTCTCCCTAAATTACTTTATTTAAAATACAAAGATATAAGGAAACACTTAAGGTTACTTCTATTTTTTTTTCTCTTGGCTCAAGGAAAATGTATACTTCAACAAACAAATTTGGATAGAGTCCTCATTCCATGGACATTCAAATGTTTTGTTTTGTTTTGCTTTGTTTTTTTTTTTTTGATGGCTTTGGTTTTGCCAGTTGATTGCAATAATTTCTGACTGAGTTTTCATACTTACATTTTTAAGATCTTCTGAATCCCATTTTACACTTTCCTCTTGAAAAGTTTTTCATAGGATCTTACTTATATTTGTTGACCCTATTGAATTCTGCTATTCAATATGGGGGCTAAATTGTGACTAAATTTCTTACCATTTTCTATGTTGAATTGTTTGAATATTCTATGGTTTCTAAAATTATTACTTGATCAACAGTTCTTCTTTGTTTGGATTTATTTCAGTTCTAGAATAGCAGTACTCACTTTGGGAAAGACTGAATTATAACTAAGGGAAGTCATTAATTTATGAGTTGCTATGTTTTGGTAGAGAGATACCTCTGGCAATTGTAAAGATAGTTGAAGTCTCCAACTATTATAATGTCATGATACCTTGTGAAGTTTACCAGTTATTTCTGAAATATCTTATCTAAGTTTTTCTTCTGTTCCTGATGTCTGTAATATTGTACCATAAAACTATTACTTCTGTTTCTTTCTGTAATGATCCTATTCCAAATGTTCTCTAGCATGCATGAAACCACTAATTTTTTATTAATTGCATTTGTGTTTCATTTATTAGATTTGTGAAGCAAACTAATCACCTCACTGGGCACTTTGGAGATTTTTCCATTCTTTTTTCCCTTTTCACTCAAGGGCATATAGCTGGTCATTAACAGAGCCATGACTAGACACCAGTATATGTGACTCCTACTAAAGCACTTACGCTGTACATCACTCCTCCAACAGTATTTCTGCATTTGCTTTATATTTTATTGATGTCATGGCACTTTCCTCAAACAATGGTGATAATTATCCCGTTCATGTCCTTCTTTGTGCAACCACAGTTCAATCTTTGCATCAGAACTGGGGTTCTGATACAAAGGTCCTGAGTCATTTGAGAGAACTCATGTCTTGCCTGCTGATAAAGGTAAGTCTTTAAATGTTAATATTTGGAACACCTCTAGGGATCACCCCATTAATCTCAAGCTTAAAAGACATTAATCACAGAACTGGTTGTATTTATCCAATAAAAGACACAGCAAGGCAAAGTCATAGAGATCAAGAGTCTCTATTTTCCTTGTAGCAAAAAGACTCTATCTTTGTAGAAGTATTGATAGAGTACAAAACTTTTAATAATTCCTTGGATGGTGCATCCAAGAAAGATTAAGAACTCAAGTTTCTAAAGATTCAAGCAACACCTGTTCTTTCCACTCTCTCTCTTCCTCACATAGAGTAGCTTAAAAATTAGCTGCCCCAAGAAAAGATAGGCTTTTTCCCCCATAGCTGGAATGTATTTGTACATGGTCTTAGGGCCGAAGTCTTCAGTGGAGGAATGTGTCTATGTCTAGGACTGCTTGTACTCTTTCCTTAGTCTGTAATGCAGTTCTCTCTATATGGCTCCTGATCTCACATTATACATATGAAGTCCAGGGCTCAAGCTCTGATAAATCATGTGATAAAATGATACTTTGCAGCTCCTGATTAGATGGAAATCCTTTCCTCCTTTCTTGGAGTCATCTTGAAGTTCCCCTAAGGTGTATATATCTCTTCTGGGCCCAGAGGATTGGGTCCTTGAAGAGTTCTGAAGCTTGATTTTTTTTCAACCTTGGAAGTTCATATTCTCTGATGTTACTTTTCCTATTTAGTTTGTCCTCTCTCTGTTCCAGATAGTTATTGCTTCACTCTTTTTTCATGATATGGTCAATGGGAGACAAGAGGTGTGGGTTCCCACACACTCTCCTTGGTTTCATACTGTATCTCCATTTCCTGGCTGCTCTCTGGTTATATTATTTCATTTCTCAATATACTCCAAAAGTTTAACTGACTTCTTATTCTAGATTAAAGATATTTCCTTATCTTATGTATGTAATACCATATATATTCCTAATTCATTCAATGAACCACAATGCATTTCATCATCTATTTTTACCCAATAGTTTGGAATATTTTACTGTTCTGAATTTTTCACTTTTTTTTTCTTTTGGATGGATTGATTCAGTAGAGTTGATTATCAGTTGGTCACACCTCATTTACACCTTTTCTTGCTTGACTGATTCTGTAAATAAATCAGAATATTCTTCACCTGATAAAAGAATCAAGACATGGAACATTTTATTAGTTCCATTAATTAGGTTTCATTTTGTTCTTCACTACATACTATTTTTCTCTTTCTTTCCCCATCATAATTGCCTTCAAACAAGCTAAGTCTAACTTTTGATCAGAACAAGCAAAGTTAGAAAACTATTTGAAAAACATATTTTCTCCACATCCAGACCAACCAAGAATGGAAAATAAACCAATGAATCATAAAATAGTTATTTGGGAACTAAGGGTAACAATTAATTACTTACTTCTCTGTAATATTTTTTTGGTTAAAAGGTATAGTCACTTAAAGTCAGATGTAACTTAAAGATCACTTAGTCCAAATCATCTCTCCCAATCCCAATTTTATAAAAGAAAAAAAATTGAAGTCTAGTGAGAAGTGATTTGCCAAAGGTCACATAGGTAATGAGTAGCAGAGTCATTATTTTCCATATAAAATCTCCTTGCATTCTTTGCAACAATAGGAAATAAACTTATTTATTTCTGTTTTACAGGTGAGGAAGCTGGGGCCCAGAAAGATGAAATTATATAAAGAATCCTTGTTCTCTGCTCAAAGAATGTTTGCAATGCAATTTAAAATATTGAAATAGTATATATAATATGTAATATATTTATATTATTGAAATATTATACACATATTATATTTTCAAAGCTACCAGTGACATTATTATCCCCATTTGCATATGAAGAAACCAAAATTCTGAGAAATTATATAACTTGCCTATCATTTGAACACACCTCTTCTTGACATCAATTCTCTAGCATTCTCTCCATTAAACTATACTACTTCTTGAAACAGTAAATTAATAAACTCAATTTAAGTTTGTCAAAAAGCTTTCTGGTTGTTGTTTTCTTCATGCCTTATTCTTATGAATGACTTTCCTCCTACTTCCTTTAAGAAAGATAGTTTAAAGATTTGTCATTCTCAAACAGTATTAACCTTAACCAACTTTCATTCTTAATCTAAAGTATTCTATTTACCTAACTTGTAAAAAAATGGTGATTATTTTACCCAGTTTGAAAATGCTGAAATGCCCTAATCTTTCTTTGTAAAGTCTTTCAAAGGTAGTAATAACACAGAACCCAAGAGAGGATCTTTGTTTTCTAAATTCACGAATAGCAGTAAAGGTAATCAGGCTCTGACTTCCTGGAGAGAGAATAAATTGTGCAAATCTACAGAAAATATTCTCCCATCAACATGGATTTCCATAAGAAAGTATTCCAGAGTATATGATAAAATAGTTATTATCATAAGAATGAGGTTTCTGATCCTCAGTAAATTAGACACTTCCACATTTTAGCACTCTTGACATTTTTATGTTTCCATAACTTGCCTGGTCTTTTCTGATGTATCCCATAGGTATTTCTCTAGGATTCTAAATCTTTAGATAATAATTCAATATGAAATATTCTAAAATGCTGAATTTAATTACCCATGCACCCCAAAGATTTTAATAACTAGATCTCTCTTCTTTATATGTGTGTGTGTGTGTGTGTGTGTGTGTATTAAGCACATTTCTGATTGGCATTTCTCTATTATAATAAAAGTGGAAAAGCATATGATCTTTAAAAGAAAAAAGAATTATTGTATTATTTATTTTTTTCTGTAACTGACTAGGGCTACCACAAGAAAACATGAACACAATGAGTTTTTCTTTTCAGGAGGAGAGACTATACCCTTTCCAAATGATGTCTTTTCAGTCACAGAATCTCTGCAGATTTGAAATTTTAAGTGAAATTGTTTGTCATTAAAAAGGGAAGGCAGGCAAGCTGCAAGCATTTATTAATTGTTTACTTGGTGTGAGGGAATATGGTATGCACTGGGGATAAGAATACAAGTGAAAAGAAAGACAGTCCTTTGGAAATGCAACATATAAAGGAAACTAGAAGTGGTGGTGGTGGGAGGTGTTGAGTAGAAAGAGAAAGGTGAAAAGTTACAAAATCTAGAGAGCCAGCAAAGCCTGAAGGAGAAAGAAGCACAACATGTCTAGGTTCTTCCCCAAAATAGAGGTACTGGAAGGAGATAACCAGTGGGAGAAGCAAAGAGATGTTCAAGGATGAGAAGGCAGCTGAATATTGGTGATAAAGCCTGAAGAGGAAAAAGCAGAGTTGGGGAGGGGAGGCAGGGAGAATAATGAGTAGGAACAGCACATAGTATAAGTTAATGCCTGAAAATGAAATCCTGTTTTTTGGTCAGGTTTCTTAATGGAAATTTGACTGCTATTCTCTCTGTGGTGAAGCTTACATGGTGGGAGGGGCAGTCTCCCACATGTAGCATGAGGTTATCATTGTGTGGCTCAAAAGGAGGTAAAATGTATATCTTTAGCCTCTTCTCCCCCCACCCTTCTCCAAGAGAGACTTTAATTCTTACCAGGAGTGGAAGCAGCATATTGAGGTATAGAGGCTAGTCATTCTACTCTCTTCAGAGTGAAAGGAGACTGGGCTAGGATTATATCTATCTGCTACCTCAAATATTATTTGTTTGGAGTATAAAGTTTTCAGGTTCAAGCTAACTTTTTATTACTGTTTCAATATTAGGAGGAAAGTAGGATCAAAAGTTTTATATCCAAAGTTTGATTCCCTTTCTCACTAAACACCATTTCCAAAATAAACACACATAGCACTTAGCCAAGAAAATCAATTTGTGTAAATCGATAGCAAAAGAAAAATCAGAGAAAGTATACAGAGGAGAATATATACCAGACAACATAGCATGAAGGTGGTCTCCCATTGGGAGTGAGGTAACTCAGCACATCCAACAGAAATAATCCTAAATCTCAATGAAGGGGAAGTTCCTCATAATCTCTAGTGTAGCAAGCTGAGGATAGGGATAAAAGTCACTGTTACATGGTCTATGCAATAGGCATTCTTCATTCACTTGGTTTTTCATATGTGGTGAGTTAAGAAACTCCTGAGTCATTAAAAATCTTTTCATAAAATGTAGATTATCAAAGTATATAATCTCCCTACACCCCTATACGATATTAGCTGATCTCTTGTCCCCTCCCAGTAACTATCCTCAGGCATCATATTCTTTGTCTTCTCTGTATCAATTTTATGCTATAAATTATTCTTTCCTTCTTTAAAATCTGTCACTTCACAGAGAACAATGCCTTGGTTTTTCTTTTATTACTTTTAGTATTCATCTTTCTCAAGTCATCAGCAAGTATCTATAAAGTTACTACTATGTGTCAAGCACACTTCTCCCCTACCTGCTAAGTGTAGATATTACCTAAGGTCAGGTCCCATCTTCAATGTAATTTTTTTTTCTCTCTATACTCTCCTACTTCACAATTTCATCCCTTCTCTATGGATGACTCAATTTTTATCTCTGTAGACTGAACTCTCCTTTTGTATTTGAGTTTTGCATTTTAGCTACCTACTAAATATAACACTCCTTGCACTTGAAATTAAACTCATGTCTCCCCAAAACATTTTCTCTTCCCTGATTTTCACATTAATGTTACCTTTATCTCCTAAGATATCAAATTTGAAATTTTGGTCATTTTTATGCATGGTTATCTCTCAACTACCACCCCTCCACTATTCCCATTATGTGATATGATATGATGTGATTTGATATATGATATGATATGATGTTATATAAATATGTAGACTAAAAAGAAGAGACATATATGTATATATAGGTAAAATGAAGAGACAAACGTGAAAAGGAATAGATACATACATATACAGTCATATGTCTCTTCCATTTAGCAAAATCAGCTAATGTATCAACCATGTCTGACACCATATTCAACATCCCATAACAATTTTTCCTCCCTTGTACAAAAAAGCAGAGGTAATTGACCTTTCTCAAAAGTTTCCGGTTTTTGTTTTTGTTTTTGTTTTTGTTTTTTTTTTTGGCTCAGATTCACTTTAGCCCACTCATCATTACAATGGTCACAAATGTTCAGATTCCATAAAAGTTTGGACAATATGATGAATCTCTGTCTTTTTTAATTCATGTTTAGCTATTATACTTACATCATAATGAGATTTTTATGTATTTGTTCATTTAAACTATTGTAATCATTATGTATATTGTTTTCTTGATTCTTCTTATTTCTTTCCTTATTTGTCTTCCCCTACTTTTTAAAAATTCTTCATATTCACTTTTTTATAATGTAGCATATCCCTTAACACTCATACAGTACAATATGTTTCATAATTTCTCAAATGATGGATGTGTATATATATATATATATATATATATATATACACATACATATAACTACTTGAAGATTGAATGAAAGAACATTTTCAACTGGTGCTATAAAGAAAGGCCTTTTATTGGCATACAAAAGGTAGGATTTCTGGTATTTCTGCCAGAAATAGCAATGTGGGCAAAAGTGTCAGAGTTGAACAATCTCTGGTCATATAAGTGGTAATTGGGAAGTTGAATACTCCATTGGGTTAAAGTTTCTTCGTCATTACAAAGAGAATGCAAGGAATATGTTGATGTACATGGCTATTTCTTTGTCACTTGGACATACTTGGGGTATATATTTAGCAGTCAGAGAGACCTTGACATTTTAGTGCATTTTTAGTATTATTCCAAATTACTTTCCAGAATGATTGACCCAATTTATAGCTCCAAAAATTTTATCATTGTGTTGTCTTTCCACAGTACCTACAGCATAGACTATTCTTATTCACTACATCTTTTTTTGTTATTATTTTCTTTGTTTAGAGATGAAACATGATCTGTTTTGATTTGTATTTCTCTTATTGCTTCTCTGGAGCATTCTTTCATGTGGTTATAATATTTGTCATTTTTCCTTTGAAAAATCTTTGTTTATATGTCTCTGATCACTTTATTCTTTTGGGAATAGCTATTTGTCATATCTTGAATATTAGAGCCTTAACAAAAATATTTGAGGCTAATTTTTTTCATATTAAAATTTTCCTCTTTATTCTAGCTAAATTAACTTGGTCACTGAAAAAGATTTTCAATTTCATGTAATTGAAATTATCTGGTTTATCTTTTGTGATCACCTCTCTGTCTCTGTCTCTGTCTCTCTGTCTCTGTCTCTATCTATCTATCTATCTATCTATCTATCTATCTATCTATCTATCAATCTATCTCTCTTAAAGAAATCTCCCCAATAACATAGACCAGTATATTCAGTCATATCTTAACCTCTTATTTAGATAGAATGCTTAATAAAAACCTCTAGTAGCATAAATTATCCTTAGGATGGATCATAGTTTTAACTGTTGACCTTGGGTGAGGTCCTGCCTTGTCATTCCCTGGGCTTTTATAATCTGGACAAAGATATTTGAAAATTTTAGGGATTTCCACTTCTGGAAGCCAAGATGGCAAAGTAAAAAAGGTAGATACTCACCCTCCCCTATCAACCTCTGAAAGCCCAGAAAATATCACCCCAGGAAAACCCTGGAACAGCTAAACCAGAAGAAAGATGAAGAGCTTCAATGCAGTAGCCCAGGTAGCTTAAGGGATTAACGGGAAATTGCCCTGCGGGAAGGGGAGCAGTACAGAACAGGAGGCACACCAGCCAGCTAGTGGAAAGCCACACTTTAACCCACCAGGAGGAGATCCTGGTGCCTCGGCATTCTACAGCAAAAGAGTCTCCCAACGCCTCAGCAAAAATAAGGGAAGCAGCACTACAAGGGCCCAGTCAGATAAACACCCTGCAACATTCACCTGAAAGGAGCTAAAGAAAGCTGAAGTAAAGGAAAAGCAGGCAACCTAGAGTTGCCCAAGAGTTCCATCCTTGCTGATTCCAGTCAAACACCAGGTAAGCTATCAGAACCCTACAGCCTCCAACCGCCAACCAGGAGGAGATCCCGAAGCCCAGGTGGTCGAGCAGGCAAACGCCAACAGCTGTACCTCTGAGCGCCTCAGTGAGGGTGGGGTAACTGGTGGAAACCAGCTCAGAAAACCACCAGGTGCCTCAGCATTTTACAGCAAAGGAGTTCCCAGTACCTCAGCAAAACTAAGGGAGGCAGCACTACAAAGGGCCTCAGGCAGATAAACACCCAACAGTACCCATCTAAAAGAAGCTGAATAAAGCTAAAGGAAAGGAAAAGCAGGCAACCTAGATTTGCCTGAAAGTCTCAGCCTTGCTGATTCCAGTCCAACACCAGGTAAGCTGCCAGAAACCTACAGCCTCCAATTGCCAACATCAGAGGCCCCAGCACACAAAGCCAGTGACCAAGACCTAGGCTCCCAACACAAGAAGCTTGGGTCAGTGCCCTTTGCTCCTCAGCAGGAAAGCTCAATCTCTTTAAAGGCCAAGGAAGAAAGAAACACCATGAGTAAAAAGAAATGTACTGTAGATTCATATTATGAGAAGAGTGAAGATCAAGACAGAAATTCTGAGGAGGACAACGTTGTCAACAAGCCCACATCTGCAACCTTGAAAGAGAATATGAACTGGTATGAAGCTCAAAAAGCCTTCTTGGATGAGCTCAAGAAGGATTTTAAAAGTCAAATGAGTGAGGTAGAAGAATTCTTAAAAAATACAATTGGCCAATTAGGAAAAAAAAATACATTGAAGAAAACGAGTCCCTAAAAACCACAACTGACTAACTGGGAAAAAAAAGTACACTGAAGAAAACAAATCCCTTAAAAACACAATTGGCCAATTGGGGAAGGAAGTACAAAATCTAATAGAAGAAAACAATTTGTTAAAAATTAGAATTGAGGAAATGGAAACTAATGACTCTATGAGAGAGCAAGAATAAGTCAAACAGAAACAAAAAAAAAATGAAAAATATAGATGAAAATGTAAAATACTTCACTGGTAAAACAACTGACCTGGAAAATCAATCTAGGAGAGACAATTTAAAAATTATTGACCTACCTGAAAATCATGATGAAAAAAAATAGCCTGGACAGCATCTTTCAGGAAATAAAGGAAAACTGCCCTGAAGTCCTAGAACCAGAAAGTAAAATAGTCATAGAAAGAAACCACCATTCACCTCCTGAAAGAGATCCCAAATTGAAAACACCAAGGAATATAATACCAAATTCCAAAATTACCAGGTCAAAGAGAAAATACTGTAAGCAGTTAGAAAGAAACAATTCAGATATCATGGAACCAGAGTCAGGATTACACAGGACCTTGCAGCTTCTACATTAAAACATCATGGGGTGTGGAACAGGATATTCTGTAAGGCAAAGGAGCCTGCATTGCAGCCAAGGATCACCTACCCAGCAAAAATGAGCATGATCTTTCAGGGGAAGAGACAGATATTCAATAAAATAAGGGAGTGCCAAACCTTCCTGACAAAAAGACCAGAGCTCAACAAAAAATTTGATCTTCAAGAAATAGACATAAAATAGAAATCTTCAAGAAATAGACATAAAAAGGTAAATGGGACAGAAAGATACAATATGTTGTTAATAAGTGCAAACTATTTACATCCCTACAAGGGAAGATGACACTTGCAACTCTTGAGAATTGTATTGTTATTACACCATGTTAAAGGAGTATACATAAAGGGGGTGGATATAAGTTGACTTTGATGTAATGATAAAAAAAAATCTAATCAAGTGGGTTAAATGGATCCAAGTAAGTGGATTAATCTAATCTAAGAAAATGTACTGAGAAAGGAGGAGGCAGACAACAGTAAATTACATTACAGGAAAAGACACAAAAACCTATTACAGCAGAGGAAAAGAAAGGAGGAGGATTGTGAGGGACTGTCTGATGTTGGCAGCTGCCAGGTAGATGTTGTGGCAAGATTGGGGTAGAATCTGGGTATTTGGAAGTCGAGGCAGGGGCTGTGGTAGGCAGAATTGTGGTGAACTGGGATGGGCTGGGTACGGAGAAGCCCTGAGGCAGTGGGCAGTGCTATGTGAGATAAGCTGGGTGCAAGAAAGTAGCCCGGAGCATGTGCTCCTGAGGCAAGGGGCGGTGCCACGTGGGAGTGGGACGGCAGAGGATGAGTTCCCTTTGCTTAGTCCCCTCCCTAAATGCATCGTCAACCCCAGACGCCTCCTTCCTCTGACCTTCCTGACTTCCTGGGTCCCTTTGTGTAGCACTGACCCCAGACGCCTCCTCCCAGTATCTGGGCCTGACTTCCTAGGTCACGTACTCTTTGTCTATGCACTAATCCCAGATGCCTCCTTCCTGTATCCAGTCGTGGCCTCCTGTGTCACTCCCTCTCCCTTGGTGTGCTAAACTCAGACAGCCCCTTCCGGTATCTGACCCTACAATCATTGACTAGTAGGCGGGCTGAGGAGGAGGGGCTAAGTAGGTACTGAGGAACGGTCGAGGTCGGGAGTGCTCTCTCTTTGCTCCTGCTCTGTTGCTCTGGCCTTCCTGCTTGGCCTTGCTATGATGGCCTTGCTGTGATGGCCTCTGAATAAAGCTCGGGTGTTGGCAGCCTGCTGATGGGTCGTCTCTGTGTGTGTATCCGGGTAGGCACCGAAGACTGGTAAGTATGACTCTGGCAGCCTGCTCCTTATAGGAGGAGAGTATTTGGCGCGGCCGGCACAAGGTCAGCGCCGCCGGTACAGAGGATGAGCATTGTTTGAACCTCACTCTCATCAGATTTAACTCAAGAAGGGAATAACATAATCAGGTATAGAAATCTAACTTGCCCTATAGGTAGTAGGAGGGAAAAGGGGAAAGAAAAGGGAGGGGGGATAGAAGGAAGGGAAGAAACAGTAAGGGTAAAGGGGAAGAAAAGGGAAAGAGCTAATAGAAGGGAGGAGGGACTGAGGGAGGCAGTGGTTGAAAGCAAAAACGCTATGAGAAGGGAAAGGGAGAAAGGAGAAAGAAAAGTATAAATGGGGGGGAAGATGGAGAGGAAGACACAGATAATAATCATAACTGTGAATGTGAATGGGATGAACTATCCCATAAAATGGAAGCAGATAGCAGAATGGATTAAAAACCATAATCCTACAAAATGTTGTTTACAGTAAACACATTTGAAAAAGAGTGACACAAGAAGGGTAAAGGTAAAAGACTGGAGCAGAACATGTTCTGCTCCAGCTAAAGTAAAAAAAAAAAAAGCAGGGGTAACAATCCTGATCTCAGAGAAAGCAAAAGCAAAAATAGATCTTATCAAAAGATGTAAGGAAGGAAACTACATCCTGCTAAAAGGCACCATAGACAATGAAGTAATATCATCACTAAACATATATGCACCAAATGATATAGCATCTAGATTCTTAGAGGAGAAGTTCAGGGAGTTACAGGAAGAAATAGAGAGCAAAACTATACTAGTGGGGGACCTCAACCTTCCAATCTCTGAAATAGATAAATCTAACCACAAAATAAACAAAAAAGAAGTTAAGGAGGTGAATAGAACTTTAGAAAAGTTAGGTATGATAGACCTCTCGAGAAAACTGAATGGGGGTAGAAAGGAATATGCTTTTTTCTCAGTGGTACATGGCACATACACAAAAATTGACCATGTACTAGGGCATAAAAACCTCACAATCCAATGCAGAAAGGCAGAAATATTAAATGCATCCTTTTCAGATCATGGTGCAATAAAAATTATATGTAATAAAGGGCCATGGAAAGATAGACTAAAAAAATTGGAAACTAAATAATCTAATCCTAAAAAAGATTGGTCAAACAACAAATCATAGAAACAATCAATAATTTCATTCAAGAGAATAACAATAATGAGACAACATACCAAAACTTATGGGATACAGCGAAAGCAATTCTTAGGCAAAGTTTTATACCTCTAAAGGCTTACATAAATAAAAAGGGAAAAGAGGAGATCAATGAATTGGGCATACAACTAAAAAAAACTAGAAAAAGAATAAATCAAAATCCTCAATTAAACACCAAATTAGAAATACTGAAAACCAAAGGAGAAATTAATAAAATTGATATTAAGAAAACTATTGAGCTAATAAATAAAACTAAGAGCCGGGTTTATGAAAAAAAAAACAATAAAATAGATAAACCTTTGGTTAATTTAATTAAAAAAAAAAGAAAGAAGAAAACCAAATTACTAGTATCATGAATGAAAAGGGTGAAGCTACCACCAAGGAAGAAGAAATTAATACAATAATTAGGAACTATTTTGCCCATCTGTATGCCAACAAATTTGACAATCTTAGTGAAATGGATATATATTTCCCAAAATATTAATTGCCCAGATTAACAGAAAAGGAAGTAAAGTATTTAAATAACCCCATCTCAGAAAAAGAAATTGAACAAGCCATTGATGAACTCCCTAGGAAAACATCTCCAGGGCCGGATGGATTTACATGTGAATTCTATCAAACATTTCAAGAACAATGAATTCCAACACTCTATAGACTATTTGGGAAAATAGGTGAAGAAGGAGTCTTACGAAATTCTTTTTATGATACAAATATGGTGCTGATACCTAAACCAGGAAGATTCAAAACAGAGAAAGAAAATTATAGATCAAGTTCTCTAATGAATAAAGATGCAAAAATTTTAAACAAAATATTACCAAATAGATTACAGCAACTTATCATAAGAATAATACACTATGATCAGGTAGGATTTATACCAGGAATGCAGGGCTGGTTCAATATTAGGAAAACTATCAACATAATTGATCATGTCAACATCAAAACTAACAGAAACATCATTTTCATCTCAATAGATGCAGAAAATGCTTTTGACAAACTACAACACCCATTCCTATTAAAAACACTAGAAAGCATAGGAATAAATGGAGTCTTCCTTAAAATAATAAAAAAAAAAATCTACCTAAAACTTCAGCAAGCATCGTATGTTATGGGTAGAAGCTAGAAGCATTTCCTATAAGATCGGGGGTGAAACATGGATGTCCATTATCACCACTGTTGTTCAATATCATACTGCAAATGTTAGCTTTAGCAATGAGAGAAGAAAAAGAAATTGAAGGTATTAGAATAGGCAAAGAAGAAACAAAGCTATCACTCTTTGCAGATGACATGATTATATATTTAGAGAAGCCTAGAGAATCAAATAAAAAACTACTTGAAATAATAAAGAACTTTAGCAAAGCTGCAGGCTATAAAATAAATCCACATTAATCATGAGCATTTCTATATATTACCAACAAAGTCCAACAGCAAGAGATACAAAGAGAAATTCCATTTAAATTGACTGTAGACATTATAAAATATTTAGGAGTCTACCTACTGAAACAAACCCAGGAACTTTATGAACACAATTGCAAAACACTTTTCACACAAATAAAGTCAGATATAAATAATTGGAAAAACATCAGTTGCTCATGGGTAGGCTGAGCTAATATAATAAAAATGACAATTCTACCTAAGCTAATTTACTTATTCAGTGCCATACCAATCAAACTACTGAAAAATTATTTTATAGAGTTAGAAAAAAAATTAACAAGATTCATTTGAAAGAACAAAAGGTCCAGAATATCAAGGGAACTAATGAAAAGAAATGCAGGGGAAAGTGGCCTACCTATTCCAGATCTTAAATTATATTATAAAGCAGCAATCATCAAAACTGCTTGGTACTGGCAAAGAAATAGAGTGATGGATTAGTGGAATAGATTAAATATGCAAGACACAGTAGGTCAATGCCTATAATAATCTTTTATTTGATAAACCCAAAGACCCCGGCTTCTGGGATAAGAACCCACTCTTTGAAAAAAACTGCTGGGAAAACTGGTAAAGAGAATGGCAGAAACTAGGCATAGACCAAAATCTCACACCATATACCAAAATAAAGTCAAAATGTGTTCATGATTTAGACATAAAGGCTGATACTATAAGTAAGCTGGGAGAGCAAGGAATCGTTTACCTAACAGATCTATGGAGAACAGAAGAATTCATGAACAAACAGCAGATAGAGAACATTATGAAATGCAAAATGGATAATTTTGATTACATTAAATTGAAAAGTTTTTTCACAAACAAAGCCAATGCAACTAAGATTAGAAGGAAGGTAGAAAATTGGGAAAGAATTTTTACAACCAATCTTTCTGATAAGGGCCTCATTTCTTAAATATATAGAGAATGAAGTCAAATCTATAAGAATACAACTCATTCCCCAATTGATAAATGGTCAAAGTATATGAACAGGCAGTTCTCAGATGAAGACATTAAAGCCATTTATAGTCATATGAAAAAATACTCTCAATCACAATTGATTAGAGAAATGTAAATCAAAATAACTCTGAGGTACCACATCACCACCACGTCAGATTGGCCAACATGACAAAACAGGAAAATAATAAATGTTGGGAAGATGTGGGAAAATTGGAACACTAATGCATTGTTGGTGGAGTTGTGAAATGATCCAATCATTTTGGAGAGCAATTTGGAGCTATGCCCAAAGGCCTATCAAAATGTGTATACCCTTTGACCCAGCAATAGCCCTCTAGGGCTATATCCCAAAGAGCTCATACAAATGGGAAAAGGACCCACATGTACAAAAATATTCATAGCAGCTCTTTTTGTGGTGGCAAAGAATTGGAAATGGAGAGGATGCCCATCAATTGTGGAATGGCTGAGCAAGTTGTGGTATATGAATGTAATGGAATACTATTGTGCTATAAGAAATGATGAACAGGCTGTCTTCAGAAAGACCTGGAAAGACTTGTATGGTCTGATGCTGAGTGAAGTGAACAGAAGCAAGAGAACATTGTACACAATAACAGCAACGTTGTGCAATGACTAATATTGATAAACTTAACCCTTCCCAGCAATACAAGGATCTAAAACATCTCCAAAGGCCTCATGATGGAAAATGCTATCCACATCCAAAGAAAGAACTATGGAAGTTGAAATGCTATTTTTTTTTCTCTTCTATTGAGTTTTGTTTCCTCTTTCTGGTGGTTCTTCCTATTGGTTCTAATTTTTATTTAGAACATTACTAATGTGAAAATATGTTTAATAGGAATAGCCTATATAAGATTGTGCACCATCTTGGGGAGAGTGGTGGGGAGGAAGGGGGAGAAAAGTTTTAAACTCAAAAGCATGTGGAAGTGATTGTTGATAAATCAAAATAAATTAATAAAAAAATAAAAAATATTTTTGAAAATTAATTATCTCTTCCATCATATTAGAAGTTACCAATTAGAGTCTTCATTGTTCCAGCCATAGTTTTGGTTCTAGAGAGAAGTCTCAAACCCTGTGTGTGTATTTTTTTTAATTATTTCATTTGTTTGGTTTTGTATCCCATCTTGGCCTCTGACATTTCCTTACTCATCCTCAGCTCTGATCTTCCAGCATCTGTCACCATTTCCCTTTACCCAATCTTGCTTTATATACTTTGTCTTACCACTAATGCTCTGGATTAAAAATACTTTCAATGTTCCTACATACTCATTCTCTTTAGTGATGAGATGAAGGAACATGCCATTGAGGGCGTTTTCTTGAGTATTCCTTCCTTATCTTTTAATCATGCAATGCTCATCCCTAAAAGAGACATCAATCATTTCTTTACTAACTCATTTCAATTGAAGAACTATAAAGAATACCTTTTAAAATTCATATTTTGATGCAAATCCAATTTAAAACCCAATTCAAACACTTACCTAATTATTTAAAATGTTGGATACTAAAAAAAAATTGACACTTTATTAGAGCACTTGCCAAATAATTCTCTTGGTGAAGCAATTTGTAAATCTTTCAGTTCAAGTTGTTGAGAATTTACTAAGGAGAATACATATAATAATTCTTTGTATATTTATACATACACAAACACATATGTGTATGTATATATATGTACATATATATGTATATAGAGAGAGACAGAGACAGAGACAGAGAGAGGCAGAGACAGACAGAGAGAGAGAGAGAGAAAGCATGCATGCCAAGTCATGAAGGAAGATGATCTTGCAGGAGATTTCATTATTTTTGAAGAATAGAATGGAATTTTCTCTCCTAACAGGATTGAATCTAATCACATGGGGGTTCTATGGCCTCCAGGTATCAGCATCCAACTTAACTCTCTTTCTCTTTCTTCTTTTCTAGCAAAGAATAAACCAGAGGGAGAAGCCTACATGTTTTTTAGTTGATCAAGAATCTTAAAAAGTCAACGGAGGCATTCTGTTCATTCATTGTATTATTGTAGCAATGGTGTAGCAAAAAAAGACTTCCTGGCAGTTTAGAGAAAAAGCAGGAAGCATTTGAATACCAAACTCTCCTGAAACCAGCTAAACCAAGTGTAGTCCTAGGAGAGTTTGCCTGAAGAGTAGGACTCAGGGCAAGTTAGAAAGCAGCATTTTAATCAAAGTTTATGTATAAAGTATGAGTTGTAATAAAAATAAGGGAAATAAATTTTCCTACAGAAACATTATTCAATTTTTGTTATGATTATCTCACTTAGTGATTGTATATTTGTATGAACACCTATGTTCCCCCTTAAGAATCCAGTAATAAATCTGTAAATCCAGATGGATCAAGCAGATAGATGTTTTAGTAATCTCAGATGATGCACCTTTCTAATAGAATCTGTAGATCATAATAAACCCAAAGCATGTACTTACAGTAGCACCTACTAGGTCAGTTCACTCAACATCCAAGAAAAATTATCTAATGAAGAAAGAATAGCCCCTGAAGAAGGAGACCTACCCAGCCTGTTGAAAAAAGTGCTAGAAACAATCAAAATTCAAATAATTATTTCCCAAGTTTATATTTAATATGAAAGGCCTGTTGTCTTCCTACATAATATCTTAAGTTCTTCATCTCTTGAGCTATTCTAAACATAATAAGATAGAGAAAAGCAGTCATTTCCATTGTGGAACACATCTCAGGCCTACTGGAGTGGGTGAAGAGTTCTATCTTTGACCTCTCAGAGAATCTTCTGCTGTCTGCACCATTTTCTTTATTGCTTATTTCACTATTCCCCTTGGCATCATTTACGGTCTAGACTGATTACTTTTCTCTGAACTATGCATCCTATTTCCCATTTCTGTCTTAGAATAGGTTGTTCCCTGAGCATCAAATGCATTTCTTCTTCACCGATCCCTCTTAGAATTCTAGCTTCTTTGCAGGCTCTGTCAATTCACATGTCACTTGCTATGGGAAGTCTTCCCTGATTCCCTTAGTTTCTGTACTCTCTACCTTCTCAAATAATCATATTTATACTTTTTAATGGTATATTAACCTATAACATTTAAGCTTCTTGAGGACAGGGATTGGCTTTTGTTTTGCTTTTGTGTCACCAGTGTTTATGACAATAGTGTGCACATAATATTTACTTAATCATTGCTGGTTGGATTGTGTTAACTGGATTCCCACATTACTTGAGTAGGCATCAATAAACTGTTCATTTGGATAATAAGATCAAATTATTTAACAGCCAATATTAATCTGCCATCTGTGATGATTGAGTAGTAGTGTTGAGTAGCAGTAGTAGCCACTGATGTGGCTGCTAATAACTAACTGAATAGGGCTATTAAAGAAATAAACTGAGCATTAGTAAATATAACCTCAGACTTTAAGAAATTGAAGTATATCTTTTATAAGATGATTTTCATAACTGTCCCATAAAACTTAACCTCATAGCATTGCCTAAATGTCATGGAGAGATAAATGTTCATCACCAGAACTCATTTCCTCTAGCTCTTAAAAAATAAGCAAAAACAAAAGCAAAACTTTACTACTGATATTTCTTTGTACTTACGTTTCCACCCAAAACATCTACTTTTCTAATTTTAGAAAATAGTGGATTTGACAGATAATTATGAGGGACACGAACATATAAGAGGAAACAAATTATCCTGGAAGTCAGTTGATCATTTATTCAATAAACATTCATTAAACACTTACTATGGGTCAAAACTAGTTCCAAGCCAGGGGATTTTAAGAAAGTCTCTTCATCATATTAAAATTTGGCTTCTTCATTCATAAAATTAAGGGACCAAACTAGATGATCCTTTTGGTCTCCTGCTGCTATAAGGTACTGCATTTATAATTTGACCTCTAACAGTGAATACTTTGGTCCCCATTTCCTAAGTGATTTGGGATTGGAGTTGTATAAGAATGAGGTATATTATTTTTCATCCTTCCCCAAGGGTTCTCTGGTATCTTTAGAGGAGTTTGAGGGTACCTAGTAAATTCCATTGTCTTAATTCCACATCAATTGTGTTCTCTCAATTTTAGGGGTCCAGTATTCCAGTTTCATTTATCCATTTAACATTCAGATTATTTTTTACAAAGGAATATTTCCTTCAAATCTATAGCAAGGATAAACATATAAACATTCCCCCAATCAGCTGGGTGACATAATCCTGTTTTATACATTTATACAACCATGGCTTCTGGGAAGAGGAGGGGATTAGGTTTATTTTGCTCAGATTCTGTTTAGCGTTAATCCCACTAAATTTCAAGTCCAACCTCACTCTTAGCCCCACATTTGTTCTGGCACCCTGGCTTCCACTCTTGTGTCATAAACTTTTCTGACCTCCTAAATTTTCTTAGGACAGAAAAAAATATATCACCTTGACCTTTTGTTGACTCTGCTGCTTTAAAATTTGATTTGAGATATTATTTTAAAGTTGTTTGGAGGGAAATATCTGTAGATTTCAGCTGGGTGGCTGCTCCTAATCTGCCATATTAACTTTATTGAGTTCCATTTTAATGGAGGTATCTGAATAGAAAATATCTTACTATTTTTAGAGAATGCTTTAGAATAGTTTCATGTATTGGACATTCATGTAAAGAAAATGAACTTTTAGCCCTCTTCAAACTCTGAGAACACTGGTCAATTGACAATGTTCTAACCAAATATGCAAAGTAGTGGAGTAACTTTGCGTTTTTTTTTTTTCCAGTATGGATATTTAGACTAATCTCACTTGCAGTGTTGATCAATATGAATTTCATTTGGAAAACTTTGCAGTGTGTTACATAATGAATGCAATATCATCATCTAAGAAGTTTTGAAGAATCTTACCATCAACAGATAGGGACTTTATTTTGGAGGTCTAACAGAACATATTCATCAATGTGTATGTATATACACACATGTGTGTATGTTCATGTATGCACATACATACATATGTATGTATTGTTGTTGGTGGTAGTCTTTTGTTTTTGAAGAAGACCAATGACATAAAGAGGTGATGTTTTGACTTGTGCATGAATTGCATTTAAGTGAGGCAGTTACACAAAGTCATTAGCCTTATTCGCTCTCCCAGAGTCATCAAAGAAGAGCAGCAAGACAAAATTCAGGATGACTGGCAATGGCCTGGGATGCAATGGATGAGCTTGGTGTTTTTGGTGTCTGAACAATCTCTAAGCATTCCACTGCACCTGTTTCAGCCTCCTTCATGGCTATTGGAACAAATTATTCTCATCTACCCATTCTGTCAGGAAAAGTTTCAACATACTTGGGGTAGACATCTCTCTAATTCACCAACAGTTTTGAGGCCTGTAGGTTATCTTCAACCTGGTTTAGGCCAACTGCCAAGAAGATTTTACTAGAGGGTGGTTACTGCACATGCTACAGCTTCTTGGAACCACAGGTGAGAGTTGGGTGAAGATGGACACAAAGCTTGATGAGCAGCCTGGCAACGGTTCTCAGCGAGCCATCACCAGAGGTGTCAGTCCTCCCTGAACTCCCCACAAACCCTTACATACCATGTACATACATGTATACACAAACACATACATACAATAATTACCTAGGCTTTGGCAAGGGATCATAAATTGAACCCAGATTTATATAGGAGGAGATAGATGATAGCCTTATCACACCTTTTCCAAATTGATATTCCAATAAGAGCATCATTGTACCCACGCGAAGTCCTCTATTATAGCCTTAAACATCAACATAAATGTTGCAATGCTGAAGGCCTGCAAATGTTTTTGTTGCTTGTTGAGTTATTTTTCAGTCATGCCTGACTCTGACCCCATTTAGAGTATTCTTGGCAAAGATACTGGAGTGGTTTGCCATTTCCTAGTCCAGCTCATTTTACAGATGAGGAACTGAGGTAAACAGGGGTAAGAGACTTTTCCAGGGTCACACAGCTAGTGTCTGAGGCCAGATTTGGACTCACAAAGAGGAGTCTTCCTGAGTCCAGGCCTAGCACTCTATCCAATGAGCCATCTAGCTGCAAGTGTTGTTAGCTTCCTATAACATTTACTAACCTGGGAACTCTGGTTTCTCTGCTTACATTATGACTGCTTTTTTCTGACCTCTTGATCCAGTAAATTAACTTATTTTTCTTTACTTCTCTAAAGCTTACAATGTACTATCATCACAACAAACCTGTGAAGTAGACAGTAACTCTATTATTATTCCCATTTTCTAATGAGTAAACCAAGATTCTGAGAAGGTAGATGACTTTTCCAAGGTTACACAGATTGCGTCAGAGCTGGGATTTGAACCCAAGGGGTTATTGGTATAAGCACAATAGTGCCCTTGGTGTGAAGAACAAATGAAATAATATATGTAAAGCACTTGGAAAAATTTAAAGAGCTATAAAAATGGTAGTTATTATTTCCACTGTGCTATATCACCTGTATGATATATAAAATCTCTCTAATGGAATATCTACTTCACTATCTGTCATTCCACTTACCTCAATAACTTGGATTTCTTGATGTGCGGAGAAACTTAGACTTTGGTTAATGTACCTTAGATACCAGTTTAGTCTCCACTTATCTTCCCCCATCTCAACTCCAGTGGCAACCTTAAGGACTAGTATACATGATCATAGGATTATAGGATCAGTGGTTTAAAGTTGGAAGAGACTGTACAGAGATTTTGCCCAATAGCTTCATTTTATAGATAAGGATACTGAGGACCGGGGAAGTTGTGACTTGCCCAAGATCACAACAAAAGCAAATTGACATAGATAGGATTCAATCTCATCTCTTTTGACTCAAAGTCCAGCACTCTCTCAGCTGGACCACATTGGAGGAGGATGTGATTAGGCAAAATCCCAAATGATCCAATCAAAAGAAATCTTATTTGAGTCATTCTAAAAATAAGAACTAAAAAAGAAAAAAAAAAAGAAAAGAAAACATATTAACAAGATCAACAGGAAATGTGATGGACATGAATATGGGAGTTTTTGCCTTGAGACAAGTATATAAAAACCAGTATTGTTATAACAAAAGTAGTGGATTTAAATGAGGTTATGACATCTCATCAAGGTTTATACATTCAGAAAAGAAATGACTAAGCAAATACCCTAACCTAAGTAGGAGTCATGAAAAACTATTACCTTGAAATGTGAGAGCCTTGAATGTTAGGACAGCCTCCTGTTACTGTAATATTTCTTCTGAATAATTATTGGCATTTTTCTTTCTCAGTGCACTCTATGTATGACTGCTGTGTTAAAAGGATTGCATCTGACTCCCACTGGCTTACCCCATCAGCAATTCACGCTGTGTTGGCACATTGTGAATGGAGTAAATAATGCATAACTAGCTCCCTGGGGGATGCTTAAAAGTGGTGGCTACACATATTTTGTCATGTTGAGAAATAGCAATTATTTTTCATAGTGGTGTTCTAAGAAATAATGAGTAGGAAGAGTCTGTATTCACATTGACCAATTTCCTTTATTTACACAAAGAGAATAAGAAGATGTTAGGTGGCAGCTAATTTCAGAACTGTCATAGGCTTGATTGGTCTCTTCTTCTGGGTAGAGGAAGGGTGCTTGGAAAGTACATACCAATACCTTTAGGATACCTACATAATTTTGACTTCAAATGACTTTGACTTCAAAATGGGTAGAAAGAAGTGGTAAATCCCAATGTATGGCATACTGGCCCCTGGTGACCTGTAAAGCTGAATATTTTAGGAAGGCAGGTTGTAATGAAAACAACATTGCACTATGAATCAGGAGATGTAGATCCTAGTCGATACTGAAAACAAAAAAGGTAAATAACTTTTCTAGGTCTCAGTTTGTGATCTATAAAATAAAGGAGTTAGATTTTTATATCTCTTCTAGCTTTAAGTTCATATGTGGTTATATAATTGCAGAAGGCTATTAATGGCATTTCCAAGTTAGGTATTACAATATTATAATTTTGTAGTCAAAAGATTGATCCATCATAACTAACCATTCACCTGAGACATTTCTAATTGATTTATTCAGCCCATTCCTTGTGGCTCAATTCCTCTCAGAATGTTATGCATATTATCTTAATAAAGGCTTAATAATAGCTAATATTTATATAGTAGTTTAAGTATTATAAAACATGTTTACACACATTAAAACATTTACAAAGGTTGTTAATTACTTGAGATAAGGTAAAATAATTGACCTATAGTAATCCTTAATTTTTCTTACATTAAAACTTTTAATATGCAATATATCCTTTTGTTGAAATCACTTGTTTTACATGATTTGGCAGTGAGTTCACAAGACATCATGAAACAACATTTCTATCACATTATATGTTAAGCATATCTTTGTCATATTTGTCACATTGTACGTCAAGCATATCAGCCTAGCCCTGATTAGGCAGATAATTGTTTCCAATGCAGTTTGAATAAGTCAAGTTCCCAGGACACTGAAATGTCTTTACCTCAATTTCTTGGATTTTTTTTTTAACAAATAAACTACTTTTTTTTCCAAATTGATAGCAAAATAGAAGGCAAAGAAAATATACATATGAGAATCTATACCAGAAGATACAGCACAAAAGAGCTCTCCCATTATCAATGTGGTATCTCAGCTCAATCTTGGAAAAATTTCCTAATGATTACTACAATAATATATGATACAAGTTTGTATCAGGGCTATGCTGGAACCATCTCAACACAACTAGTGAGATTTATTTTTAATTTAAGTATAAACATGTATATCTTGCAAATTTGCAAATGCCATAAATCAGGGCGTGATTCATTGTTTGGCTAACTGGTTAGCCTGAAGAAAGTGAGTGAATATTGTTTATAATGCAGGATATTCACATAAGTATATTGTGTGCAAAAATCTTTTTTTGACAGCTGGTTGTCAAATATTTATCAGAATACCATTGGTTTTAATGCATCACTTCATCTCCATATGGGAATTTCTGAAATTCTGGAGTCTTTCTGATTATGATCATATTATATATTCATCAGAGTCTATTACTTCTGCACTGGAGACAAGATTTCCTGTCACACTGGAAGTTAAAAAGAAAAAAAATGCTTTTTTTTAGATGAATATCTTAAAGTTTGAAGAAGATGTTTACATCATAATGATTCACCTTGACTTCTTTGGCCAAAACAGCTTAATGTGAACTTATATGAAATTTTGACTTTAATCAATTACCCTGTGAAGGGAAGTTTGAGGCTCTTACTATTGGGGAGTAATGGATAAAAAAATACGTAGTAATAGCCAGAAAGAGTTCTTGGCCAAACCTATGTTGTTGCAACTCTATGGCTCAGTGTATCCTAATTTATATTAGAGTTTGTGTTCCCTCCTTTCCTCCTCTATTAATCAGCTTCTTAAGAGCAGGTACTTCATTTTCTTCATCATTGTATCAACCTCTGTGTTAGCACAGAATATAGGAGATGTTCAATACTCATTTGTTAAGTTTCACTGAATTGAATTGAAAGGAATATGCTCTTCACTCTGTACTGTATGCAATCTCATCAGAAAGAAAGAATCCTAGACTATGGGAATACAATGAAATAAACTCTTATTTCATCCAACTTTGACTCTTGTCTGTCATTTATCTACACTGTGCTCACCTCATAGAGCAGTAGCATTCCAGATCATTATTTTCATTTTCCCAAACTCTCAGAATTCTATATAATATTTACCAAGTTTCATAAATGTTTATCTATATTTTACAGATGGAAAACCTATGGCAATAAGATATTAGGACAGGTCTCCAGTGAATTAGCAGAAAGCAAATGGGCTATACACTGTATGCTCAGCATTACCCTGCCATGTCTTAGGAGAGCTTCAATGCAAACACAGCTGCAAGCCCAGTGCATAGCTATTTACCATTGGAACTACATGAGTGCAGGGAATTTTCAACTTTAAATAGGAATTTATTGGTCTCTATTAAATGTAATAAAGAACTTACTCCATTGACTCATTGTGGCATGAAGTTGACAGAAGGTCCTCAAAAACTCTGTCAATACAACATAAGCTCAGCCAAGTCTTACCACACTTGAAAGACATTGAATGTAGGACACATGGGAGATTACGTATCGGTCTGTATATAAGGAAGAGACAACATGAATTTGGGGACTCTCCTCAGAATGTAGGTAACTGGGAGAAATCTTTTTCTTTTCTCTTTTCTTTTCTTTTCCTTTCATTTTCTTTCTTCTGAAACTATCTACTGGGTTATGAGAAGAGATACAATAGATCATAAGGGAGATCAAAGCATGGGCACTTGATGCAATGAAATAATAAATGACAATAGGTTGGAAGATTAACATTAATGTATGCTCATATGAACTTAATGAGTAATATACTCTTCATTGAGTCCTCTATACTTTAAAAATTCAAACCATATGTAGATTCCTAAGTTTTAATAGCTTTCCACAAAATATGATGAATAAATTATGTCATAAAATAAACTAGGAGGCAGCATTCTCAAAAGCCTTGGCCATTGAGCCTTCTCTCACAACCCTAGAAAGATTACTAAAAATTCAGGTTACTTTATAGGTCAGCTGAAAATAGTAGCTCTAATAGGTTAAATCAGAACATAATGATCTAGAGGTGAAGCTTGACTTCCATAAAACGTAACTAAATAATTTCTGTTCCATGGTCACACGTTCTAAATCTTATGAACCATTTCACCAATATGCACTATTGATTATGAGTGGAGAAGAGCAAAAGAATATGCTAACTTACTTAGTTTATGGAAGGGTTTTGCAATAACAAAATCAATGTTATTACAAATAGAGGGGAAATTAACTGAATGGGAAATATCTGCAATAAATATCTCTAATCTCATGGGAAAAGATAACAAAAATGGAAAATAGCTATTGTTGGGTAGAGGGAAGGTGTATACACTAATGCATTTCTGGTGGAATTATGAATTTTTCCAAACATTCTCATTATTAGTTTAGAATTTTATCTCCAACTTCACTAAATTGATATTCTTTGAGAAAACAATGTCACTACCATGTATATATCCTAATTATAAAATGGATGGACAAATTCTACTATGTGAATATAATGGAATGTTAATAAATATTATAACTTAATAGTTGGAAGGCACCTCTGTAGTCAGTCCAACTTATATGATAAAATAATTCCCATTTAAAGACATCTAGTAAGTATTAACACCAGACTGTCTATTGCTTTTCTTTCTTTCTTTCTTTTAATCCCTATTGCCCAATCACAGTGCCTAGCACATAGGAGTTGTTTAATGACTAACTAATTGCCTCTGCTTGAAGACAGCGAGAAAGATGGTTCACAATCTCTCTAGGAATCCCATGTATCTTCTGGGAAATTTTATTTGTTAGGATTTTTTCTAGACATCGAATGTAAATTAGGCTCTTTTAAATTTCTACCCATTTATCCTGGTTCTGCCCTCTGGGATCAAAAAGAATAAATTTAAACCATTTTCCATGTGACAGTTTTCAAAATCTTGTAAATAAGTATCATGACCTCTCCTAAGTCTTCCCTGGATCAAATGTGATTATTTGTATTAACTAATTCTAATATATTGTGGACTCAAGGCCCTTGCTACCCTCATTGCCCTCCACTAGACACTTTCCAGTTTAATGTTATTCTTAAATCATGGTCCTGAAAACTGAATGCAGTTCTTGAGATACATTTTGATAAAGGCAGAGAACAGTGGAACTAACACCCCTCTGTAAGTGGAAGTTATAATAGCTTATGTGGATGATACATTATATTGATGATATATTAAGCTAGTATTCTACTGAACCACCTAGATCTTATTCAAAATAATTAGTACTTAACAATGCCTCTCCCAACTTATAATTTTGAAGGTGATTTTTTTGTACTTAAGTATAGAATTTATATTTCTCCTATTCAATTTCTTCAAATTTGATATACTATGATCTTCTAGACTATCAAAAATAATTTTTGATCCTAACACTTCCATACAGTATGTTACCTAATACAGAAAGTTTGATTTCACCCACAGATTTGATAAGCATTCCATCTATATCTTCATGCAAAGCATTGATTATAAAAGAGCAATTGCACCATAAGGAATAATAAAATTCATGGATTCCTGAGAAACCTGGAAAGATTTGTGTGAACTGATTAAAACTGAAGTGAACAGAGCCAGGGGGATAGTTTATAGAATAACTATTGTTATGTAGAGTAAAACAACTTTGAAAGACATATAAAATCTAATTAATACAAATATTAATTGTCAATGGACAACAGTGAAATACATTTCCAATCTCTTGTTAAAGAGATATCCTTTATATTACTTTAATATTATGTACCAAACTATAGTTTCCTTAAAAAGGTTGAATTTGTCTTTCAATGTCTTTATTCTTTCACTCCCCAGAATATGCCTATGTGAATTGAAACATTCATTTTACATATCATATGTATACACACATAAGTATAATACACACACATGTAGACAGACAGATAGCCACATTATCATATAGCCCCTGATAATTTCCTTCCACACATCCTTTATATCTTCTTATTTACCAGGTGATTTCATTATTTCCTTCACTATCTTGAGTTTTAACTACCTGTTACCCATTTATGTTCTGTCCTTTACAATTCAAAAACAGAGTTTTGTTCTTGCTTTTTTGTTTTTGCCAGATAGAATAAAAGCACAACAATAACCGAACAGCTCTTGTTTCCCTCTACTCTGAGTTTTGTAGTATCATACTCCCTAAACAGTGATCCTCTGTGGGTGGAGCCAAGATGGTGGAGTAAAAGCAGTGATTTACTTGAGCTCTCCCCCAAATCTCTCCAAATAACTAAAAAATGACTAAACAAATTTTAGAGCAGCAGAACCCACAAAAAAGATAGAGTGAAACAAATGTCTAGCCCAAGACAACTTCGATGGTTGATGGGAAAGGTCTGTTGCACCTGGCTGGGAGAGGTGCACAGTTCAGTGTGGGTCATATAGGCAAAGAAAGGTCCCTAGCAAAACTGAAGCAGGCCTCAGGGGACTAAATCATGGGCAGCTGTGGCAGTTTCCAGACTTCTCAAACCACAAACAACAAAGAATATATAGAAGATCAGTGGGAAAGGTCTGTTGGACCTGGGTGAGAGAGGAGCACAGTCCAGCCCTATCCCTATTGTAGCCCCTGGGGTGGTGACCACAGCAGCAGCGGCTGCCCCAGGAGCTCTTGGTCCACAGATGGTGGGGGGATTGAGTGGCTGATGAGAGGGGGATTGCAGGGATATCTTTGCTGATGCTGAGATAGGATTCTCTTGCTTTGCCCATGCTTGAATCTGGGTCACAGTCCTAGGTAGCAGTCCTGGGGTGAGGAGGAGTGCTGGCATGGTGGAGCTTGTGGTGGCAATAGAGAGGGAATCCTCCTCACATTTCCAAGGTAGAAAAGAGTGCTTGTGGTCACTCACAGACCGTAAAACAGGCCAGGAAAGGAGTGACACCTCTCCTTTGATCATACCACCTTGGAAGAACTAAAATTGAGGAGAAGAATGACTTAAAAAGTGGAATTCGCCAAATGGAAAAGGAGGCCCAAAAGTTCACTGAAGAAAATAATTCCTTCAAAATTAGAATGGAGCAAGTGGAAGCTAATGACTCTATGTAAAATCAAGAAATTATAAAATAAAACCAAAAGAATGAAAAACAATTGAAGACAACATGAAATATCTCATTGGAAAAACAACTGACCTGGAAAATAGATCCATGAGAGAGCAATTTAAAAATTATTGGACTGCCTGAAAACCATGATCAACAAAAGAACCTAGACATCATAGTTCAAGAAATCATCAGAGAAAACTGCCCTGATATTCTAGAACCAGAAGGTAAAATAGAAACTGAAAGAATCCAGCGATCACCTCCTGAAAGAGATCCCCAAAGGAAAACTCCTAGGAATACTGTAGCCAAATTCCAGAGTCCCCAGGTCAAGGAGAAAATATTGCAAGCAGCCAGAAAGAAACAATTCAAGTATTATGGAAACATAATCAGGATAACAGAAGATTTAGCAGCTTGGGGTGAGGGGAGGGGAGAGATGGGTAGAAAATTTGGAACTCAAAATCATGTGATAGTGAATATTGAAAACTAAAATTAAATTAATTAAAAAAAGAAAAGAAAAACAGTGATCTTTTGCTTTCTTTAATCTTTCTCCTCCTGAGAACCTCTTAAAAGATCATATTGCTGTCTTTTTTTCCTCGTTAGACTGAGTTAAGACTGCCTTTTTTTGTTTCTTTTTGTTTTGTTTTGTTTTTGTAATTAGCCTCTGTCACCTGTTTTTACTTCAATCTTCTGTTTGTGTCTTTAAAAAAATAAAAAGTTGAAAAAAAACAACTAAGTTCATTGACAGACTTTAGCCCATTTTCATTTCCTTTTCAGAAGTAATATTTAAATCTCTCAAAGCTCCCATAGTTTTCATTCAAGGAACCATTTCCAGGGGCTGACCTGATGTCATCTGAGACACTTGGGACTGTTGTTTCCTTTCTCCTGATGAGGCTGGGCCAATACTGACCACATAGGACAATCAGTTGGGAAAAACTGTTAGCTTACTTTCAGTTCACCTTCCCATTCTTTCACTTCTCCTTCTGATCCCCTATGTAGGACCCCAAACCCCATGTCATGTCAAGGGAAAAAGTAACATGGTTGTTCATACCACTTGGGTAAAGCAGGAGTCACCAAATCACAAATCTTTTAATGAGATGGAGAACCACCAGACCTTACCATTTGTTTCTCTACTATAGCTTAAAGCTCGCTGGGCCTTACTTTGCCCTATTTCTAGGCCCTCTGGGACCCAAACACTATCATCTGACCTGTTAGTGCTCCCTTAGCATTTCTGGGCCTTATTGCCCAACCCAGAGATATAAACTAAGCATGTCTTGTCATGTTTGATTCTTTTACGTATGTTGTCTCTCTCAATTAAAGTGCTCCTTAAGAACAAGAACTTAAAAAAAAATTCCAGCATTTATTATTGTGGCTGGCACACAGTAAGCACTACTGAATATTTTCACTTTCATTCTTCCATTAATTAATTAGTTTCTCCCTTGGCAAAATATGGGAAAAATTTAATTTCTCCCTTTTAATCCCTTCGTCTTTTGAAGGATAAGGTTTGCCAGCTCAAATCCCAGCCATCCCACTTAACACAATTGTAATCTTGGATAAGTCATTTCTTTTCTCTGTACCTCACATCCACAACTATAAAATGAGAGTTTAACTAGGTGACTTCTAATATCCCTTCCAATTCTAATTCTATGATGTTATGATTTTATCACTTTTTCAACAAGGTTCATTGACACTGCAAACACAATGGTTTCTATTATGTTGAATTAATGGGTCACTTGTTTCATTAAGTCAAAGAAAGAGTTAATTTAGGCAAAATTGTTAAATAAATTACGTGTAAAAAGTGAACAATTTCAAGGTTAAACCATCATCATCCTTCGAAGCTTTTCAAAGTACTTCTAAGGAACAGTTAGCAATATAAAGCTTATCATTTAATTATGAATAGTACTTCAACTTTTTTGCTTCATTACAGAAGTTTATATACTATAATAATCCACTTTGTTGTGTGAATGTGTTCATTTATGCCTGATTTTGTATCACTTGCCCTTCAATCTTCTACTTAGCAACATATTTAATGTGAATTAATGTTCACTAATTCAATCCTTGTCATAATTTATTGCTTAATTAATGTGTGCTCCTGAGTCGGGCCTACTATCTTCAGGCAGTACATATACTATTAAGAGTAAAAAGACAATGAAGAAAAAGCCACAGGGACATATGAGAACTAGCAAGTAGTTATTGATGTAGGGTTTGTGTCCCTGGGCTATCCATTCTGCATCCAAGAAAAAATCTTTCACTTTTCTTTCCTCGGCTGCCAATCCATTTATAGAATCATCCCTTTTCTTTATGGAGGTTGTAGCTCTCTTTGACTTTCTCTCCCCATCTCCTGCGTGGTGATTAAGCACATTATAGCCTTTTACTCTGGAGCTAGCAGTGGGGTGAGAAGGAAGACAGAAACTGGCAATTTTCCGAAGTGAGCTTTGACCTGACTTCTGAAGAAATAATATGACATAGGGTGTTGGCACATGTGACACTCCTTTAGGAATCAAACCCTGGCTTTAAATCATGACTCACATTCATTTCTGTGTGGTTAAAGTTGATAAGAGATGACCTTCTTTGAGGATTATAAACATTCATCAAGTAACATAGTGAAAGTATAAAATATCATGTTTAACCATGACTCAGTGAACTATAGTATAATCCTGTTAAAAAGTTCCTTGTTAGACACAAATTCGGTTATTAATGAAGGTCAAGCCATGTCTCCTAAGCAAAAGTGACAAGGAGGGCATCTCTCTTTTAATGGAACATGGAAAACCTCTAAAATTTAATATTAGCCATGCAATCCAGAGGCAACATCGTTTTTTTTTGTTTGTTTGTTTGGTTTTTTTTTTGTTTTTTTTGCTAGGCAATCAGGGTTAAGTGACTTGCCCAGGGTCACACAGTTAGTAAGTGTTACATGTTATGTGTCTGAGGCCGGATTTCAACTCAGGTCCTCCTGACTCCAAGGCCGGAGCTCTATCCACTGTGCCACCTAGCTGCGCCCTAGAGGCAGCATCTTAATCAGGCTGGGTCAGCCTAGGTAGTTTGGGATTCAGTAATAACTTTATGATTGACCTGTTTCTTTCAAATATTAAAACTACATGATAAAAATGTTATAAAAGTGTCCTTTTGATATATATGATACACATATGAATTATATGAATGTGTATATATACATATAGATGTTTACATACATATACACATATGCATATAGATATTTACATGTATAAAAGTAGACACACATACCTATAAACATACATATACATAAATATATACAGAAACATTCATATACACATGTGCATATATTTGTGTACATATGAATATATATACACACATATACATACACACATAAACACACACACACACACACACACACTGGTTTGCCAGACACCATGACATTGTGGACATTGTATGATGGCTATGTCTATATGACATCAAACATCCAGAGCACTGAAAAATTTAAATCAAATATGTATAGGTTTGGCTTCCTTGATGCCAAATATTCAAGTATTTGAAATTTTCTAGATAAATGACTTTTTTATATGTATATTTGAAATCTTTACTCTAGATCTACATAGGCCATGTATTAGAATGGTGGCACTTAATTTGAAGTAAAAAACTCTGGTTTCAAATCTTGGTGCTACCACTTACTCTCTGCATTACTTGCACATCACATACTCTAATAAGGCCTACGTTCTCTCATCTGTGGGTGGACAACCCTCTCATCTGAGAGTTAGAAAAGTTGTTCAAAATGCCACTTCTAACTCCAGATCTCACTATACTTTGCATTTAGCATCATGCTTGACTCAGTTATGGTTGGTTAGAAAATTCAGTCCCCCAAGGCATAAATACCAACTCTCATTCACACTCTATAGAAAACATCACCAGTAACTGAAATAATCATACAAATTTAGAGTTGAATGGAACTTTAGAGATCGGTCCTTAACCCATAAAGAAACTGAATCTTAGAGAGGTTAAGTTTTCTTCCCAAGGTCATCCCATAAGTTTGGGGCAGAGCCCAGACTAGAAAGTACCCAGTCCTACAAATTCATATTCCAGCATGTTTATCCAACATTTAAAAATACATTAACTTGCAACATTTCTAACATGGAAGTATGTTTTGCATAACTTCACATGTATAATGAGTATTCTATTGTTTGCCTTCTGAGTGGGTAGGGGAATGGCTGAAAGAAGGAAATGATGTGGAACTAAAAAAAAAAAAAAAGAATGTTAAAAAAATGTTAAAGTTTAAAAAAGAAATTACATTGAGCCAAGAAATATTTACTTAAAATATATATTTAAAATCAGTACTATAATTCTAACCTATAATATTTTAAAACTTTTAGCTTTAAGTGGGTCTCTCAGTGTTTCCTTTGTCATCATCTTACTTCACTACATCTTAGGGCTTCTTATCTCTATTCTAGGGAATTTGCATGAATATTTTTACCCTCCTTGTGGCCTCACACACCTTTTGGGTGGGATATTCTGATACTTTGGCATATACTTACAGGGGTTTTCCCTCGCTCTCTAAAGGAGATAAAAGCTTAACCACATCCTATAAGCTTCTTCACCCCACTCATATCCAAATTCTTAATGAATGCTCAAGAGACCTAACCATTGGAGAGGTGGTGGATAATAGTCAAAATACCTCCAGACTTACAGTCAGGAAGACCTTCATTGAACATGCCTCTAACTTTTATTAGGTATATGACCATAGGCAAGCCTCTAAAGCTCAGATAAACTATATGCAAATTGGGATTGTGGAAATCAAATGATAAAATACACGTCAATCATTTGCAAATTAAAAGTTAGCACTAATTGTATTACATTAAATTACATTTCATATCATATATAATTTTATATAGATATGATATATTATCATCACATTATATAATATAAATCATATCATATATAATTTATTATTTCTAAGTCTATTTGGGCTAAAATCAAGTATAACCTTAGCCATACCATGTTGTACTACAGACTTTTTCTACAGGATTTTTATTATCTTTTAATTCAATTCATTTTTTTTCAGGTCTCATTGTCTTATTGTATATCCTACTCCGGATCTGCCAAAATCGTGGCTAGAACTGTGCCAACTAATGGTTTAAACTTGAAGAGCTGAAAAGAACAGCTGGGTTTTGAAAAAGCCTCCAGTTTTCTAAAACCAAGCTCCTCAGTATTCTAGTAGAGTGGTATAGCCACTGCCAAAGGCCTATGTGTTTCCTAACCTTGGTATCCCATTAATGCAAAGCACCTCCAGAGACATGCAAGCAGGAGACAGATGAGAGACAGAAAGACAGAGAGACAGAGAGAGTGAGTCAGAACGAGACAGAAAGAAACAGAAAGAAAGAAACAGTTAGAGGGAGTTGATGTTGGAGCAGTGACTTAATACCTCTCTAGGCATCATTTTCCTCATTTGCAAAATGATGAGATTGGACTAGATGACCCTTAAGGTATCTTTAAGTTCTAGATCTAAGCTTATTTGTTCTTGTAGCTCTAACTACAGCATCCTTTCAAATATACCGTATTTCATGAGCTCCCAAAATTTGCGTAGGGGTGAGGGTGGGAGGGTGCTCAGATATCCAGGGGTATGTTGGAGTCAGCTTACACTAGGTCATGAGAGTCTATTGTTAAACTTTCAGTTGTGTGCATTTACATCACTGAAATGGGCAAATGTCACTAATCAGGGCTTAATTTGTTGTTTTGTTGATTGTTTAGACCTAAGAAAGGGATGGAGAAAATCTTAATAATGGAGATTAAACTTAAAGGTGTGTCATTCATACATTTGTTTTACTTCTGGAGAGTTGGTTATTAAGCATTCTCCAGGTCACTGCTATTTGTGCCTTGAGTGAAATAAAAAGTAAAAGCCTGTTTTGTGTATAGGTGGCTCATATACCTCAGTTTGCAGGTGTTCCCTTATAGGTTGAAATATTTGAGGAGCTTCACCTTTGTGAGTGTGTTTGTGTGTATATGTTCATACATATAAAAAGAATTATTTTCTTTTGCACTTGGTACTTTCTGCTTTTTTTTCTCTGTTGCTCTCCCTCTTTTGATGAACCTGTCTTTGGAGAGTCACTTGCCTTCTCTAAAGCCTCAGGCTGTTGAGTGATAATCATAGTAATTGCTGCCCACCTGCTCTGAGGGAGAGGTGATGAAGATTAATAATTCAGTGTTTGTAAAGACTTCTGTGTTCCTTGGACGAAATGGAAATCATACTTCCTAATGATGCCTTTTGCTAAGTTTCAATTCTCAGATGCTTTTCAGTGTACAGAGCCTTTTGGACTGCGAATACAAGGGCCAGCTGATTATTTACAAAAGCCAAACAGAGTGGCCAGTTTTGCTACCTCACAACTACCTCCTGATGCCCTCCAGTCTCTAACTGTCTCTGATTTCAGCTATACAAACACATCTTGACATCCAGCTTGCTATATAAGTTGTGAAATGAATATTGATGCATGATTACAGCTTATACTCTCTCCAGCAGACATTTTGCTGTCCTGTATATAAAAATGTTCCTCCTACCATGAATTTATTTAGCCTATAAATGAGCCTCTACCTCTACCATGTATGTATACAATGATATATGGGATCTCACTCACTGTATGATGGAAAGCTTTTAAGACAAGTTTAATCTGTTTCCCTACAAACAGTACTATAATGAATGTCTATTTTACTTTATCAGAGAAAAAAAGGTAAATATCTTTCACTCTGTTATAACATTGTAGAGAGGCAAAGGGAATAGTGATAGAAAGTTGACCTCAGAGTCAAGAAGATCTAGTTTAAAATCCTACCTCTGACACATATTGCCTTTGTGGCCCTGGGGTGGTCATTTAACCTTACCCTATACCAGGAAATAGTTTGAAATTGTAAGTTTCAAAAAAAAAAAAAAAAAAAAAATCAGTGCTGGTAGAAGAAGTCCCTTCATTGGAAGTACACTGTAGCAGTGAAATCATAGGTTTATATCCTCTCCTTCCCACTCCTAGTGAGGTCTTGGAAAATTTTATCTGTTGAAATGTCTTCCAAATATCAGAAAATTCCAATAGGATAAATGCTTAATTTTGAAAATGGTCATGGAAAGGCCAAAGTATATTCATGGGCAAATATGAATTTAGCCCCTTCAGGACTATTTCACAATCTTTATCATCCCTTTTCCATTTCAAGTTCAAATAAAATGGTCTGGTATAAAGTAATAGTGACTATAATATTGGCCCAAAACTTATGTGTAAGTAACATATTGATGCTACTTTGATTATAGAATTAACCTTTCTTTAAAGAAACCTATAACTGTACAGTTTAGAACTGACAAAAATAAATAATAAATGATTCTTATTTGTTCTTTCATGAATGCATTTATAACTTATTGTGAATCAATAAGTTAATATTTAAGTTTGTTCAAATATTTCAAAAATACATGCTCACATTGTTTCAAATTCATGCTTTTTATGATTTAAAAAGATTTTAATTACTATAAATATAAAACTCAATAAGCAAAGTGATAGCATAAAATTCATTTTACTGGGGCATTTCCCCAATCCCAAAATATCAAGAAAGGCACAGAATGTATAGTAATTAAAATGGAGACAATAAAAGGAGATAGGTAATACCTCCACACATCTTCTGAACAATTTTTGTGAAATTCTCACTCCCATTAATCACTTTGAGTTGTCTTGCATGGCATGTCAAGGAAAAAACCCTGGAAAGCTTAAATCCAGACCTAAGTTTTGGTGGCTGTTATTATCCCCTACTAGGACAATTATACAATCTGAAAGCCCTTATTTCTAATAACGGGTAGAAAACATGAAAGCTACCCAATAGGGGATAATAGAGAGAACTCTCACTGAGAGCTGAAAGATGGGGGGATATTTTAATAGCTGCTAGGATTCCCAGGAAGTTTACATTCAGTAGTTGAGATAAAGACAAGGAAATTTAAGCACTCAACCATCAGCAACACTTCCAGAAAAGAAAAAATAATTGAAAAAAACTTCTTACTAATTTGGCAACTTTTTTTTTTCAATTTAATTTGATCCAATAAATATTTTATTATTTTTTATTGATTTTATTTTTTAATTTATGGAAAAAAACAAGTATTTCCTTAACATAGTATTTAAAAAAGATGATTGCCATGAAACTGCAAATCTATTATTTACAACTTGCTATTCCTTTTAAATATATAAAAGTTATTATCTAAATTTCTTTTTTTCTCCCCCCTTACCCTAGAGATGGCTACCATTAGACACAAATATGTGTGTATATGTGTGCATATGCATATGTATGTGTGTATATGTATAAACACATATATACATATATACTATATAAAATTCTATACATTTATTAATTTGTTTATTTAACATTTATTAAATGCCTACTATGTGACAGGCATTGTATTAGGTGCTAAGCAATGTGGGCAGGAGTCTAATATTCACCAGACACCTACTTAGAAATTTCAAAAGCTCCTTGTACCTAGGGCACGGCCTCAGGGATGGTTGTGAAGAACTCCTAGTTTAGCTTACTGGAATCAGAAATAAACCTTCTATTGAGAGCATAGCAACAGAAATAAAAAAAAATCATAAAAATAAAAATATTTTCCTGGCTTAATCAAGACATTTTTTTTTAATACTTGTATATACAAGGGAAGACTCAGATTGTATAAAATAAGTAGGTCTCACAGTCATGCTTTCCACCGAAGCGGAGCATTGCTTGACAATGCATAATGTTACAAATGAATTGTGGAAACAAAGAAGAAATGGAGGGTGGTAGAGATGGAAGAAGACTGGATATAACATTATGCTAGAAGAGGGAAGTAAACAGTTACAACCCTGACAAACATGGTTAGAAGGACAGGGTGATTGATTGAATTACTGTTGAAACATTCAAAGAATAAGAATTACATGGTGTTCAGGTGTTTTCCATTGTCCTACCTAGAGACAGTATTTTTCCTTCCATTGAAACACATTTCCTAATAATTTTCAAATGTTAGCAATACCTATGCTACTCACAGGTCTTTTCAATGTTGTAAATCACTCATGTGGACGGGAGTGGGGAGAGAATTAACATTAATTAAGCACCAATTATGCATCAGGCACTGTGCTAAGTGCTTTACAAATATCACCTTATTTGATTAGATTTGATCCTCAAGATAACACTTCCAGGTTGGGGTTATTATGATTCTAATTTCACAATCAAGGAAACTGAGGCAGAGATTAAATGATTTACCCAAGATCACATAGCTAGTAATTGAGGTAAAATTTGTATTCAGATTTTAATTACTCCAACCCCAGCTCTCTATCCACTATGTCACCTAGCTTCTACATGATTAATAAGTAGAAAAAAATTAAAAATGCATAACCATGTAAATAAAAGAAAATGATAACAGTGAGAAAACATATCAAAATTAGGGAGATATGACTGAAATGGCACTGAGATAAACATTTAATCATATATTATATTTAAATATATATTAGGAAAAGAGAGGTTTAATAAATAGAAAATATAATAAAAAAAGAAGGTAAGCTAAAATAGGAAGCAAAAAAAAAACACTCTGCAGAATTAGAGGCTAGATAAAATGGAAAGCAAAAAAAAAATAACAAAATGATAATAAAAGCCAAGAGCTGTTTTTGAAAAAAAACTAATGGAACAAATACAATTTTATTAACTGGATGAGAATAAAAGCAGGCTGGAAAAAAAGAAGAAGTAAATTTATAATGAAGAAAGGGAGGAAATAAAAAAGAATCACCAGAAGCTATCACATAAAATTTATTAAAAATATAAATTTTAAAATTCATTAAAATAACAAAGAAGAAATAGATTTTAAACAAACTAATCTTGGCAGGAATAATTTAAATGAAATATCATAAGAAGAAGAAACCCTATTCAAAATGGATTCACATGTTAATTATATAAAACATTTGACAACTAATTAGTATATTTTCTATAAAATTATTCTCAATATTTGAGGGTAAAAAAGTTATTCTATCAAATTCCTTACATGAGAAAAAATGTGTTCCTGCAACTCAAATCAAGAAAGGATAAATCAGTGAAAGAGTGGTAATTTCATTAATTAATATTATTTTTTAAAAATTGTATACAATTCCAGAAAAAAAAAACAACATAAAAATAGTCCCTAACAAAGTATTCAATTTCCAACAAGATACTTTTATATCATTGATGAAAAGTTCTAATTATTGAGGAATTATAAATATAATTATTTATAAAATATTTAAAAACCCTTAATTTTGCTATTCTCAAATTACTGTAATAAAGTACCATACTAATTTTAACTAAAGCCACTGTAAAGCATGGAAAGACATTTTGCATATAAAAATATATGTAAACTACAAAAGTCTAAATATACACATATGCATAATGCTAGCTCTTGAGTTTTTATATCTATATCATTTATGTATCTATATCTCAACCTAATTGTATAATTTATAATTGTAAAATGTTTGAAACTTTCCTTATAAGAACAAATATATTGCAAGGATCCTATAACCTAGAAAAAGGCAACCCCCAGGGATGAAAGATTATCAAACATGGAATTCTGAAGATAAAAAAAACAGTTGTGTTTAAAAAGGAAGTCAAAGAGTCATCTGAAGAGACAATGTGAATAAATGTTGAAACTATTAAACTAAATAGGCACAAAGACTACATAAATTTAAATAAAACTAAGGTTAAAAGAGGATTTTTTTTAATTATAATAACCAATCTAGACCCAAAATGACAGATTCTGTAAAAGGGTTATATGAGGATCTAGAGTTCCATACATTATTGGACATCGTCTTGTAATGCTTGGTTTTGCTTAACTTTTACTCCTCCTTCTCCTCCTCCTCCTCTTCCTCCTCCTCCTCCTACTACTATTACTACTATTACTACTACTACTACTACTACTACTACTACTACTACTACTACTACTACCACAATGGAAGGATGATGGGAGAGGAGTACTGTATCCAAAAATTATTGTGATATGAAAGTCACAAATGAAATTAATTTTAAGAATATACTACCTTGTATTTTAGCATACAAGTTCCACAAATATCCTCTCTTCCAGTTATAAGTGCAAATCTGTTAAAATAAGATGATTAAGTACCTTTGAGCTTGTGGGATGAGTTAATTTAGCATAAAGAATAATTTCAATAATGAAGTCAAGTAATTATGGACCAAAGCTTCCCAGCCTCAGAGAGAGGGAGATGCTTTTAATTGCCTGAATTTTTAAAACCTATAAGGTGGGATGTGCGCCTGTATCTGGAGGCAGGAGAAAGTTGATGGTTAATTCCTAGCAGATAATAGTAGCTAGAATTCATTTTCACTTCACTTTGGGAATGGATAATTCCACAGACTGGCATCTACTAGTGACCCCAATCCTGGAAGAAGCTACAAGGTCAAAGTCTAGGAAGCATAGTGTAGGTTTGGGTCAGAATGTTTCATATTTAATTTTTTTTATTTTTTGGTTTTCCCCAGTTACATGTAAAAACATGTTTTAACACTCTTTTTTTAAACTTTAATTTTCAAATTCTCTCACTTCCTCCCTCTCCACCCTTATCGAGAAGGCAAGCAGTTTAATATAGGTTATACATGTGTAATCATGCAAAACCTTCTCATAATAGTCAAGTGGTGAAAGAAAACACAGACCAAAAACAAAAAAAAAATTCAAGAAGAATACAGAAAATAAAAGAAGTATGCTTCAATCTGTATTCAGACGCCATCAGTTCTTTCTCATTTTTCATCATTAAGTCCTTCAGAGTTGCCTCGGATCATTGTTTTTCTGAGAATAGCTAAGTCATTCACATCTGATCATCCTACAATATTGCTGTTACTTTGTACACAGCATATTTCATTTTGCATCAGCTCATGTAAGTCTTCCCAGATTTTTCTGAAAGCACCCTGCTCATCATTTCTCATAGCACAATAGTATTCCATAACAATCACATACCATGATTTGTTCAGCTATTCTCTAAGCTAAAGCTACCAGAAAAGAGCTGTTATGAATATTTTTGTACATATAGGTCCTTTTCCTTTTTATATCCTTTTTGGGATATAGACTTAGTAGTGGTATTGCTAGGTCAGAGGATATGCATGGTTTTATAGCCCTCTGGTCATATTTCCAAATTGCTCTACAGAATAGTTGGATCAATTCACAGCACCACCAACAGTGCATTAATGTCTCATTTTTCCCACATTCCCTTCACTGTCATTTTCCTTTTATATCCTATTAACCAATCTAAAAGTTATAAGGTAGTATCTCAGAATCATTCAAATTTGCATTTCTTCCATCAATAGTGAGTTAGAGCATTTTTTTCCCATATGGTTTGTAGACAGCCTTAATTACTTCATCTGAAAACTGTTCATACCTTTTAATCATTTATCATTTGGGGATTGGCTCTTATTTTTATAAATTTGACTAAGTTCTCTATGTGTTTGAGAAATGAGACTTCAGAGAAAGTTGCTTCAATTTTTTTTTCACGGTTACTACGGCTAACTGTATTTCCCTCCATCCTATTCCCCTCTCCCTGTTTACTCTCTCTTTCCTTTCACCTGGTCCCTCTTCACAAGTGTTTTGCTTCTCACTAGCTCCTCCCGCAATCTGCCCTCTCTTCTGTTAGACCTCTTTTCTCTTATCCCCTTCCCCTCCTCCTTTCCTGTAGAGTAAGATAGATTTCTCCACCCACTTGTTATTCCCTCTGTGAGACAATTCTGATGAGAGTAAGGTTCATTTACTCCTCCTCACCTCCCCCATCTTCCTCTCCACTGCAAAATATTTTTCTTGCCTCTTTTATGTGAGATCACTCACCTATTCTACCTCTCCCTTTCCCTTTCTCCCAATACTTCCACCCCTTAATTTTATTTATTTAGATACCATCCATTCATATTCAATTCACACCTGTGCCTTCTGTCTATATATACTTCTTCTAACTGCCCTAATAATGAGAAAGTTTTTATGAGTTACAGATATCATCTTCCCAAGTAAGAATGCTAATAATCCAATTTTATTAAGGCCCTTATGATTTACGTTGTTTAACTTTTTGTGCTTCTCTTGAGTCTTGTATTTGAAAGTGAAATTTTCTATTCAGCTCTGGTCTTTTCATCAAAAATGTTTGAAAGTCTTCTATTTCATTGAATGTTCATTTTTCCCATGAAGGATTGTACTCAACTTTGTTGGGTAGATGATTCTTGTTTGTAATCCTACCTTTTTTGCCCTCCAGAATATCATATCCGATATCTTCTGATCTTTTAAGTAGAAGTTGCTAAATTTTGTGTTATCCTAACTGTGGTTCCACAATACTGCAATTGTTTCTTTCTGGCTGCATGCAATATTTTCTCCTTAAGAGGAAAGGGAAGGCAAAATAAGGTAAATTACATCACATGAAGAGGCAGAAAAGACATATTACAATAGAGAGCAAGAAGGGAAAGGGGTGAGCATTGAAATAGTTTTCTCCTTGACCTGGGGGCTCTAGAATTGGGCTATAATATCCCTGGGAGTTTTCATTTTGGGGTCTCTTTCAGAAGGTGATCAGTGGATTCTTTCAGTTTCTATTTTCCCTCTGTTTCCAGAATATCAGGGCAGTTTTCCTTAATAACTTCTTGAAATAACTTCTTTTTTTGATCATGGCTTTCAGATAGTCCAATAATTTTTAAGTTATCTCTCCTGTATCTATTTTCCAGGTCAGTTGTTTTTCCAATGAGATATTTTACATTGCTTTTTTTATATTTTTTTCCATTCTTTTGGTTTTGTTTTATAATTTCTTGATTTCTCACAGAGTCATTAGCTTCCATGTGCTCAATTCTAATTTTTAAGGAATTACTTTCTTCAGTGAGCTTTTGTACCTTCTTTTGCATTTGGCCAATTCTGCTTTTTAAGGCATTCTTCTCCTCATTGTTTTTTTGTTCTTCTTTTACCATTTTGCCTAGTCTGCTTTTAAGGGGTTGTTTTCCTCAGTATTTGTGTGTGTGTGTGTGTGTGCATGTGTGTCTCATTTACCAAGCTGTTCATTTGTTTTTCATGATTTTCTTGGATCACTGTCATTTCTCTTCCCAATTTTTCCTGTATTTCTCTTACTTGATTTTCAAAATCCTTCCAAGGCCTAGTCCAATTGATATTTTTTTCTTGGAGGCTTGGGATATAGGAATTTTGCCTTTATTATCTTCTGTGAGTTTTGATCTTCCTTTTCACCATAGTAACTTTCCATGGTTAGATATTTTTTCCATTGTTTGCTCATTTTCCCATTTTTTCTTGACTCTTAACTCTGTTAAAGTTGGGCTCTGCTTCCAGGATGGAGGACAAACTATCCCAAGCTTCAGGAGTTTTATGCAGCTGTTTTCAGAGATCTTTCTAGGTACTTGTAAGTTTTCAGTTCTTTCAAGATAGTATGATTTAAAGAGAAGTGTTTACTCCTCTCCTGGTCTATGCTTTGTAAGTTTCCTGCCCTGCAACTGTGAGAAGGGTCCCCACTCCATTATGGCTACAAGATCTGGTGTGCTAGTTCCCCTCCTTACCCTGGCACTGCCACCCAGGACTATTACCCAGGTCTGAGTATGGGTAAAGCAACAGAGTCCTGCCTCAGTGCTAGCATAGAGACCCCTGTAATATCCTCCTGACCAGTGGTTTCACACTCTTACTGTCTCTGGGTTGAGAGCTCTGGAAGTAGCTACTGTCACTGCTGATTTAATTACTCCCAAGGCCTGCTCACCAGAGCTGTGCTGGTGTGGCCTGCATTGGATTGTGCTCCACTCTTACCCAAGTATGACAGACTGATCTTTTAATTTGTCTTTGGCATCTGTAGGTTGACAGGTCTGGATATTGCCATAGCTGCCACTGATTCAATTGCCCGGGGACCTTATCCTAGTTTGTTGGTGCCCGGTCTATATTGGTGTGGCCTGTGTTAGACTAGGCTCCTCTCTCAACCTGATGTAATAGAGCTTTCCTGTTGGCCTTGTAAGTTGTCTTGGGCTGAAAGATTGCTTTACTTTGTCTTTTTGTGGGTTCTGCTGCTTTAGGATTTGTTTAGGGGCATTATTTAAAGGCATTTGGAGGAGTTTGTGGGACAGCTCAGGTGAATCTCTGCCTTTTCTCGACCATTTTGGGTCTACCTCCTTAATTTCAATGCTTTTCAACTAAAGATTTTTTTTTAAATCATTCATAATTTGAAAAAAAAATTGGGCATCAACAGAATCTTTATATGGGATTAAATGAATAGGATTCTCGCTATCTCATGCATTGTGGATATGGGATTACATATAGAATGTATTGTTTTTATAAGCTTCAAGAAAATAATCATTGCACATTCAGGCCGGAAGGAAACTTAGAGATCATCTAGTCCAGTCCCTTTATTTTACATACAAGAGATCTAAGGCTCAATAATGTAAATAATTTGCTGTAGGTCACAAAACTAATAAATAGAGCTGTCTTGACTGAAGTACAATATGTTGCAATAGAAAGAGCAATGTATTTGGTATTATGAGAATATAGGGTTTGAATCCTACTTCTGCCATTTGCTAGTTCTTTGACCTCATGGAATTTACTTACCATCACTAAGCATGAGTCTTCCCATCTACAAAATGAGGATAAAAATAACTGCAGTAATTATTTCACATAAGTCTTTAGTTGCCTAAATGAGATAATGTATGTAAAGTGATACGTAAATGTCAGTTATTATCAAATCTATGTCTTAGGAATATACGACTAGTGTTCACAATGAATAGTGGTAGTGCCCTAAGGATTTTTTATTTATTTGTTCATCCCTTATATTAAAATCCTAATGAGCAAATTGGAAAGGGTTCTCTGAAGAGCAATTGACAAGATTAATAATATGAAAAAATATTGCAATTAGGAAAGATTGGAGGCATGCAGCTTTTTAGTTTAGTAAAAAAGGCTAAAGAAAGATTCAAAAATGTGTCCCTAAAGTTATTCTCTATATAAAATAATTTTGGTGAAGCCATTGGGCAACTGCTTTCTTTATTTTTTATTTTTGCTAGGAATGGGGTTAAGTGACTTGCCCAGGCTCACACAGCTAGTAAGTGTCAAGTAACTGAAGCCAGATTTGAACTCAGATCCTCCTGACTCTAGGACCAGTTCTCTATCCACTGTGCCACCTAGCTGACCCAAATGTTCCTATTATTAACAAATATAGACTGACTCAAACTAAGTAAAAAAGTGTTTTACCAGGAAGATATCTTTAGTGATCTGCCTTATTAAATGCAATGGTTTATAACTAGTATTTCTTTTAGAATAATAAAAAGTCTATTCCGGAAGTGATCTTAGAGGCTATCTAATTCAACCTCTCATTGTCTAGTCTAGGTTGTATCTAATCTTAAGTGTTGTCAGGCTTATTTATTATTGTCCTGAGATAATAAGTATGCAATTGGTAATCAAAATAATTTCTTAAAGTAAAATTTCTTCCCTGCTTCCACTTAAAATGTGTAAAATTCCTCCTTTCCTAAGAGACATTCCCCAGAGATAAATTGTCAAAAGGATATGAACAAGATGAAGACTGATAACATCACAATGTTGGAATTAAGGTACAGTGTATTTGACTGTGGCTGATCAGTTCAATATGAGCTCAGAATGAACATTTGGGATGGAAATGTCTCTAGATTTGTGCATCTCCTGTTTCCTTTGTGCTCCTGCTATACTGTTTTGCTGATAGAACACAGCACCTTCTTTGAAGCAGGCATACCATGCTCAGTGGTCCTATAGTAGTGTCTCCCATGTCTCACAATCAATGCTTACATTCTTCAGAAAGACCTTGAGATTGTCCTTCTACTGTCTCTTCTGACCTCTGTGTGAGTGCTTGCCTTGTGAAAATTTTCCATAAAATAGCATTTTAGGTAAATACGTTTGGCATTTGGACCATTGGGCCAGCCTGTCAAAATTGTGCTCTCTGCAATAAAGTTTCAATGTTTGGAATTTCAGCTCAAGAGAGGGCCTCAGTGTCTGGTACCTTATGTTGCCAGATAATCTTCAGAATCTTCCTATGGCAATTCAAATGGAAGTGGTTGAATTTTCTGGCATTGCACTGGTTGACTGTCCAGGTTTCATATTCATACAACAATGAGGTCAGCGCCACAGCTCTGCGTACCTACCGTTTGGTATGCAGCCTAATACCTCTTCCTTCTTTCTTTTGGAGCATCTCAAATGCTGAGCTAGCTTGGAAATGCATGCGTCAAGCTTATCATCTATTTGGACATCCCTGAAAAGTATACTGCCAATGTAAGCAAACTTATCCACAGCATTCATTTTTTTTTTTCCATTTGCCATTACTGATGATTCCACATATGAATGGTGCATTGCTGACTGGTGGAGAACTTGTTTTTTAGTTGTCGTTGTTGTTGTTGTTTTTCTTTTTTTTTGCTTTTGTTTTTGGTATTGATTGTCAAGCCAGAATTAGTGCAAGTGGCAGAGAATTAATTCATACTCTTGCATCTCGGCCTCAGAGGCTGCACTGAGTACACAATTATCTTTGAACAAAAAGTCATACACTAACTCTCCCTCCCTGTCAGTCCCCTTTTCAAGTTAGTTTCCCATCAGTACAGTGGCTGACCATGATGCAATTTTCATCCCTGTCAAAAGCATTTGACAATATCATAGAAAACATCATGCTAAAATGCATAGAAGCAAGTACACAGCCCTACTTCACTCCCCTGGTGAGTGGAAAAGCCTACAAGCATAGTCCATTATCTAGCACCCATACAAGCATGCCATCATGAAGCTGGCACATAATAATGATTAACTTCTCTGGGCAACCACTTTTCATCATGATCTTCTATAAGCCTTCATGAATGACAGTATTAAAGGCCTTGGTCAGGTCAATAAACATTATGTATAGATCTCTCTTCTGCTCCTAGCATTTTTCCTAGTTGTCAGACAGCAAACCCCATGCCAACCATTCTTCAGCACTTTCAGAAACCAACTGACTCTTGAGTAGGTGCCCATCTCCCAAAAGAAGGATCAGCTGATTAAGGAGGATTCTGCCAGGAATCAGATTAGCAATGATGACAAAGGAAGAAAATGACAAATCTTGGTGAAGATACAGGAGAACAGGAACTGTTAGTAAAATTGTGAATTGTTAAAAATCATTCTGCAAATCAACTTGGAACTGTGTCTCACAAGCTCCTAAAATGTGTATATCCTTTGACCCAGTTAAAATACTACTAGGCATAGAACTTCCAGAGAGTAAAGAAAAAGAAAAACAACCCACACATACAAGAATATTCATAGAAGCTCTTTTCATAGTAACTCCAAACTGGAAAGTAGGTCCAACTGTTCACATTTGGAGGAATGGCTAAACAAATTATGCTGCATAAATGTGAGGGAATATTACTTTATCATAAGAAATAATAGAATGGGCATTTTCACTAGAAACTAGAAAGAGTTCTATGAACTAACTCCAGATGAAGTGAGAATTAGAATAGTTTATGTGATGACAAAAACATAAAGAAAAACAACTTTGAAAGCCTTTAGAACTCTGATTAATGCAATTGTAAACAATTTGTCCACAGGACTAAAGATGCAATGTGTAAACCACTTTTTGCCATAAAGATGATAGAATTAAAATCCAGAGAGATATACCTACATTTTTTCTATAAATGGTCAATTTGAGGATGTACAGGCAGACAGACAGACAGACAGATAGATAGATAGATAGATAGATAGATAGATAGATAGATAGATAGATAGAT